>NC_034607.1:45290883-45377109 GCF_900095145.1 Mus pahari
AAAGGCCACCAACAGATTGGGAAAGGATTTTTACCAATCCTAAATCTGATAGAGGACTAATATCCAATATATACAAAGAGCTCAAGAAGCCGGACTCCAGAAAGTAAGCGTCTATATCTTACATGAAGCTTTACTTCAGTCTCACAGAACTGTTGCTCTGAATGACTTAACCACTTTGCTACACTTAAATAAACAGAAATACTCTGGTGGCAAAGAGTGCTGTGGTTTATAAATTTCCCAGGTCCTGGGCAAATCTGCCATCTATTAGCTGAAATTCCATAATTAGAGAATCATTTGTTAGGTCAAACATTGTGATTTCTTGTATACCTTAAGACCAGTCCATACAAAAAAACCACACAGTAAGTCCCCGTGTAAAATAGTTCAATTCGTGAAAGAAAAAACAAAAACAAAAACAAAATCTGAATAACCCAGGAGTTGGTTAGGATGTATAGATTGTGGTTGAGAGTGTAGATTTATGTAATTGCTCTAGAAATCAATTTGGGAGATTTTACTTCTGGCAAAGAGAGAGGAATAAACATTGCAGTTATCTATCTGAAACAAGTGATTTAAAAACCTGATAAATTGGGTAAAACATTTTTTTTTCTGGATGTAAAATGTCAGATAATATAGACAGGGAACCCTGAGAGATGAGCCTTCGGTATCCCAGAAAGAAGGCGAGAGCTTCCAGGATTCACTGAAGTAGAACCTTATGATGTGCAATGTTGTGGTATGAAAGTCTCAGTGGACTGACATTTTCATCATGATTAATGGAACTGTGTTTTGACAGCTCTAGCCTTACTCTGGGTCTTCTCTTCTTGTGCAGCTGAGCCAAGTGGTTGGCTTGACAGTCACCGGTGTCACTGACTGAGTGAGAGCCCCATAGACAGCAAGCAGTGTCCATACGCAAACAAAGCACTTTATTCCTGAAAGGCGTAATATGTCTGGAGTGATGGCAACTACATGTCCCTCCAGGGCCCCAGCTGAGACACCTGTTGCTGTGACTCCATTCCCTGTGTGTTTGCTATGAAAAGGTATCAGTTGCCAAAAGGCTTTGCCAAAGTGAGCATTCTTTGGTGGCAGTCTGTACCCATTCAAGTGCCAAGGAAGAGTCCGGTCCTCTGAGTCACTTGAGTGCTCTCTTCTATGGCTACATTTTTGGTTTGTTACCAGCACTCTGCTCTGGTAATTTTCTTTTTACCTATTTTTGCCTACATCTTAATATTCCTTTTGTTTAGCTCTATTTGTGTTTTCTGGTGTGTTGCAATAAACTGCTTATTTCTGAAATACCTTTGAGTTACTTGTATTGTATTCATTATTTTTCCCCCTTGTCGTATCAAAATACCTGACAGGAGGGAGGAAGTGTTATTTTGACTTACTGTTTTAGAGAGTACAGTCTACCACAGTAGTAAGTACATGGAGGACAGGTAGCTTTATCTACAGCAGTGGGATCCTGAGGGGACAGCTTCTTATATCTTGGCAACTCAGAAAGCATAGAACGGACTGGAAGGCCCACTCTCAATGGCTCAAGTCAGCCAGTTGGGCCCCATGTCCCAAAGGTTCCATAGTCTTCCTGAACAGCCACCAGGTTGGGACCAACTGTTGAAGCAGATGGGCCTGTGGAAGATATTTCACATTAAACAGTCACATGTGTTATTTGATTCAAGGATGAAAGAGCCAACCTCTCTTGGAGGCTAAATTGTTATATTGAAGAATAAGATCTCCTTGATGATCTAGGATGACATAAGGGAAACTTAGAAAGAGCCTCCTGATGGATCCCCAAAGCTAAGGAGACAGAATTGGGACTCTGGGGGAAACTCAAGTTCATGTAGCAGAATATGAGATACACACACACACACACACACACACACACACACACACACACACACCTGCACAGAGAATCCATGTTTGCCTGTGAGAGCATTGGTCAATACTCACTCGAGAGGAGAGCATTCAGTGATAGCTGTAGAAGAGCCTTCTGAAATGACTACAAGCCGCAGTGTTCACACCATGTATACAAGTACAGCTCACACCATGCATACCAATGCAGCTCATACCATGCATACCAGGGCAGCTCATACCATCCACACCAGGGCAGCTCATACCATGCACACTGGTGCTCACACCACACACACCAGGGCAGCTCACACCACACACATACACACACACACACACACACACACACAAGGGCAGCTCACACCATGCATGCTGGTGCTCACACCATGCACACCAGGGCAGTTCACACCATGCACACTGGTGCTCACATCATACACACCAGTGCAGCCCATTCCTAGCAGCCATGCAGGAAAATTTCCTGGCATTGAGAAGATTAATTAGAATGGCTTTCCCTTCCTTCAATAGGAAGTAATTCTCTCTAGACCATGGGTTGCTCTTATCCTGATAATAAACCTTTGGAGAAAGACCTGTCTGAAAAGAGAAATAAAATACTTATTTACATGTGTATGTGTCTGTAGGTGTGTATGATGGTTTGAATGTGGGTGGGTGTACATGTGTGCATGGAGGCGTGTGTGTGTGTGTGTGTGTGTGTGTGTGCCTGTTGACATCGGATTTATGCCTTTATCATTCTCTATCTTTACACACTGAGTCAGTGCCTCTCTTTTGAACACAGAGCTGCTTGCTATTTCACAGGGCAAGATCTGTGGGGAGTGTCAAAGTACAGCAAAACACACTTTAAAACCACCACAACTCCATCAAGGACATAGTTAAAAAAGTGAGACCTTAATATTATTGGGTGACCTATCAGGTCATATGACTAAATTAAACTATTTCTTACAAATTCTGAACTTTGCTATTCTTTTTATGGAGGAGAAAAGATGATTTTTTTATCCCTGTAAGTGGTTGAAAAGGGCACTGTATTTTTGTCAACTTGATACAAGCTAGGGTCATTTAGAAAGATAGAACTTTAATCGAGAAACTACCACCAGATTGATCTATGGGCAAGTCTGTGGGGGCTCTTTATTGATTGATGTGAGAGGGACCAGCTGACTGTAAGGTCTGCTGCTCTTGGGCGGGTGGTCATGGGTGATGTGAGCAAGCCATGGGAATGAAGCCAATGTGCAGCATCCCTTCTTGGCTTCTACATTAGTTCCTGCCTCCAGTTTCCTGCTTTGAATGTCTACCCTGACTTCCCTACACCATGAACTGTATGCTGTAAAGTGAAATAAGCCTTTTCCTCCCTGAGTTGCTCTTGGTCATGGTGTTTATCACAGCAAAAGACGAACACATTAAGATAGAAAGACAGCTAATGATCTTGTAGTTTTATTCATCTAAGCCAAGAAAGTAAGAATTGGGCCATCACTTCCACATTAGGTTGACTATCAAGCCTTTAAAGCCCAGGTTTGTTTTATTTAGCCATTGTAAGGCTGCAAATGCATGCAGATCCATTGTATTGGCCTTGAACCAGCACTGAAGCTTACAGTGGTTTCCTCTATCCTGTCAGGCCTTGGAGATTTGATATGAATTAAAACCCTAAGAACAAGTCTCTACCTAACTCAGTTCACTGTGATGCAGAGAACCCCAGATGAAGCCAATGTCCAATGTCAGATAGGGAGGCAAGGACTTAGGGGACAAGTAAGAAGGAGAACACCATCAACTCAGAGTCACTGGACAGGAGAGCAAGGACAGTAGCTTCAAAGTGAAACAGAGTGTCTCAAGAAACTCAAAGAATCCTTACTACCAAAGAGGAAACTCCAATGGATTCCCTCAAGGTTTTCACCAGCAGTCGGAGAATTGTAGCTAACCACATGACAGAAAACAGGAAATGGAGGAAGACGATGTGCTTGGAAATCATCAGCCAGGTGAGGGGTAGATCGGTGGTTCAGATATTCCTTTAATTTTTCTTTTCCTTTGATGTGTTTATTTTTATTTTAATTTAAGTATTTTATTTAATATTCATACATGCATATAACGTGTCTGGATCAGACCCATCGCCTAGTTCCTTCCCTCCAAGTCATCCTTTACTAACACTTTCCCACCCAATATCATGTTCTCTCTTTCTCTTTGAGACAAGGTCTCTATGTAGACCAGGCTAGCCTTGAACTCATAGACATCTGCCTGCCTCTGCCTCTTGAGTTCTGGGATTAAAGGCAGGCACTCCTACACCTAGCTCTCTTTTTCTTGATGGACACTTGATGCTCCCTGTTTATGAATGGATGTGGAGACATCTACTGGGGCATAGGTAGTGTCTTAGAGCCTGTATCCCTTCCCTTCCCCAGCAATTCTCAAATGCCAAGAGTCCCTCAGATGGAGGTAGACCCTTAGGATCCCTTTCCCTCTAGTCTGGGATTTTGGCTGGCTTGCTCTTGTACAAGTCTTGTGCATACAGTCCCGGTGTCTGTGAATTCATAAGTGCAATGGTCTTTACTACCCCGTTTTTATACCCAGATGGTATAGACCCAGGAGCCTCAAGGCCACCCTGATTCTCTAGCTTGTCTCAATGTCGTGGCCTTGAAGATTTCAGCACTCTGTGTTCTGAAATGTATTTGGGAAATTATCATTCTGATGATAATCTTTTACAAATATCAAACATGTATTTAGTTATCTGGATGAGTCCATCACAAGGAATAGTGGCACCTGATTTCAGTGCCCCTGTTTACTGGTCTGTGATTTTATTCACATCCATAGAGGAAAAACAGCAGGGTAAAGTGTTTAATGGAAGCATCTCAGTGCGTTATTTTGTGGTGAATGGAAGGAAGGCAGAGGGAGAGTTTCAGCAAGCTCAAGATGACACCAAGGCATGCTAAACCAGTGCTGACCTGGAGGAGAGCAGTCACATTTACACACATAGGGAGCAGTCATGCACATCCCAGACTGCTTCTTTGTTAGGACCAGCTTTCACTGAGTGAGAAGGAAATGCACAATGGGAAATGTTCTGTTTCTGATTCACACCATCCGATGCTGTATTCCATTCTCATGGAATGCAGGTTTCCAAAATTCCACAAGTGTACCCTCATCTCAAGAGTATAAAGGGTGGTTTTATGTGGATATCGAGCACATAGATCATGAAAATTGGCATTTGAGGTTTGCATACTGGAGGAATTTTTTTTTTTAACTTGAAGCCTGCTTCTTCTGAACTAGAAGCCAACGCCTTGGGATTTCGCAGTTGTTTACATGGTGTGTGTGTGTGTGTGTGTGTGTGTGTGTGTGTGTGTGTATGCACCATAGCTCCTTCAAGTGAAGATTATGAAATAGAATTAAATGTGGAGCTGGTAGTGAATCTTTGTGTCTACTCCTACCCTTAATTTGGATGTATAGTTTTATCAAGCTTTGTAACACTAAGGTGCTATTGCTAAAGCGTCCTTATTATTTTATACTTATTGACTTGGAAATGGCTAGGAGTTGGTAGTATTGGTATGTAAGTATAAGAACAAGGACATTTTTTATGTAGATTTAGATTTTTATACATTTTAGTGCTATTTTATAAGCTAAAACACACAAATCCATCAGAGTTTTCTTTCTTCATAAAAAATTGTTTTTTTTAAATATTCAAGAAATTTCCATTAGAAAACAAAGCATGGTAGCTCCTAATTTATAGTGGCTTAGTTCTTTGAAACTGTTCACAATTTCTTTTAAGATTTATTTTAAACTTCCTTAACCTGTGATTAAATTCTCTTTATATTTCTAGCTACCAAAGTCCCATCTTCTCTCTCTCTCTCTCTCTCTCTCTCTCTCTCTCTCTCTCTCTCTCTCTCTCTCTCCTTCCTTTTATTCAGCACTTCCAGGACTTAGTGACATATCTGCATCACCATCCCAGCCTTCGTCCCAGCCACATGGGTTTCCAGAGTCCTGGTGTCCATATCTGTCTCCTAGTGTGAGCACTGGCCAGTTTTCCAAATGTCCAAATCGTAGTTGGACAGCCCTAGAAGTTTAACTGAAGACACACAGGGAGTTCTGTGAAAATGAAAAAAAAAGTCATAGTTAATAGCACAAAGGTGGTACTGTGGTTCCAGGGCCAAGCCTCAACTTCTGAGTTTTGTGCCCCCACCTTAGCTCCCTGCTCTGCCACCTGACATACAGGTCTTTCCCTCAAGGAACTCCAGTCATCCTCCTTCATAGAATTGGTCTCCTGTTCTCTTCTTAGCAAAAAGTGTCCCACAGAATTGTCAAATTCCTAAAAAGGAAATACCTGCCATGAAACAGTGTGAGTTCAGACCTCCAAACGCTGCTCTCAAATAACTGTCTGAACTGAGTGGCTCCTGTCCATATTAAGGGATGTATAGTTTTCTCTACTTCTATAAGGATATAGTCATTCTAAACCTACATTCCATTTATATTACAAAACAAAACTCAGTAAGATGGACCATGTCATCTACATCTGAGTTTATGATAGTTTGCCTTCTCTCCAAGTAAAATAAGAGCACTTGTTTTATATTTGAGAAATCAAAAAGTCCTTTCCATTTTTTCCCTCCAAATATAGAATCTGTTTCAAAAGAGGATAGAGGGCAGATTTAAGGTTTCAAAATAATGAGGGATAATATTGGGGGGAAAGATCCAGTTCTATTGAGTGTTACAGTAAATTAGGAAACTTTTCTTGAAGAAAGCAAATAAGGACCAGATACCAAAATCTCTTTATATTTTAGTTTGTATGCATGTGCGTTGTGACATACATGTGCATGTGTGTGCATTCTTGACTGTGGATGTTACAGGCTGACTGTAGGTACAATTTCTACTCTTTTTCTCTACTTCTCTATTTCTCTACTCTTTAGTTCTGAGATAGCATCACTCACTGGGTCGGAGGTCAGTGATTCAGCAAGACTAGCTTCCTGTGGTATAAGAGGCATACACCATCATACTTTATATGTAAGTTCTGAACATCCCAGTTCATGTTTTCATGGATGACTGAGTCATCTTTAGCAGTCCTTCCATTTGTATCTTATGAGAAACAACATTTGATAGTGTTACCTGGGAGCACTGGAGTCAGAATGGATTTGGAATCTTGGCTCTCCAATTTACCAGCTGGGCAAGTAACCTAAATTCACTCTCTCCATTATGCCCTCTGTAAAATGGGAATGCCATCTCCCTTATATGGTGGCTATTATGTGAACTTAAATGTGGCCATGTAGGCAAATATCTTTGACAACCTACTTTAATCTAGCTCATGACTCACCAGAGGCAATGGAAAAGAAAGGTTATTAGGATATATATGGACTTGTTTAAAAATAGTTCTTTGGGGTGATTCCAATCTTCGTTGTTATTTGCAATCCAGACCACTAGCAAACACCATACACGAATCAGCAGCTGCAGTCCCGTTCTCTCAGCAGATACCACATGAATCAGCAAGGGCAGTTCAACCCGGATTAAACTGTGAGGCTTGCCTACTGGCCCAAGTCAGTGGAATTGACAAGAAGCTGCAGGAACCTCACGAGAAGTTCTTTGGCAAGTTTCTCTCTATGAGATCACCACAATCGAAGCTTAGCCATACAGCATAAGGCAAACCAATACACCCGTGTCATCATGTTTCCACATAGCGAGGTGGAGCAAAGCAATGCTCAAACTCCCACTGTCTGTGGGGGTCATATTTATTTTCTTTGTAAACATCATATGTCCTTTCACGTGTTTGCTGTGGCAAAATATCCTTTCACCTGTATCTGTTTCAGCAGAACATTCTTTCACCTGTCTGCCCCAGCGAAACATCATTTTAAGCTGAGTCTCCAAAGAAACCACAATGTTCCACTTTATAGAAGTACTTAAAATATTACTCAGTAAATATGAACTACACTTGCGATAATGATTATGATGGTGATGATGGTTATGATGATGGTGATGATGAAGATTGGTGGTGCGATGGTGATGATGTCATCCTTAAAAGCACCTTAAAGACCCCAGAAGAGGCTGCTGAGGATTGCACTGAGTCTCCCTGACCCTTTGCTATCCTCTGTGGTCAATCTCATGGATAGCCAGGAGCAGGACTTTGAGTGGCTTTTATTGTGCAGGATAAACAGGCAGAGCTGAGTCCAACTTAAGGTACGGAGTAAGCGTCTAAGGACCCAGAGGGCAGTGAGCCAAGTGGGCAGTGCAGTGAGGGTGAAAAGGGGAATGGTCTTTATGTCACAAGGTGTCTGTGTAAGAGCTGTCCATTCTAGGCCTTTAGAACCGAAGTCCTGCATATGGCTTTCCAAACTGAGTGGGGTGTGCTGGCATCCTGGACTCTGAGCTCCTCCAGCTTTGGGCTACTGTCTCACATGGCTGTGAAAATCTCCTTCCTTCTCACAGCCTCCTCTCTCACTTTCTCTCTTGTGTGTGAGTGTTCCTGTGTGCAGACACATATGCGTGTGGGGGTCGGAGCACAACTTTAAGTATTGTTTGTCAGGCACTGTCCACCTTAAAAATCTAGACAGGCTCTCCTTCTGGCTTGGAACACCGCAAGTAGACTAAGCAGGCTGGCTGGCCAACAAGCTCCAGACATCTTCCTGTGTCTGCCTTCCCACTGCCGGGATTTCAGCCACACACCACAAGCTCCAGGTTTGTTTTGTTTTGTTTTGTTTTGCTTTGCTTTGCTTTGTTTTTAATGGGTTCTTGAAGATGAACTTGGCTTGTGTTTCAAGCATTCTATTCACTGAACCAATCCCCCAACATCCTCCCTCTCCCTGTAACCCTCCCACAGCTCTCTCTCTGGAAACTCCTCTAGGGAGTTGGCAATGAGATAAGACTTTAATCTCAGTCTCTACTTCTGATCCTCATGTCTAAGGTTCGCCACTGCTTTAAGGTCTCAGAAACCAGAAGTGGGCGTCAAGTCACATTTTCTCTGTGGACTTCTCTCGTGTCACAGACCAGTGGGCAAAAATTATATCCAGGCTAGGCTGGGCATCACAGCTACTCATTCATTCAGTCAACATTCCTTAGGGAAGTCAGGAGTCATGGGCATCTGAATGCTTCTCCCAGAGGCAACTTTAAATAATCAAATAATCCTATGGTTTATAAAACACTATGGCAAAGAACTCTTTGAAGTTTTGAAATAAAAAATATTATCTGACCAGTTCTGAGTGTGTGCCCAAGTACAATTTGTTGAAGAAGTATGAGTTAAAAGTGAGTGGGAGTATCTTAACAGCAGAGAAAATGGGCATATTTTGAGAATGAATTCATTATTATTAACAACTCAACATTTCCATACTGACTTACATGTTTTAAACTGTTCAGATAAACACAGTAAACAATTCATATTTATTATATTTATTTTTTGCTGTGGGCATAACATTTTTCCAACTTACTTTAATAAGTGTTCAACTTCTCCTCTAACTCACCACCCACCAGAGATAGTAGACAAGAAAGGTTATTAGGATGGGGGGGAAGTGGACCTGTTTAGCAATAGTTATTTGGAAGTGAGCTCGATCTTTTTGTCAGGAGTTCAATCTCATAGCAAACGCCAAATATGAATCAGCAGCTTCAGTTCAGTCCTCTCGGCAGGCAGACACCATGCATGAACCAGCAGCTGTAGTTCAATCTTGAAGAAACCTCAAGGCTTGCCTTCCTTCCTATACTTTATCACTTACTGTGGGGAGAGGGGATTTGACCTTCACATTAACTCTTTCTCTCTTCTCCCCACCTTCTAGGTGGAGGCAGCCCCATTTGTGCTTTGTGTGGACTTCTCTGGACTTTTCATAAGGAAGAAATTGAGATCTGGTAGTTGATGCACCAAGAAGAACTGGAAGCTGTTAGAGATATGCTTTCTTTTTTTAGTTTCTGGGAGTAGAGCTAATGTTTATTTTGAGATGCATGATGTAGCTGCAGCAAGGGGCCACAATTCTTATTGTAGGATGCTGTCTTTGCACTGATTAGAAATCTTGAGACCCAGTTTGGAACCCCAATTTTCATATAACACAGTGTAAAATTTCTTTCTTTCTTTTTTAATGAATTAAGGGAACAAGTACTCAAACCATTCTTTTTATGGTTTTTCTTCCACTTCAGCCTTCTTCTCTTCTACATCCACCTTCTACTTTTTGTGTGTTAGTTTGTTTGTATCTTTAAAAGAGAGTTTGTCTAGGCAATAAAGGCTGGCCTTAAACTTGTGTTCTTCCTGCCTTCACCATGTGAAGAACTGGGATTACACAGATGTATGCCACCACGAGTGAGTGGCTCTTTCTTATAACTTCAAATCAAAAGTGTCTTGGGGGGCTGGAGAGATGGCTCAGCGGGTAAGAGCACTGACTGATCTTCCGAAGGTCATCAGTCTTCCAAAGGCTGGCTTTAAATCCCAACAACCACATGGTGGCTCACAACCATCTGTAATGAGATCTGATGCCCTCTTCTGGTGTGTCTGAAGACAGCTACAGTGTACTTACATATAATAAATAAANATCAGAGTATTCAAATTGTGAATCAAAATGTTGGTTATGGAGCTGGAGA
This sequence comes from Mus pahari, assembly GCF_900095145.1. Classification (NCBI taxonomy): domain Eukaryota; kingdom Metazoa; phylum Chordata; class Mammalia; order Rodentia; family Muridae; genus Mus; species Mus pahari. Next base: position 45,301,243 of record NC_034607.1, read on the forward strand.
GATGGCTCAGCAGTTAATAGCACAGACTGCTCTTCCAGAGGTCCTGAGTTCAATTCCCAGCAACCACATCGTGACTCACAACCATCTGTAATGAGATCTGATGCCCTCTTCTGGTGTGTCTGAAGACAGCTACAGTGTACTTACATATAATAAATAAATAAATCTTTAAAAAACAAAAAACAGTGTCTTGGGTCCCGCAGAAGGATACTAAGTGAATAACAAAGACTAACATTATTTGACAGTCTGTGTGACTAACCCATTACAGAAGACAATGTATATTGGTGTGTTTTCTTCACTGGTCCCAGGACAGTCTTTTAAAGTAGTTGCAACCTCTACTCCCATCTCATTTGTCATCTGAGGAAACTTGCTACCAAGGGGAGCCTCCTGTCTGAGATCACGTGGCTAATAAATTGTGGGTCTGGGTTCATCTTCCTTCCAAAAGGGATTATTTTTTACTTTTGAAGTAATATTTGCAGTAATCATAGACTTGCTTCATAGACACAGGAAAATGAAGAAATGGGGGACCCACCTTCCAAAGTGGATGGCACTGGGCTCGAACCTCTGCGAATAGGTGGTCATTTACGAACCCAAGTCCACATGTTCCCTCTCATGAAGATGCTTCCCAGGTTGCTGATGGAGCAGAGTTGGAAAAGGCTGGCTTCACTGTAAACCTTTCTGTGCTCGCTTAGGCAGCACATACACTGTAAACCTTTTTTTGTCTTATCTGCAGAAGGCATTTTAGGGGAGTAAAAGATGCATTTGGGGAGGAGCTAGGTGCAAGTCTGATGTCCAGAGTTTCATTTTTAGAACCCATATAAAGGTGGACACACACACACACACACACACACACACACACACACTTTTAAAAGGAGAACACTGTCTAAAATGATGTTCTGTTAGTCTTGTAGAGAAACAGTAATGGCAGAAAGCATTGAGAAGATGGTATTGAACTCTTTTATCTTTGAAGTTGTAATATGACAGACCCTGGTTTAGACAGATGTTTCTGTCTTGGTTCATCTGCATCTGTGTTGTAATATAAAGCAACTTATTGTATTTCACTAATGGTTAGTGTCTTTGTCTGTAAAATGGGCACAAGAATCCCTACACTGTCAAATTTTGGGGACTATTAAAAGAGATTTTATGTGAAAATAATAGCAACAAATAGTATTGCATAATCAACTTAGGTTCCTTTCTCTTCCTGTGTTTCTATAGGTCTGGCTACCGACTAGTTCTGATTACCTACAAAAGCTGTGCATATAGTCTGCTACTGCCAAGAACGTGGACCTCCCTTTTGTTCTGACCATCTTTCCCCAGGATGCATGCAGTCTGTGTCCTTCTTCTTCAAGAGTGGAGCTAATCTCTGCCTCACACCATGCATTTGGGAACAAGAAGCCCACTCCTCCTGTTCCCAAAGTACATACAGCTAATGATCAGAACACCTTCAAAGGCGGTGATTGAACAAACGCGCTGCGTCTCTGGCTGGATGGTTAATTCACACCCAGGACCCTCTCAGGAGAGCTCTGCAATGGACATGGCTGTGCTCTCTGGCTAACCACACTAAAGCAAACAGAGACCACAGTGTCACTTAAGCCTAATCAGGCTTACAGACTGCCATTTACTAAACATTCTCATCTGGAAGAAATGATTCCAAATCATGTGACAGAGGAGTGCTTTCATCTGGAGCCTGGGAGAGGTGCTAAAAGAGGAAGGAGAGGTCAGGGGCGGGGCCCTGTTCAGGGATAGGATGACTCTGGGCCTTTGCACTCATCGTTGTTTTTAGTGTGGTATAGATGCTCAACACGGCCCAATCTGTGCCAGCTTACATCTGACCGTCTATCCGTGCCTTCAGCAGGGAATCACAGAGTTCTGAGCACATGTTCTATATGAGTTTGTGTATTTATGTGTGTGGAGGGGGATGTGTGTGTGTGCGTGCGCACATGTGCACTCGTGAATATGTGTGTGTGTGTGTGTGTGTGTGTGTGTGTGTGTGTGTATGTGTGATGTGTGTGTGTATAGAGGACAGAACAATGGTAGCATTGTGACTTTGTTTTTGACACAGCGCCTCTGACTGCTCTGTAACTCAGCAAATACACTAGGCTGCTTGGCCAGGAAGCCTCAGGGATCCGCCTCTCTCTCCTCCCACTGCCTGGGCCTCATCTGCCCTTTCCTATGTGGGTTCCAAGGAGCAATCTCAGGTCCTCATACTTCCAAGATGAACAATTTTTAGACTTAACCCTCTCTTCTGCCCCATGGAGTACTTCTCAGGACCCAGCAGTGCCCTGAGCATTGGTACACAGGGCCCAACACTTACAGAAAGGCACTTTAAAATCTTGGATTTCAATTATTTATTATAGTCTAGAACAATTTTATTAGTTTTTCAGTTTCCAAAAATGCATCTTTACAAATAACAGAGGAAGAAACCACTGTGGTGTAAGTCAGGCAACTCTCTGTCTTTCTGGCTCCACAGAGATGACAAAACCTGTCTTGCACTGAGCCCGAATATGCCTCCGGGCCTAGTTCCACCCCTCTGGAACAGCACAGGGCAGATTTAACCCCCCCCCCCCCCGGCATCCTTACAAACAGTACAGGTAACCATTGTCTCTCCCTGACTGGCACCCGCAGCCCTCGTCCTTCTGTCCCCCACATGGTACAGTGTCTTCACATCCTGACACAGCCCTCCTAACACTAAAGGTGGCAGAGAGGAAGAGACGGGCACCTCTCTAAACCATGTGTGACTATAACGTTCAGGTGCTTCTGGGAATCACAGGAAGGGGCAAGGACACAGACAGCGAGAAGATGCCTAGCATGCCTGAAGTCACGACTGTGGAGCAAATGAATTACCTGGATATTCACCACAGGGAAAGGGAGGAGAGATGGAGGCATCCAGACAGACTTACAGGAAAAACTTCCCAACTGTGAGCCGAGGCTGTGCCAAACTCCAAGCGCTTGGGAAATAGCTTGAGATGTCCAGCAGATCTCGGATTTGATCCCGGGGTGTGGTTTGTGCAGTCGTCAGGGTCCTTGTTTTCGCTAGGGTGACTTCACAGAGCGCTCTCACAAGAGAGCCTTCCTTTGCGTGACTCAGCTACCCTTCTCTTTACTGCTGGCTGAAGTTCTCCTCAGAGACTGCAGATTGCCCTCAGTGAAGACTGTTTTGTTGTTGTGCTTCCAGACTGGGTCTCGGTATGCTCCGTCCTCACATAAAAGTAACGGCGATAAGTGTTTGCATGGACCATCCTTTCTGTGAGGGAGAAGAAGTTCAGACTGGAGCTGTCCCATAATGCACAGAGGCTTAAGTCCCACCATTGTAGGGACTTGATGGGGAGGCAATTGAGACTCCTGGATGATCTAACCTTTCCTGGAGACGAAGTCTTAGACAACTGCCCTAGAGCAAGGGGTTCAGTCCCCGACAGGTTGCAAGGCAGTGCGTGTGAAAAGAAAGGTGGCCTTCCACACATCACAGCGCCCCCTCAGGATTTCTGATGTGACCATAGCAATAACATCAAACCCTGTATGATGCTTCTACATGGTACAATCAGTGGGAAAATGAAATGCTCTGTTCCTGAGGGTACCGCTAGAATGTGACTGGGAGATCAAAGATAGGCCACTGCTCCACCAGATTTCTAGTTAGATTTGCCAGCACTCAAGTACTTGCTAAGATCTAAGTACACTGAAACATGTATCATCCAGGCTAAAATTCAAGCAGTAATAGTCAATTAGAAGCCTATCCCACAGTTTTCAGTCAGAGAAGTCTGGCTTGGGTAAGGATTTAATTGGTTCAATTGTAGGCAGCATCTCTTGAGCCAGAAATTTTGTTAAGAACATGAGCAAAAGTCTCTTAGAAAAATTTTCCTTTCACAGAGTCAGCTTACCTTTTTGTTGTTTCCATTTAATCCTCTGGTGTTAATCGCAGGTGTGCCTACAAGTACAGTAGTCATTATTTTGTGCATGGAATCATTTTGTGTATGGAGGAGAGCAGTGTGCCAAGGTAGCAGGGCAGAAAAAAGGAAAGCCCTGACACGCAGTGTCTTCACAGATCTGCAACAAAAGCAGCAAGCCTAGAGAAACCTTTCTGTAGTGATCAGCTACACACACACACACACATACACACATACACACACACATTCACACACACATACACACATATACACACTTACACACATAATATACATACACATACATAAACATACACAAGCATGCACACACAGACACACAAGCATACACACAAACACACATACTCACACACAAGGACACACATATACACCTTCACACATATGCATATACAAATACTCATATAAACACATATATGCATATACATATATACACACATGCAAACACAAATACACATACACACATATGTACATATACATACATATTCATACACACATACATGCACACTTACAGATATGCACACACATAAACACACAAATACATGCAAACACAAAAACATGTATGCACACACATACACACAAATACATTTTCTCTTACACATACACAATATACATACTTCAATCTACATATACATATACACATACACACATACACAAACATACAAACATGCATGCATGTACACACACACACACACACACACACACACACTCCTCTTTATCTCAGGAAGTGGGATCCTCCCTTCCCTACAGCTTTCAGGGTCATGGCTGACTCTTGCCCTTTTATGACCCTCTCCACTCTTGCACATTTGATGATCCAGTCCTGTCAGTTCTCTCAGTAAGATATCTTAAACCAATCTTTTTGTTATCTCTGCTGCCACGTCTGTGGTAAACTATCCAACACTTGGGATGTGGCAAGAGTCTTTTCCTGGGTTATTCAAGTGCTTCGCTTCCTGCCACACCACCTCTGAAGCACTTTCTCAGCACAGGCTACCTCACTCTTCACTTCCTCCCCTAACACCAGAAGGCTCTGCCCTAGGAGCCTAGGCCCTGCACAATCCCCCTCCACTCATTTCTCTTCTCCCAGTTCTTGCCTCTTATTTCTGTGGCCCAGAGACACTGGGTCTATTTCTGTGTATCCTGGCTTACTCCCGATCCGGGCACTTCTCAGGACTTACGGGGACTGCTCTGCTCATGCGTGGGTTTGGCTTGGGGGCTGTAAGCACTGCAGAGACACAGCTCACATCTTTCCTGTGATCTTCCTCTGTTTTGTGTAGTCTGTTGGTTGGAAAGTCAGTAAAGTTCAGAAGACATTTGTGGGATAAAGGAATGTGTGGGATACATGAATGAATGGCTGAGTTTATTTCATTTGGATATGTTATGGCATAATGTGTAAGTTTTGTTTCTATAATACGATTTTTTTCTATTTCAATACTTATTTTAAGCTATGCCTTTATAATCATATGTATACGCTATAATTTTTAATCATTTATTTTTTGCTTTCCAATTATTTTCAATTGAGGCTTATGTATATAAGATGATTTGAACCACATATGCACATTAAGATGCAAATTGATACTTTATTCTATGACATCAAAATAAACTTCTTGCCTGTTTTTAATGCTTTTTGCATGTTATACTTATAATAACTAATTTCCAGAGATCATTTTTGTAGTCTTCTTTAAATGGAAACACTGGAGAGACATTTTAAGGCTGAAATTTGTAAACATTTGTTTGTAAATGACATGTAGAGGTTGTTGCTAGACATTTGCCCGGCCTGTATGATACGTAGGATTGTACATACTGGACTTTTAATCCAGCCTTTGACAGTCTTCAATATCTGTGTGACACAGACAAGCTGTCCCTCGCTTTCTGAAACTTTCTGAATTGTGCTATCAGAAGATGATGGAAAAAAAAATCAGAGACTTAAATTTTAGTGACCAATATTGTAAACTGTGGCCAAGGTGCCTAGAATGTAGTGGTTTTTCACCTGATTTTAGCTACTAGTGCGAGTTTCCTATAGCAGCCGTAGCAGAGGCTCGCCAAGTCTCTGAAACAGCAGAGCGTTATGGTCTCAGTCTGGAAGCAGCAAGGCTGAGGTTAGATGTCAGGGCTGCTCAGGAATCTTTGCCTCCAGGGGCCTAGCTTCTCCCTCTGTCTTCCCTTGGGCTTCCTTCTCTGCCCGTGTCACAACCTCTTTTTTTTCCTATGAAGACACCCATCATAATGACCACTCTCAGGACCTCAGGTTTACCTAGTTACTTACTTTTAAAAGAGCGATTTGTTTTGTATGTCTGTAATGTATATGGATGATTTGTGGACATCTGTGAGTGTGTATGTGGTATGAGTGTGGATAATGTGTATGCACGCCTGTGTAGGTGCATGTGTGGTATATGTATTATGTGCGCACACGTCTGTGCGTGCATGTGTGCATGTGTGTGGTGTGTGAGTGTCTATGATATGTGTACTTCTCTGTGTGTGCGTGTAGAGATACTCTTGGTACAGAAATCAAAGGAAAACCCAATGTCCTCACCTCCCAGGTTACATGAGACCAGGTTTGTCTTTTGCTATTCCTGCTAGGCTAGCTGGCCCCTGAGTGTCTAGAATTCTCTTGTGTCTACCTCTAACTCTCTACAGAAGTAGTGGGGTTATAGACACACACTATTCTATTCGACTTTCAGACAGATTCTTGGGATTTGAATTAATGTTTGCCGAATGAAAGCCATCTCCCCAGCCCTCACTTACGTGACCACTTCAAAGACCCCATTTCCAAACACAGCCATCTTCCTAGAGACTAAGAGTTGGAACTCTGGAAAGATGAAGACAATAGGCTCTGGCAGGCAGCATCAGGAGGCCAGTCTGCAGGAAGAGCATCACTTAGGTGCATATTAACGTGTTTCAGCATGAGCTTTCTTTATGCATCACGTTTCAGTAAATAACATATTACAGTGTGCTTAAAGAATGCAAGACTAAGGACAAACAACTGAAAAGTGGATGGTGATCAATCTGCCCTGGAAGTACATGCTGTGCTGAGCTGTGCATGCATAGGAGACTAAAACCCTAACACTTTCTTTGATATCCCCCAAGCCTTTGTCTCCATTTCGGGTTTCTCATTGCCTGTGTAGACTTCCTCATTCATCCAGTGAAAGTTTAAACTTAAATATGAAACTTTAAATGTTAGCGTCAACTAACCCAGACCCCTGGGGACTCCCAGAGACTAAGCTACCAACCAAAGAGCATCCATGGACTGTTCTGAGCACCACCCCTTCCCCCAGACACATATGTGGCAGAGGACTGCCTCCTCTGACCTCAGTGGGAAAGGATGAGGCTAATCCTGTAGAGATTTGATGCCCCAGGGAAGGGGATGCCTGGGATAGGGGAGCACCCTTTCAGAGGCAAAGGGGCAGGGGGGGGGCAAGATAAAGAACTTTGGGAGGGGAAACGGGGGGGGGAACAATATTTGGAATGTAAATTTAAAAATTAACTTAAAAAAAAGTTACTCTATTTAACTTCTTACAAGCAAGTGGAAATACATCTCTCAATCTACTTTAAATAGCAAGTGAAACATGGCTGCAGGGATCTCGGGTTCCACACCGAGAGATACTGGGCTAGGCCAAAACTTCCTTCATTATATAGACTTGAAAGTTGATCACAGTGTGCAGGGGACTTCTGGGCAGGACCCCTACTATGTGTTAATCATTTGATGATCCGTACATCCTCAGCCCCCACTTGGCTTCGGTTTCCCATGCTGTATAATAAAGAAGGCATTGGTCATTTCTCTCCCACATCACATAACTCTTATGTAGAGGAAGGGACACTGAAGCATTTATGAAAGTTCAAGCAACCGGTAAGTCAGTTCAGTTATCTCAACTGATCTCAACTGAAATGGCTTTTATTCAACTTTGGTATCATAATAAGAATATCAATGGGTATTTGTAACCCTCATAACAATCCCAGAGGGTGCACACTATCATTAGCACCCCAGGTAATAAAAGAATAAACTGGAGTAGAGAGACTATAGGTTGCATGTCAGGGCACAGGAGCAGGAGGTAAAGGGGTTGGGTTTTGACTCAGGAATTCAAGAACACTAGTGCCTTATACCCGTGAGACATGTATCTGGATAATTTGCCTTCTGCACAGGGACAGTCCCAAGGATGCAAAGAGAGATATGGGTGGTCATGATGCCACAATAAGCAACAACTAGGACTAGACAAATAGGCCAGCTAGTCACCTTTCCTGTAGGATGTGTTGATATGTGGCTGGCTTGAAGGTCTGACAGGGGGAGGAGGGTATTTCTGGGATACACAAAGATAATGTTGTATCACAAAAAGAAAGAGTAATGAGCTGCTCCCCCAGCCTCCGTATCCCTCCTCAAGTATCTCTTTGAGTACAGCACGCAAGTAATCCAACAGCCCTACTTCTTAAGCCATGAACATTGTCCCTAGAACTCTGACCCTATAGGCTACATTTTGTAGGTATCACGGAGACACAGTGAGAACCTCATTCTCTACCACTTACCCCGAGGAGCCCAGATAATTCTAAACAGTGTATTGAGGAATAGGAACCCCAAGTCGTTAGGCTTCTTATTTCAATGGACCCCGGGATGTGAGGATCTAGGGCACCAGTGCCTTCCTATCCAACCATGAAGAAGAGGACTTCTTGTGGGAGTCCATGGAGAAGCTGCGTAACAAGAGGCAAAGAGAGTGTTAGACATGGAAGATGGAGAAGAGCGCTATGAAACCTTCTCTTCTGGACATGACATCACCGTTGCACTCATGAACTCAAAAACCGTGCTTACCTGCCCAAGACCTGGACAACATGGAGACTGTTGACATTCCAGTATGGATGGGGGAGGACTCATGAGGAGTTGAGAGCTACTGACAGTTCATGGCTACTGAGGAATGCGGAGTCATCGTCCTTCAGAGATGGAGCCACTGTTACGTTGCCTATGATACAGTAAATAACTCTATACCCCTGTATATATTAGTTTAATTAAACCCCAGTTAAACTCCGTGAGTTATCCTTTAAAAGAAAATAACAAAAGAAAACAAGGACATGAAAGTAGGAAAGTATGGTTGGAGTTTGCTTCCAAGTTGAAAGAATCTGGAGTCACCTGGGAAATAAGCCTCCAGCCATACCTCTGAAGGATGATTTAGTCTGTGGACATGTCTATGAAAGATCCAACTGAGGTAAGGTAAGCTCAGGTATAAAGGTCCATCTAAAAGTGGGAGGCATCATTCCCTAGGCTAGAATCCTAGACTATATACAGAGGAGAAAGTAGGCTGAGCGTAAGTATCCATCACTCCTTGTTGGTTGTGTATGCAATGTGACGAGATGATTTAAGCTCCTGAAACAAAGACTATATAGAGAAAACGTGAACAAATATATGTTTGTTCTAATACAGTTTTATTCAGTAAACAAACTAAAACAGGACTGTTTTCAAATGTCCACTGTGATAGCTATTCTTGGTTGTCATCTTGAGGACATCTGGAGGAATTATTTGGAGGTCACATTTGTGAGGGAGTTTTGCTAACTTGAAGTGGGAAGATCAACTTCTAGTCCGTATCTTTGATGTAGAAAGACATTTGTAATTTAGCTCTTTTGAGTTGGGAAAAATCTACCTCCAATCTAGGCCACACATTCTGCTAGAAGAGTCTATGTAAGGACAGGGACGAAGGAAGCTTTGCTCTTTGCCTGCTTGCCCTTGCCTTGCTAGCAACTCCACTTCTTCTCTGGTCTTAGAGCCTAATTCTTTGGGATTCCAGTTTATACTGAAAACCAACTAAGACATCCAACTTGTGTGCTGAACAGCTACTGGATATTCTGCTCATAGTCAACCATTGTTGGATTAGCTGGATCACCACCTATAAGTCATTCTAATAAATCTCCATTTCTATAGAGAGATGCATTCTGTAAGTTGTGTTATGCTCAAGAACCTTGAGTAATGCACCACCACGTAGTTCCTGATCCTTCTACTCGTGCCTTCCTGAGACCCATAGCCACTTGATGCATCTTGTTTCACAGGCCTCTATTGTAATACAGAGCCTTGTACTTAGCCCTGTTTGTTTTAACTTTGTTGAACTAGGTCATGTGATACGAAATGCTCAACCACCTCGAAAAGGTTATAAAAGTGAGATCTTTCTTTTCCTTTGCTCATCGGATTGGCCTGAGACTCTTCAGTAGGATTTGCTGGGAGAGGTACTCTGACAGCTGTTCTCTGGAGAGGGTTCTCTGGACACCTCCTGCTCTCTCTCTCTCTCTCTCTCTCTCTCTCTCTCTCTCTCTCTCTGAAACTCTTCTTCAGGTTTAAAGGAAGCCTTGCTTTCCTGTTGGACACTATCATGTGTAGATCTCTTATTATCTTGTATTATTTGAGTCTAGTCCTCTTCCTCCTACCCCAAGACCAGTTCATGGCCTTGAGAACTTCACATTATGAGAAACCCCACCAAAGGGAAATGTGTTTCAGCTTCTTCTGCATACTGACCACTGCGGCCTCTATCTCTTCTGCACTTTATTTACAACCTGTTCTTGTGGCTCACTCAAAATTAAGATATCAAAGAGATATTGCTTGCTCATTGAGATTGGATCATTACTAACAACAGCCATGTGGGAACACTGTAAATGTGGATTGATAGAAGAGGATGCATTGCCCGGTGGAGTATTGCTCAACTTTTTTTTTTTTAAAGTCACAATATGCATCAAAATGGATGAACTTTGAAGATGTCATGCTGGGTGGAACAAAACAATCATAGGAAGACAAAAACACCATGACTGCATCCATAGCTGGGATCTGAAGGAGTCAAATTAATAGAATCAGTAAGTGGAATGGTACAACTGGAAAGAGAAGAGATGGAGAGGTACTGATTAACAGTCTATACATTTCATATAATGCAGATAATAAAGCTGTGGAGATCTGCTGTACAACACTGCACGTAGAGTCATTAACCATATGCTTAGAAATATGTTCAGAGGCCCAGCTTCATGTTGTGTTTTCTTGTGTCACGATAAAAGAGTTTAAAAGGAAACCATACAAATGTTAAGGAAAGTTTTTAGAGAAATCTTTTCGTGTTTAAACAAATAAAATAACTATCTGAGAAACTCAAGCCATACTGACTGGTTGAAGGGAAAATGAAAGAAAGCCATACATAGAGTTCTTGGAAAGGTATAGTAGACTGGGTGAAGGAAAGAAGAAAGCAGAGGTGATTCCTATTTGAAATTCTTGGCTTCAGATATTGGCGCAAAAAATACTTTTCTACTTTAAAGTAAAATAATATTTATTGCCATGGAAAGGGATCCACAATATTCTATTGTAAAATGAGTGTGCCTTAAGCTATTACAGACAGCCAATTCTAATTTTGCTAGTATTTAAAGAGATGGGAATGAATGAACACATGAACGAACATCTAAAATATTGCTACTCAGCTCATAGAACTGCAAATGGCTTTTGTTCTCTCCAACTTTATGTATAACTTCTAATCTTCAAAAATCAAAGACTATCTTTCTAATAAAATGTGTTTGCACACAGACACAGAGCATTTTATTTATCCCTGCAGTTGATGGATATTAAATTGTTCCCACTTTTTGGCAATTGTCAATAATAGCCACGATGAACATAGCTACTAGGGACATTTGAGTCCAAGTCTTTCTGTGGACATATGTTTTTAATTTTCTTGGATACATATACCTAGGAACAGAATTGCTGGGTCATATAATAACTCTGTGTTTAACATTGTGAAGAAGTGCCAAAATGTTTTCCAAAGCAGACACACCATTTTACACGCTCTCCAGCAATGTAAGAGGGTTCCAATTCCTCTCCAACTTTGCCAATAGTTGTTGCTTTTAGTCTTTTTGATTGTAGACTTTCTGGCTGGGTTCAGAGTGGCTTTCTTTTGTGTTGCCTTGGTGAGTAGTGATGTTGGGTGTCTTTTTATGTGTTTGTTGACTATTTGTATATATTCTTCGAAAAATTCTTTGCACATTTTCCATGTGGGTTATTTGTCTTGATATTAAGCTGTAAGAAAATTTTACACATTCTAGATACCAAATTTCTCATCAGGTTAAGGTTTTAAGCCCCCACCCTCACTGTGTGAATTATCTAATTTTCTTGCTTATGTTCCTTTGTAGACTTCTTTTTTTTTTTCTTTCCATGAAAGAAATCTTGTTTGAGTCTTTCCTTTGTTGCATATGCAATTGGTGATGTGGCTAACCAACCATTCCCTTATCTAAGACCAAAATGTACTCCCATATTTTCTTCTAAAAGTGTTAGCAATTGGGGTAATTTATTTGGGTATATGGTTCATTTTGAGTCAAGTTTTTATGTGTAGTATTAGGTTCCTGTGAAATTTCATATTTTTGTCTATGAATAGCTCCACTTGTCTCTGTGTTATTTGTTGGAAAAAAACCTATTCTTCCCCATTGAATTGTCTTGGCACTTCTATTGTAATGGTTAAATTGCATGTGTTGATTTTATATATAACGACTATAATGCTCAGTCATTTGGTCAACTAGATGTTGCAGTGAAAGAATTGTAAGTCACCATGTGGGTGCTGGTATTTGAATCTTGGATCTCTGTAAGAACATCCAGTGCCTCAACCACTGAGCAATCTGTTCAGCCACAGTCATTTCTCCCTGTACCTTTACAAAGGACTGAGCTGAAATGTTTTTATAGATTCCCTTTATAGGGTTGAAAGTTTTCTATTATACTTTTTATTTGCTGAGTGTTTGAACTACAAAGAGGTATTGCATCAAATACTCTTTGTTAGGCTATTGAAATAATCATGTAGAATTTGTCCTTATTTTATTTATTTATAGTATAACATAAATTTTTTATGTTGAACCGCTCTAGAATTTTTTTTAGAATTAATGTTATTTTATTATGATGTAGAATTCATTTTGGATATTGGCATACATGCAAAATAAAAATTAGTATAGTAAAAGCATTTATCAATAAAAATATCTAAAATAATGAGTCAGGTCAAGAAATGCAGGATAAAATTCCTCTGGCATCTTCATAATTTGAAGATTTTTTTTCATGAATTTTCGACCATCTTCTCTAGAAAATTGTCTAATATACTTATGTGAATCACTCAAAGGGGAAAATCAAACCGAGTGTAATACTGACAAATTAGGCTTCTCTAGTCAAATAGAACTCAGCGCCTTATAGAGTGACTTTAAATGTCTGTCACAATTTCAAATACTATATTCTGTTTCTCTTCAGTATCTCTATTCCCACTTCTCCAGATTCCTAAGGGTTGAAGGCAGTGAGTATTGGCACAAGATGTGTAGGCAAAGCATATGCTCTAGATTACCCTCACATATGGTATACCCGACAACCAACAGCCAAGATAAGAACACACAGGCATTATGTGTGTCTAGTTACATATAGTTTTGAACTTATTTGTCCTCTCTCTCTCTCTCTCTCTCTCTCTCTCTCTGTGTGTGTGTGTGTGTGTGTGTGTGTGTGTGTGTGTGTGTGTCGGTACCCTCAGAGGCTAGAAGAAGGTATCAGATCATCTGGAGCTGGAGCCATACAACATGAGCTGGGAACTGAACTCAGGTCCACTACAAGCACTGTTAATCACTAATCTACTCCTTCCCCCTTAACTCTGCATTTAACCATGGGATGGCCTGTATGTGGCCTATGCACTCAGAGCTCTCTTGAGTCACTCAACTCTTGGCCTTCTCCAAGCTTAAGCACTATAGGAGTGGAGGCTTATTTTCTCTTTGAAATGACAGTTGCTAATTAGTTTTTACAACTGTTTCTAGTGTGTATTAATGCTCTTTCCTAAGGAGGTCCAGTCACTGAGTAGGGAATAGCTACTGAGTGCACAGAGAAGTGAGGGGGGGGGGCTATTATAAAATCCTTGAAATATCAAGACTTCACAGTGACATAGCAGTTATTGAGTTTATGCACCTTAAGCATCCATTAGGGGATGTGACTTCTGGGCATTCCTCATCCTTGGTCTTAGCATCAGTATAGGATTCACTGTTAGAAGTTCTTCCTTACCTCAGATCACACACTTTCCCTTATTCTCTCATCAGTGAAGATGAAGAACATCTGTTCTCTTTTATGATCCCATTAAACTTAATTTATACCTCTCCAAACACAGTTGCTCAAAGCTTAGTAGAACATTTCAGTCTGGCATGAAGGACGGGGCCTCTGTCTTATCCCACTTAGTCCCAATGGCTTTGTGTTCTGGCTTTGATTTATGTTTTCATTTCTGTTGGTTTTTCTGGTTTTTTTTTTTTTTTTTTTGGAGTGGACATTTATTTTTATGACTAACTCTTCTTAGGAATCCTCAGGGCATGTGACATTTTGTGTTACTTGTTTAATGACTTGTGATGACCATGATAAGACAATGAATGGACACTTAAGATATACCATCTGACTGGGATTTAGAAACTCAGCCCTGTCACTGTAGCTCCCCAGAGGTAGTGTGGATGGAGCACTGAAGATAGCCTTAAAGTTCTCTCATGTGAGCATCTACTGTCACTGCCAGTATTTCATACAAATGAAAAGTATTTAAGAGGGAAAAACTAACATGAAATGAAGCAGCCATGTCTTACTAGGAGACATTTCACTTGCCTTTGTTAGGTTTCTACTGCTGTGAAAACACGCCATGACAAAAAAAAAAGGTCGTGGGGAGGAAGGGGGTTATGTCAGCTTACAATTCTCAGGTCACATTCAATCTGAGGGAAGCCAGGGCAGGAACTTAAGGCAGGAACCTGAAGGTGGGAGCAGAAGCCATGGAAGAATGTTGCTTACTGGCTTGCTCCCCATGGTTTGCTCAGCCTGCTTTCATATAGAAACCAGGACCACCTGCTCAAGGGTGTCACCATACCCAGTGAGCGGGGCTCTCCCACATCAATCACTAACCCAAACCAATTCTCCACACACTCACCTACAGGCAATCTGATGGAGACATTTTTTCAATTGAGGTTCCTCTTCCCAGACAACACCACTTTGAGTCAAGTTGGCACAAAACTGACCAGGACCCCTGCCAAAAGATGGGGAAAGAAGGGTTTTTGCAAAGATTATCTGGTGGTTTCTAGCCATCATTTGACTCAGAGCTGTGACCCAGAGGGTAAACACGAGGAATTTAAAAATAGGTATGTGATTTCTTCAGAGGAAGTTGCATAAGGTTTAAGACAGGGCTAAACATTGTCCTCCCCTGTGGATTTATGGCCTCACATATAGATAGGAAAATGAAGCAGCAGATCTCCAGGGAGTGTGCCGGCTGGCTGCCTCTCTTCTGGCTTGCAGTTTCTCCATCAGTTCAGGCTTCTCTGTTTACTTCCTTGTGCATGTCCAGCACAGTCTGTGTTCTAACTCTCAACAGACTTAAAAACAACCTCTGTGGACAACCCTAAAGTTGATTAGGGTTGCCCTTGGGGATGTTACAGCTAAGGAGGAAAGTGTAAGTGTCAGAGTAGGTACTTTGATTTCTATTGTCAATTCAGTTTTATTTCCTATAGCAAGTGGAATTAACTACATATTCTTAACATAATCAATTGCAGTTTGTTATTATTTAAAAAAAAAAACCACTGTGGTACATGGGATGTATGGATGTGCCACAGACCTGAAGCAATGGCACCAAATGATCATGCACTAGAATTTTTAAATTACTAGTAAAAACAAAACAAACCAAAACAAACCAAAACAAACCAACAAAACCAACCAAACAACAACAGCAAACTTTTTTTCTGAATTAATTACCTTGGGCATTTTGATATAGGGACAAAGTTGACTCCAAACGAGGAACAGCTCTTTTCTGAATGTGAAAACTTTTGTGACTTTCATTTTCTAATCTGAATTTCTTTCCTTGTTCATCTGGACTATTCAGCCATTGAAATGAAGAATGGGGGGGGGGCAGAGAAAGATGTCACTTACTCTTACAGCTTATACTTTTGGTTTTCCTTTAAGACAGTGTGCATGAGTCTCCTTTTCTAGGGATTGTTTCTTGATTGGAACTGACGGAGGCTTCTCACCAGGAGGACTACACGGACTCTGACTTTAACTGTTCTTCTCATGGTCTTGACATGGTTTTCCTCACACCTGTGCAATGAGGAAGATTCTGTGGTTGCCAAGCTCACAGAGATAGGACTCAATGCAACCCGGACCCAGAGACCCTGCTATCAAGCACTTGCCTGTATCACTCTGTTCAGAATTGCCATTTCTGCAGCAGCCTTGAATACCAGCTCCTGGAAGGCCAGTGCAGTGGCTCCGTGCCACTGAGATAACGGTGTTTGGTTGACATGCAAGCACCCAGTAAGATTTCACTGACTTTCCTTCACAGTAAATCAAGAAGTTGATGCAGATATTTGTGAGAATGGGCCTGACATAAAATTGGCTCATTGTGAAGGAGGTTGGCCCACATGATGAGCTCAGATGCCAGTGAACTGGGTTGCCTTTGGTCAGGTGGAACTTACAAAACCCAAAAGATCATGTCCTATATTATAGAGCATATCTGATCATAAATACTTATTGAGTATATACATAAAGTAGTGGGCATCATTCAAATGTTAAGTTCTATGAACAGCACTATATATACAGTGGTAAGACAAAAATCCCTGTCCTTATTTACATCTGGTTAGAAAGTTTAGGCAAAATAATATTGTTATCATATGCTCAGAAGTATCAAATTTTTTTTCTCCAGAAAAATACCTGGAAAGGCAGAGGTTCAGTATGGAAAGAGGGGTCACAGCAACTGGTTTTGAATGGGAAGCAGTAGAGTGCTCACTGGAAAAGAGAATTTGAGTAGAATTCTCTAAGATAGAAATGAACTGGAAATGTAAATATATTAGGGAAGAATGTTCCGAATTTCAGTCCTGAATATCTTTAGCATGAAGGTGCATATTTGCTAAATAGTAAAAAGTTATTTCCTCTGCCAAATATCCTAAAGCACTTTGTAAATCCTCTGTGTCTCACTCCCCACAGCTCCATAAAAATCTGGATGTCAGTGGTAATCTATCCCTTGAGACATGAAAGGGTGAATGGATTCTCCCGCCCTTGCCCCAGCCCTACCACAGTCCTACAGTTAATAAGGGAGATAAGAGCTCTCTCCCAGAGGCAGGTGAATTTCTGAGTTCTAGGCCAGCCCGGTCTACAGAGCGAGTTCCAGGACAGCCAGGACTACACAGAGAAATTCTGTCTCGAAAAACAAAAATCAATAAAAAAGAAAGAAAAAAAAAAAAAAGAGCTCTCTCCCATAAGGACTTTCTAGGGGTTCTGTCTTCAAGCTCCTGCAGTCCAAGTCCCCAATCTCACTCAAGCTCTGTGTCTTGCCACTTCAGCCAGCATGAAGGAATCCAGTCCTTTCTTTCCTAAGCATCACCATGCCATGGGCAAGCAACTGAACTGAAGCTTTGGGCACAGAGAGAGAGAGAGAGTGGAGGCAGGGCAAGCAACCTGTGCAGCAGTGGCAGGCCCAACACCGGAAATGTACAGGCCTCGGAGGTTAACCACTCTTTCCCTGGGCTAGCCTCCAGCATGCTGGCTCCGTTTCTCCCTCCATTTCCCTTCTAGTTGCAAAAACAAACAAACAAACAAACAAACAAACAACTTACTTTTCATTTTCTCCTGCCTGTCTGGCCTCCAACATCACAAAAGCCCAACTACCCCAGGAATATTTCTCAAAGTATTTATGGAACAAATATCGTGGCATCTCTAAATACTGCTGTGGAGCCAGTCTGAGGAAAACACTAGTTTTTCATATCCCTGTGTTTAAACTGAAGGCAATTACATCAACTGTGTTCGGTTATTGGAAAGATTCCGTGAAAGGGTACTTGGATCGCTTTGGCAGCTCTACTGACGTAAATTAAATGTTAAATAAATAGGAGCAATGATGGGAACAGTTACAGAGCTGGTGATAGTGGCTGTCAACTTCATTCCAGTTTGAGGCCTGGTAACTTTGGGACTTAATTTATAGAAATTGAAGAGAGGAAAATTCTATACTAGTGAACAACATGAAACAAAACAAGCCCCTAGGTGCTTGGGGGGGGGGGCAACGGGAATAGAGCAGAGTGAAGGATATTAAGCTATGCAACCAAATGTTACCTAGCAAGAATTCCAGTCTAAGTTCTAAGCCTGAAGATTAATGGAACCGGTGACCTTATGCCACATAGCATAAAGCTGCAGGGAGCCACAGAAAGAGCGGTGGATTCTGGTTAAAGATCAGGCTTCATAAACATGAATCGGTCCTCCCCGTTCAAAATCTCAAAAGGAACCCAAAATGGAAAACAAAGTAAAATGCTAGTAAAATAAAGGCATGGCTACAAACTGCAGCCACAGACCATGTTGCAAACCTACCAACTCTTGTGAAATTGGATGAAAAGGAGGTAGACCAGGAAGAACCACCAACATACACTCAGACCTTGGGCAAGCTGGACACTTCCCCCAGACCAGGTGAGACTGCCCAATCGTACAAGTGATGTAAGATCCAGAACACAGATGGTCATGGCAGGAAAAGGCTCTCCCCACGGGAATCCAGCTTCAGCACAGAGCAACCCAGGCAGACAAGAGGAACCCGGTGGCATGCGTTTTATCCACTGTTTACCTAGCTATAGAGACAATCAGGGGTGAAGAAAGATCAAGAAGGAAACCATCAATCCTTTTCCAAATTACCAACCTTTCCTTTTCACATGTGTAGTATGGGGGTGGGGGGAGGGGCACACATTGTGTATGCAAGTGTGGATGCTCACGTGGAGGCCAGAGGTACTGACTGCATCCTCCTTGATTATTCTGTACCTTACATATTGAAGCAGAGTCCCTCATTTAAAACCGGAACTCACCGATTTGACTAGTCTAGCTTGCCAGCTTGCTCTGGGAATTCTCTGTCTGTCTTCTAAGGACTGGGATTACAAGAGGGCCATCAGACACACCTGGGTGCTCAGGATCTGAACTCTGGTCCTCATGGTTATGCAACAAGTGCTTTATTCTCTGAGCCTTCTCTTTAGATGTAAAGTTACTGATCGCTTTAGTGCTAAAAGATGGATAGCCATTGATAGTCTCTGATTAAGAAAAATCATGGAGTCGGTGAGAAGCCGTGGGGGGGTCAGTGCACTCTAAGCCATGCAGCCCATGTGGATCATGAACTTGTGAACCTCCTGTCTTCACTTGACCCTAGGACCCAGCCACAGACAACTTTTCAATGAATATATATGACAAATAATCAGAAAAAAAAATCACGGACTTGCTTTAAAATGAGAAAGAAAGTGAATGTAAGACAAAGAAAAACAGAGAGAAATTATCCAAGAAAAGAGAGCAAAGGCTTTCTATAACATCAGAGGAATTACACGCAGGAGATAGGTGTAAAGGGAAAATAGTGCACAGAAGAAATCCATACACTGTAAGCAACCAAAACAAAATAAATCTTACTTGGATGAGCATGTCTCTCAGTGGTGGAGCCCTTATCAGGTATGCCCGATGCCCCATGTTCAGTCTTCAGCATGAAAAACAAAACACACCTAACTTAAAATATTCATTCATTCATTTATTCATTGAGTAATGTTCCTTAGATGCAGAGTTAACTGGACAACATCTATTCCTTTGTGTAGGTAGGGGGTAAGGAGGAAGAAATATGTAGTAAAAAAAACTGTAAAGTTTAGTATAAACCAATGCAAAGTGTAAAACAGGATGATACAAGAGAGTATACAAAGGTTTTGGGTAACAAGGAGCATTCTCTCTGGCCACATAACCTATATTATTACATGAGAAATTCAGGCTCACAATTATCTTGGGGAAATCTTTTTTTTAATTAGATATTTTCATCATTTACAATTCAAATGCTATCCCAAAAGTCCCGTATACCTTCCCCGATCCTGCTCCCTAACCCACCACTCCTGCTTCCTGGTCCCGGCCTTCCCCTGTATTGGGGCATAGAATCTTTGCAAGACCGAAGGCCTCTCCTCTTGGGGAAATCTTTGACTTTTGATTGATTGATGAAGGTTTAAAAGTAATACATATTCAGTAAAACAAACAAACAAACAAAACATCATTTTATATCATTTGAACTTTGACCTTTGCATGGACACTCCTCTGTGTTGGCAGTGTTGATAAAATTATATACAACTTTAAGTCACCCATGAAATCAGTAGTGGGAAAAATCCTTACTCTACCAAGCTATGTTTCTAAGCTCTGATGTTTGAGGGCTAAGAGTACAAAATGTAACTCCATTTCTAAAATATTTTGAAAACATCATACAAAGTCAAGGAGGATCTATATAATAATAGTAACTATTACAGATCATTTAAAAAGACTAAAATAGCAGGTAAATCTCTCTCTCTCTCTCTCTCTCTCTCTCTCTCTCTCTCTCTCTCTCTCTCTCTCTCTCTTCTCTCTCTGTCCCACACTGTCACCCACTCAGTCAGGATCAGTCAAGCCACATAGACCCAAGCACAGAGACAGATGGTGTCTGTGCTCAGCCATGATATTTAGGAAGCGAATCATTAGACAACAAGAATGAGGACTGACTGTTTTTCAAAATCATTTTGATATATTTAAAAAGATACTTCTAGAAAATTATGTCTTTTATAATAAAATGTTTACCTGAATTTCAGTATATATTACCATAATCTCCTAGTATCTGGAGAGCATTGGCTCCAGGACCTATAGATACAAAATTCTATGATGTTCTAATCTCTTACAAAAGTGATATAATATTCTCTTATAACCTAAGCAATCCCTCCAATACTCTAGATAATCTTTAGATTGATTATAATAGTTGCTATCTTATAAATTAGTTATGTTGTATATTTTAGGGAATAACCACAAGAGAAAATTATGTACATGTTTGTATAAACATAGTTGCTTCTAGATATTTCTCATCCATCAGTGACTGCATCGAAAAAGGATCTGGAGGGCCAACTGTACATTTTAATTTCTTTTTCTTCTGCTAAATTAAAATAGAATTACATTTAATCTTCTTACTTAAATAGCATTTAACGTGTTTATTAAGACTTATTTTGAAAACTGGACCCTTTTCATGCAATTTTAACTACTTTGTATTTTAGCTTTATGTCTGGCTGAAGAGACATCAACAGCTGTTTTCCTAATGGTAAAACTCTGTATAATTTTTGCATTGTTCTTTGTTGTGTTCTGTATTGCTTAAATTTAGTGTAAGGGGTATGTGTGGATGCTATAAGATAGATTGATAGGTACATGATAGACAGATAGATTAGTAGATAAATGATAGATAGATAGATAGATAGATAGATAGATAGATAGATAGATAGATAGATAGATAGACGAGTGTGTGGATGACAGATGGATGGACAGACAAAGTAGAATGAGAGGTCAGTACAGGACCTAGGCTGTCTTCCTGTCAGAGGGTGACTATTCGTGAAGAGCTGATGAAATTAGAGACTTTAGCTCAGTAAGAAATACTGAATCAGTGTGCCCACAAATGAAACTGAGATCCTTGCTCTGTGCTTATGGGAAATGCCAATAATCCAAGAAGCCCAGCGAAGGTCAAAGGGAACCTCTTATACTATTCTACATATAGGTCTGAAATTATTTTGAAACAAAAAACAAAATGACTGGTATTAGCTTGTGTAATTAGTAAGTTACATTTTCATCTTGCTTATTTTTTGTGAAATAGAATCTATTATTCCTTGTGGAAGAAATGAAAGACAGTTTTAAGTAACCTCTAATTAAAGTATATAATTAAAAATTAAGTTGTTAGGCACATGCTAGATTTTTTTTTTCAGCTTTTGCTTTTTTTGAGAGTGGTAAGGACCAGACCCAGGGCCTCACATTTCTTGGGCAAATCCTCTATATTGAACTATGTTATCAGATCCTGTTTTACTTATAGGATTCAGAATTTATATTTTATAAAACGATGTCTTTTTTGGATTTAGAATATCAAGAGGAGGATTATTGATGTAAATGTTCAATTTCTTCAGCAGCCATCTACTGTGTTTAGCTAATATTTGATCTGCCAAGGACAAAATTAGCTTCATATTCTTTCAGTTTAAATTTAAGATTCTGTTCAGTCAGAGCAACAGTTAAACAATAAAACACATTGCGCCTCCACGTGAACAAAAGATTACAAATACACAAGAAGTACTGAAAGCTGCGGATGGAAGTTTGTGTCTATGAAGCACAAAGGGAGATGCTGGTCCAGGCTGGAAAGGCGGTGTCCTACATGAGTGACACTTTGGTTCTCATCAGTTTTCCTTTATATCCACTTCCATACCATTACCCATGACAGCCATACTGCACACTAATGCCAAAACACGCTGCAAACCTATAAACAAACAGCTCTGACACATTCCAAATGTTCCACGAAGGAGCTATTTTTAGAAAGAGAATCATTTCATTCCAGATTCATTATAAAGGAAACCCCCTGGTAGATTCTGAACCAAATAGAAAGAAGACAGACAGCATAAACCTTAGAAACTTGGGCCTGACAAAATAAAATTTCCTTTTCCTCATTTAGAACAAGTAACGATTTCTTCCTTATTAAAACAAACAAACATACAAACAAACAAGCAGTCATTCTCACCAGGAATATTATGTTTGTTTACGAAAGCTGCATCCGAGCCTTCTGAAATACTACCTTCAAGTCAAATGTCAAGAATGTTAATGAGCTAGAGAAAGGAGAGTGGACAGAGGCAGGCAGGAGGCAGGCCATCCCTGCCAGCTCCCTGTGTAAACAGCCCTGGGTCTCACATTCCACAGCAGGGACATGGGGGTGTACTTTGAGCAACAGAGAGATAAAAAAAAAAAAAAACAAAAAAACACGAGGCACGCTGCAAAGAAGATAGGCAGAGTTTTGCAAAAGCTGTTCCTGAACAAACACATTCTTCTTCAACACTGCTAAAATTAAAAAAAAAAAAAAATGGGTTTCAATGATCTGACTTACTGTGTTTTTGCTAGTTGAGTAAGACTCCAGTATTTCTTACTTTGTTCATTCTTTGAATTAGTTTGAGATCTCTGTTCAAATGGCTTCTGCCACAAAAATTACAAAACGCAGGCACATTTTAAAAGTACATGGACAAGTTTTCCAACTCGACATTCTCCTGTTAAACTACTGGCCCATTAGTGCAAGTGTACAACAGGGGAAAAAAAATGTACATTCAAACAAACAAGGCTTAACCCTTCATCCTCTCATAGCTTACCATATTTATTGTGGTGCATGAAATTTAAAGTAGGTTAAGTTTGACAATTAATAACCCTTTAGTCCTTCTTTTAGCCCTAAAGTTTCACCAAAACCATCTCTTCTTTTGAGCAATGTTGTCCTAAATTCAACAGAAAGGACTTAGTAATCAAACAAATGGCTCTCCCTCTATCTGTCATGTCCACCAATGTCATGATTGTCTTAGAAGTTTAAAGGGGAATTTTATAATTTCACAGATCACTGTTCAAACCATTTAAAATAATCAGCAGTTAAAAATTTTAAATTATAGAAATCAATCAGTAAGTCAGCTTCCCTCAGAGTAAAAGTAAATACATCAAAATGTTAGATTTTCAAGAAAAATTCCTGAGCATGAATGCATATGCTACTATGAATTTGTGTTAAAAAAAAATCTCCAATATATTATCAGTTATTAAGATTGAACAAGGAGCTTGGCAGTATACTACTATCACTGAGAAGGTTAAAGCAGGGAGAAATATTGTAAGGTTGGGGAATAACCTGGGCTACATGGTAAGATATGAGATAGATAGATAGATAGATAGATAGATAGATAGATAGATAGATAGATAGATAGACAGACAGACAGATAGAGTGATATATGTGTAGACAGACTGATGGATGGATGAATAATTAGATAGATAGATAGATAGATAGATAGATAGATAGATAGATAGATAGATAGATAGATAGATAGATACTTGACAATAGTATTTATTGCCAATGCAATTTCCCAGGTATTCACTAGGCAAATCTTTAGTAGAAAGCCTGAACTCAGAGTCTAGGATATAGGTGTGAGACAATCTCTTCTTTGTTCTTTCTCCCCAATATCCACTGTGTATTATGACCTGTGTAGTCATTCATACAGCACTACAAGCAGGCTATGGATTAGACAAGTAGCAAGATCAAGGCCAACTCTGATTCGTGTTTTACTTTTGGTGATAAAGATATGGTTGGACAGTGTTGTTTTTCTTCCTGCAGGAGGACTTTATACCCATCATGGTGAGGAAGAAAACTGGGGCTGACGTAGCCTTGCCTTAATGGACAGTGTCACCACTTGCCCTGAAAATAGTCATGAAGAAGAGGGTTTGGTGAGCCTGTGTTCTGGAGGCAGAGTCTGCTTCGCCCTTTGCACTGCTGCCACGAACGTGGATAAGGCCAATGTTTAAAAACAGGCCTCATGAGCAATGTACATCCTGCAGCGGGCACCAAGCTTTAAGGGATGAAGAGCACCAAAGTCTCCAAGACAAATGTGCCGCCTAGCCATGTTCACATGTCACTCATTCTCCTGAAGAGAACCGGGCTCACTGGTAGACAAGAACTGATTGTACACAATGTTTGACATGGGCATTAGACATTTTGTATTTAGGATTGTTTAGTCTAGGTTCTGTCCCATGCTTATCTGGCAATGGACAGGTGTGCCTGACTCACTCACTATAAAAGGGACTGCTTGCCACCTCCTCATTCGCTTGCTCTTGCCCCTTGCCCTCTTCCCCCTCTCACCCCTTCCCTCCCCCCTCTCTCCATATGCTCATGGCCAGTCTCTTCTCTCTCTCTCTCTCTCTCTCTCTCTCTCTCTCTCTCTCTCTCTCTCTCTGCCTTTCTTTGTCTCTACTCCCTCATCTCCTCTCCCTATGCCTTAATACCCATGCCTTAAATAAATTCTATTCTATATTATTCCATTGTGTGGCTGGTCCCTCAGGGGGAAGGGATGCCTCAGCATGGGCCCACAGAGGCACCCCCTTCCCCAACCATACCATGCCTCCACTAAACATATCCCTGGTTTTCTTTTCTTTTCTTCTTCCTTTTTTTTTAAAAATAAAACACAGCATTGGTGCTGAGATTTATCATCCAAGACAGACCTTTTCCAAGAGGATATTGTTATACATCACACTAGGTCGACAGGCATGTAGGAGCTTGCTTAGAGAAATCAGGCAACCTATAAGAGGAGACCTACTTGAGATGGCTACATCTTCTCTGCAGTAGGTTTGCAGTCAGTTGCATACTTGAGACATTAGAGTCCAGGAGGTTCCTCCTCCAGGGTTACACTGCCTGGAAATGGTTTCAAGGGTGTATTTTGGGACAAAACAGAGTTATTGAAGAAAATGTCCTTATAAATGTGTAGTGATCTTTACGGAAGAGGTCACATTCCCACTTGCCTTCCCAGTGTGGTTAGAGAAGATTCTAGAATTAGAAAAGAAACCAAAAAAAAAAAAAAAAAATGAAAGACCTGCTCTAAGGGTTTAATTTTGCCCTTTAAAAAACAAACATTCAAAGTGGCTGACGGAATCTTTAAAAAGGTCTCTGTCAATCTTTTACCTCTTGCTCATTCTGTCTGCTTTCGACTGATGTTCTCCTGTTTCCCTTTCAGGGAAAAAAAAAATCCTATTTTCTCTTCAGCTTAGAAAGTTTGGGAAACTGCATGGGAAACTGCACATTATCCTTGCCAAAACACGGCTGCTGGTCCAGTGGGCATCATTTTGTTCTTGCATCTTTCTTTATTTGAAATACCTTTGATGGATCATCTCAAACAGAAATAGGCTACCTCCACAGCTCAGAAGAGAGAGGGAGCCTGGGCTGTCATAGGAAGAGATGGAAGAGATGAAGAGACGGGCTGAGGCTGGGAGAGGGAAGGGTGTAAATAAAGTCCTGGGCAGAACTGCAAGAAATAGTTGAAATTCCTGGCTTCCCACAAAGGATAGGTCAAGGAGAGGGAACAGGCTGTTGGGATGGTGTGTACACCACAACTATTCTCTCTCAGGCCTAACCCAGTCCACCGAAACACATCACCCTCTGCAGTGGGAAGGCCCTGAGTTTATTTTGCTGTGTGGCATTAAATGCTCAGGATAATTACACATGATGCCCAGCTATCAGGCAGGACGGGGTCAAGCTCTGCAGCAAACACACAGCTGCCGCTTTTGTGACTACGTGTTAAATGTGCTTCTGCTCACAATTGTCAAAGCCATATTGAGAGCAGCTCTGGGTTTAAAAGCCCGCATCCCCAGGCTCCAGTCAAAACAAAGTTTGCTTCTTTCCATGTGCCCACAGGCAGACAGTCTCCTTCAGAGCCCCGATGTCAGCTTTTTGCAGGGGGATTTTGGCCAAGGAGGCACAGTTGCTCGTCCTTGCCTGGCTAATGATTTGAGATTTGACAATGTGTCTCATTTTTACTGAGACTCTAGAGCAAAACAAACAAACAAACAAACAAAAAAACCACTTCATCATCAGTAACGTAAAGCGCCACACACACCCCAAGACAAAAGTAGCCACTCAACAGCAGCTTTCTCTCAGCTCTACTCCGGTCTTTGGGGGCCCGTTTAGCTTCTGCCGTTAGACCTATAAAAACGCTATATTGAGACCGTTTCACTGGGTTTCCAGTGATGGGGATTTCCAGCTACTGGAAATACCCAGTGCCAGTCTAAGCTCATTTGTTTTTCTTAATATGAGTCTCTGATTACAGACAAAGAACAGAAACTGCTTGGAACTGGGTGCTAATTCACTCAAGTTCTCCCGAAGCAACACTGAAGGAGCTAGGACTCATGGGGAGCAGGATGCCGTGACAGAGGGGTCGCTGATAGACATAGCCCTCCTTCTAAGTTATGTGGATGGACGTTATGGGGTGAGAAACTTAAGAGAAGACATAGCCCAGCCTAATGACAGAGTGATCTTCCTCTCTGTGGTTAAGACTACAGTAGAGATTTGGTCTTTGTGTGAAGTGTGACACTTAGGAAGCATTATCATAAAGTAGTTTTGATTTTTGTTGTTGTTGTTGTTGTTGTTGTTGTTGTTCAGTTCAGATGACTCCATGGGCAGACACCTTGGATTTCCTGATACAGTCATAATTTCAAATATCGAATGGATGATTTCTATGAGCCTGTCAGGACCATGTTCCTTCTAGGTTGGTTTCAGAGAATGTGGCTGCATAAATCTTAGCAGATGAGTGTATTTTACGGGACAGAGGACAGAGGAGTAGGAGAGAAGGGAGGGGTGGGCATTGAGTGCCTACATTGAGACAAGAAACATGACAAGAATTTTGTATGGTTAGTAGCTTTAGTGGTCACAGGCCAGGCGTTATAGCCTGGTTTTATGACATGAAAGGGGAAGCCGGAATTCGGAGAGGCTCTATAGTATTCTACAGAGAAGTAGTCTATTGGGGAGATTTTAGGTTGAGCCAGTTACACAGGAAGAGCCCCACTCACTGTGAGGTGAGCCATTCTGGGAGCTGGCGTTCCAGACTATACAGAAGGTGAAAGCAGAGCGGGCCCAGCATCCATCTCTTGCTGCTTCCTAACTGCACACTCAGTGTGACCAGCATCCTCATTTGCCCATCACCAGGACTCCTCCTCCTTAATGGCTCAACCAGAGGTGGATCTTCTAGGAGATTCTAGATCCTATCAAGTTGACAATCAATAGCAATTATCACAGGGAGGGCATCTGCTTTCTGGAGTCTATCCATTTACAGTTATATCTCATCCAAATTACTCTTATTGAAATATCCAGGATAACATTTGATCAAATATCCAGGTACCCGGATACCTAGCCCAGTGATAGATAAATTAATACATAAATATCACATAGTATGGTCATGAAGTGATGAAACTAGGCTTCAAAACAAAGTCCTTCTGACACTAAGACTTATAGCCTTTCTACCATTGTATAAGTTATTAATTTTGTTCTCAACCAAGTTAATTGTTCTTAACGATACAAGATTCACAAACATAAAACCCCCCCTCATAAAGATGAGTGTTATGTGATTACAAATGATCAGTTCTATTAATGAAGTTATTTGCTCACACGCTATAAAATGTGGGTCACATGTACCCCTATGTTTGTTCCTTATAGAATCAATATTTGTTCATTATATCCTGAAGAGGATTCTCAATCGCAACACAGACTGAAGTGTTTTTTTAATTCCCCACAGAAGCCATAACTTAAAGGAGTTAAGATCCTCTGGGTAAGATCCTAACTCTGTTCAGTATTTAGTGACAGAAGAGATAAAGAGTTGCCAAGGACTAGCCGGCAGGTAGAGAGGGATGCAATGTTTCATAATTACTGTCAGCTTCAAATACATTATGTTCTGTAACATTAATGGTTATGTCCTCCAAACGAAGCAGAATGATGGAGCATACTCAGGTTATCGAGAAACAGAAAACCCAATCTCTATGCTCCATGTGCTTCCAAGAAAGCCAAATGATAGATCCAAGCAATGTATTCTGATGGCTCCCGATGGGGATGCTGTCATCGTGGTAAGAGGGAGGTCAGGGGAGGTAGTATTTGACATGGGCTTTGCAGTCCTTGTAGGAGTCTAGCAGACACAGGAAGGGAGGGAAAAGTTGGAGAAAATGCTCAAAAGAAGAGGATTTGTCTAAATAGCAGTGAGTCATTTCTTTTCTCAGGTTGTAGAATATGGGAGAGGGAGTGGTGGGGACATGACTTAATCCCTTGCCTTGCACTTGGTCTTAAACTTTAGTCATAGGTAAGATTTACCATGTTTGGCATGTGCTCCTGAGTATGACCAGACTTCCCAGACAGCAGGAAGCACTTGCCTGGGGGTCATAAGATGCTGCCCTATGTTCATGTCTGGAAGAAGAGGACACTGGGAACCCCGTGGTTTGCTCTCCATAAATTCAGCTTGACATAGGAGAGCAAGCTCCTTCTTGGCTTGCGTTATTGATTTGACCTCCTTTCTGACTCCTCACCTTTGGTGATCCTCTGCTCCAGTCTACATCATCTGTTCTGAGTCTCAGACCTTCTGCATGGAAGCTGTGTCAGCTTTGCTTGCAGCACAGGCCACAGAGGAAACTAGGGGCCCCAGAGGAAAGTGGCACACAGTACTGCTCTCCATCTGGCTCCAGGGAATTGCTAAGGCTGGTGGTGACCTATCAATTAAGCTGTGAGGCTGTTTGCATTTGGATGTGGTTTGTGTGTCAGGCCAAGATTTAAAACAAAACAGAGCAAGACAAGGCAATTTGTTTCATTACATCTTAAACTTAAACTGTGGATTTTTAGTCATGTTCTCAAAACATGTTGGGGCACAACCACCACAAGGCAACTTCCATAAGGAGAAGAAATCACGTGACGAGCCTGCTTGACTCTTCTCTCATTTCACTGCCTTGTGAAAGTGGCTAATTCTAATGTTGAGCTGGACTTCTCAGCTGGGACACTTGCTGCATTTAAAATTTGCCTGGAGGGCTGTTTAAAGCTCAGGTGCCAGAACCCATCTTTCGAAGGACCAAGTATAATTCTAAGGCCAGGAACATAGGACTATGGGTTTTGACCCTTTGAGATTACTTATTATTTTTTTTGTGTGTGTGTATGTGTGTGTATGTATGTATATGTATGTATGTATATGTATGTATGTATGTACATATGTACGTATGTATGTATGTATGTTATAGCTTTGAATTTCAAGAGTTATAAGAGATCTTAGAGATTAATCAACGTAGCATTCTCCAAACGTATTATAGGAAAACTGAGAAGACTGGGAGGAATGGATGGAGCCGACAACATTCCCCAGCCTTTAGGACTGGGCACCATCTGCTCTTGGAGTATAAGTTGGAGTCTCTCTGCCTGAGGATCACAAGGAACTGGTGCCAGTTATGTCAACTTGACACAAGTTAGAGCCATTTAGGAAGAGGGACTTTCAACTGAAAAAATGACCTCATAATACTGACCTATAGACAAGTCTTCTTGATTACGATTGGTGTGAAAGGGCCCAGCCCAATGAGGTGGTGCTAACCCTGGTTGGATGGTTCTGAGTTGTATGAGAAAGCAGACTGAGCAAGACACCAGGATCAGAGTAGTAAGCACTGTTCTTTCATGGTTTCTGCTTCAGTACCTGACTCCAGGTCCTTGTCTTAAGTTTTTGCCCTGACTTCCTTTAGCGATGAAGTATGCCATAGAGCTGTAAGCTGAAGTAAAACCTTTCCTTCCTACAGTCATGGCACTTGTCACAGCAATTTAAACCTATCTAAGGAAATGATGGCCTAGGTCATCTGGTCAACCCCACCTGAGAACACATGACCCCTGGCCTTGTAGCCTCCCTGCTTTCTTTCTGTCTGTGTTGCTTCCGTATGGTCCCTCAGCCTCCCATCACTGGATAAGGATGAAGTGTGATAGCGGATGAGAGGCTTGCTGGAAAAGCTCATCCTGGAAGTGCAAAACAATGTGAGCAGAAGGTCAGGTGATCTGATGATCAGAAGCATCTGAGAACAGTGGAAGTAAAGCCCTTTCTTCTCCCAGTGACAAACCTGGGTCTTAGAACCTGGAAACCAAGAATCCTTTCCTCTCATGTGAATTTGAACACAGTTTCCTTTTTGGATTCTGAGGGACACTAATTAGGAATCTGTCTCTAATCTCACAATCTCGCCTAACTGAGTTTAACTAGTAGGAGTTGTTGCTTGGAGGGGAAGACGTTCAGTGGAGCAGGGAAATGCAAGTGGAGAGCAGGAGGAAGCTGGCACATGGAGTGAACAGAATGAAACCTCTGGGCCCCATTGCTCCCCTAGCTCAGACCTCTGGAGGCATGAGGCATGTTTGGCCCAGACAGTGTGTGAGGCCAATTACAGGGCCTCTTCATCCGATGCTGCAGAAACTATGAAATCATGCCTTCAGGACATCCAGCCTTGTTTTGGTTCATATGAATTATTCACCCATCATACAAATAATCAAGGGCCTAAAGTGGCCTGGTGGGACTTCTCCATCCTCACAGACATCTGTTCTTACCCTCTCTTTATCCCTTTTAGTGACAAAGCTCTCTAGCTGGTTAGGAATGACATTTCACTGAGAAAAACCATCTCATGACCCCCACCTTTTCCCCAACAACACCTCCTCATCCATTTACTTTCACATCCTTGCCTAGAAATCTCCTGGAACTTTGATGCAGCCCTGGCTCCCAGGTCAGAAGCTTTTGCTGTAACAGAAGCTAGTCCCACCTCAATTCTTAAATATCAAGTAATTAAAGTATTCCAGACTCCAAATAGCACAGGGAAAATGGACACACATAAGGTGGAGACTACTATCACAATAGATGATTGTTTAAAGTGTTTTAATGGGTCTCAAACTGTGGTACATAAGATCAGCCTCCACTTGTATCCCCTTGACAGACTCCAGTAAATAACATGAATTGACAGGAGTAAAACAGCTTGCTGGGGAGCAACTGAGTGGGCTTAGAAGGAACAGTCAAGGAAGGAAAATTGCCACTTGGGTCACAAAGGAACTTTTTGTTGGGAACACTGGGGGATTTGGTGGGATGTGGTCCTGTTGACTAATCACCGCCATAGAAAGTTTATGGCCTCTCTACCATGCCAACTTCTCAAATAACTTGAAAAACCCAAGAGGTGGCTGTTAATTTCAAAGGCAGTTATGGGAAGCTTTTAGTGAGTATGGTATGGAGTGTGTAATTAACAGCCTGTGAGATAATGAACCCTTGAAATAAGGCTTCCAACAACAATAACAACAACAAAAACCTGGTTTTATTTTTGTTTAAGCTAAAAGAACAGACATTTGCTTCTGTTATTTAAAGGCAGAAAAATGTATGGCAAGATATCCATATGTGATGGGTCATTTCATTCCCCAAGGGCATGTGCTATGCTGCAGATCCCTGGCTGCCCAGGAGGGTGGGGCTCTGAGATCCTCCAAAGAGTTCTTGTCCAGAAGAAGGCAGGTTCCATGTGGTGGCCACCAGTTGGCCCCTAAACAATATCTCTTGGACCTTCCCTGTCTCTTTGATAATAATGTATCAGATAATGCAATGGGGTGGGGCTTACCACACCCAGGGGTGGCACTGGGCATAGAAGCCAGAGAATGAACCTGTGGCTTCCTTGACTGAGCAAAAAGAATGACCAATAAAGAACAAGATATCCTGTGTTTCTCTGTGGAACTAGGAGCTGAGGGGTCACGTGGAAGAAGCAAAATGGGTAGACCTGACTCTCCAGGCAGAGAGATTCTAGATCTACATGTAATATTGATTCTGCAGGTTAGGAAATGAGCACCTGATAGGTCTAAACATTCTCAGCTATGGTAACAGGAAGGTA
This sequence comes from Mus pahari, assembly GCF_900095145.1. NCBI lineage: Eukaryota > Metazoa > Chordata > Mammalia > Rodentia > Muridae > Mus > Mus pahari. The sequence goes on from NC_034607.1 coordinate 45,333,298, forward strand.
GGGTCTCCCTCACCTTTAACCAGCTATCTATGACTGACCCAAATGATCCATGGAATCTATAACAGTACCACTCCTCCTCCTCCTCCTTCTCCTTCTCCTTTTCCTCCGTTTCCTCTTCTTACCTTGCAAATCCCATATCACCTCTCCTATCATTTTTGTATTGACTGCTCATTAAACATGGTCCTAAGAGCTAAGGATATAAACGTCAGAAGGTGAAAATCGACCAGAGTCTCTCCTTCCCCCACTGACCACAACTCACAGGGCAGCCCCACCCACGCATGGGATGGACAGGTACATCCCTGCTGGGGACTGTGGCGGGCTTTACCCTTCTTTCCATATCTGCTGTGAGTCAGAGCAGTGGTTTCAGGCATGGGGATGCTTGAGCTAAACTTCAATGTGCCTAACACCTCTGGCCAAGGATTGAAGTTTGTTTGTTTGTTTGTTTGTTTTTTGAGACAGGTGCTTTCTATGTAGCTCTGGCTATCCTGGAACTCACTATGTAGACTAGGCTGGGGTCTAACTCACAGAGATCCGACTGCCTCTGTCTCTCCAGTGCTGAGACTGAAAGCCTGTGTCCCCACTCCTGGCCCTTGGCCAAGGATCGAAACAAATCTAGTATAAGGTAAAACATAACATAACAAACAGACCTTCTTTGGAGCAGTGTTGAGGAGGGAAGGGAATAGTGTAAACAAAGAGATTAGTTACAGGAGAATGAATGGTTTCCTGCCTTGGCACTGGCACCAAACACAATGTTTCCCATTACCTAATTCAGTCTTGTTGGCAACATCCATTCTGGCCTCAAGTCTCTGTTTTTTTTTTTTTTGTTTGTTTTGTTTTTTTGAAGGTAGTTTTCTGCCTTACACACAGTACGGGAACATTAGTAGTTTCCAGGGACTGACCCTCAGTGTTCATCATTTTCTCTTCCCCTGGGTGTCAGTGCACAAGAGTCCAGGAAATCCCCTCCTAGAAGTCTGAAATCTGGCGAGGTCTGGGTGAAATCTGACGGCTTCGCCCACCTCCAGCAGTTCTGAACATGCTGTGAATTGCATCTGTGGTCTGCGGAAGTCTGGAATGCATAGGAAAGCGCCTCGCAGCCCGTTTTTGGATTTAGGATACTCTCTCGCTCTCTCCGGACAATCATGTACAGAAAAGCAAGAGGGATCTGATTCTTGGAAGGCCATAGCATGCAGAGGTGCTCTCTGGGAGCCAAGAGCATTCTTCCAAAGCATTTAACAAAAGAAAGTAAGGTTCGTAATGCACGTTGAACTTTATGCACTCCTGAATTTTCAGCGTTCCCCAGTTCTAGAGGTGTCTGAGAAATCCCTGGTAAGAGTGCTTCATTACTGTTAGCTCATCCTGACTCCCCAGCCTCCACGCTAGGGAGGATCCTAATGATTCTTACTCCACTTCCCTGCCACTACAGACTGGCACTGATTGTCACTGGGGGATACCTCTGGGATAGGGTGTCTTACGACTTAAGCCTGAGACACTCTGAAAGAACTTTGTCTTTCTGAAGACACATACATAGACTTTGTGACAGGGTGCAGGACAGGCCAGATGCCCCCAGTCCAGAGCCAAAACCTGCTTCTTAACCACTCCAGTTTGTTGGCTCACATCCTCAGTAGCTAGGTCAGGGAGCTCCAGCATCCCCTAGTGATATAGTCAGTAGAGGGAGGCATATAGGAAGTGTCATCTTGGAGAGGAACTTGTAAGTTCTCCAGAGAAGCACTAAGACTCAAGCTGACTCTCTGGTTGTGACAAGAAGCAGGTATTTCTGAATAAAGCCTTTTAACCTATCTTTAGATCCCTGCCAGGTTACTTTTTCTACTTCCTATTGTTACAATAGACTATTCCAGGCTGGGTCATTTATAGAGAAATTTTAGTTCTAGGCTTCTGAGGTCCAAAAGGATGGTGCCAGCATCTATTTGGATTCTGGTGTAGTCATCTAATGTTCAGGGCGTGGAGGAAGACAAAGGCACTTAAGCACGTATAGAGCAGAGGTCACAAAGACAGAAGAGTGGCGATCAGGCAAGCACGGAAGAGATGCACGCATATTTAATAGAAGTGCACATGCACTAGAGGAAGTAAAAGGAAAATAGAGGAAGCTGAATGTGTTTTATAGACACTCAACCTGGTGGTAACCCATGCAGTCCCACCACAGTGGGGATTCATTCCTGCAATAAAAGGAATTAATCTTCCTCAATCTCTTAGGGGCTCCATCACTTGTTGGCACCATTATCCTCGCAACCAAATTTGTCCCACCGTAATCTTCAGAGAAGACAAACCACGCCCACCCCTACCATCAGTTGTGCATGCACCTGCCAGCCAAGGCTTACAGAATCACTCTATGCCCACATAAGCACGGGCGTGGTAAACCACAGGCAAGAGCAACCTTCTCTCTGAGAGGGATGGGGACCTTTAGATCATTTCCTGAGCTCCATCAATGTACCAGACTCTGTGCCTCTAGCACAGTGGTTCTCAGTCTTCCTAATGCTGAGGCCCTTTAATATGGCTCCTCAGGCTCTGGTCACTCCCAACTCTAAAATTCTATTTCCCGAAACTTCCTATCTGTAATTTTGCTACTGTTATACATCATAATGTAAATACCTGATATGTAAGGCATCTGATATCGAACTCCAAAGGGGTCACGACCTTCAGGCTGAGCTCTAGAACTCCCAACCTCCCGCCCCCCCTTTTTTTTTTGTGCCCACAAGGAAAGGAACAATAACTGAGTTAGTGCCAAGGGTCACCACTTTTCATAGCAAAAGAGCTGGGTGACTGACTTTTTAAGGCTCCTCTCTTGGACTGCACAGACCTGAGTGTGTGAAATGGAAAGCCAGCTGTTGTACCTCACCACCTGAGTGGGTAGAACCCATGGCTGCAAAGATAGCTCAGGTGGAGACAACATTAGATCGGTCAATCAAAAATTATTTTCTGAGCCACTACCTTACCAGGGATTCCCTTGGACTTTTTTTTTTTTTTTTTTTTTTTTTTAACAGATACCTCAGTATCTCCTCACAGTCTGAGTCAGGCTGCAGACCCTGTCCTAGAAAAGAGTGGGGAGTCACATTTGCATAGGCCTTTTTCCACTAATCCATCTACAAAGGCCTGCTGTGCTGCTTGCTGTTCCTGTCAGGGGTGAGGATGTTCAAAAGCCATGGTTCTGAACCTGTGGGTCATGACCCCTTTGGGGGTTGTGTATCCTGCATATCAGATATCTGCATTATGGTTCACAACAATAGCAAAATTACAGTTATCAAGTAGGATCAAAATCATTTTATGGCTGGGGGTTGTTGGAACGTGAGGGACCGTACGAAAGGGTTATGGCATTAGGAAGGTTGAGAATCACTGCTCTCAGGAGATACTTTGTCGGAGGAACGACAGAACCTCACTGACAAGAGTCTATACAAATGTGGGGGCGGGAGGGAAGTGCAGCACCTGATGAAGGCAACTTCTGCCCGAGGGCCAAACTGAAGCCCACTTACAAGCCTAGAGACTGGCAACACAGACAATAACAGCCAAGCAGGAGCTGTCACGAGGAGGACATGCTTGCTTGGGTCCAACGGGACGGAGATTCTCAGGGTATAACGGGCATTCCCTGAGAATTAATAACAAAGCTCGCTGAGGTGTTCTCACCTGCTCCAGGCATCTAAACTGTTGTTTCTGAACCACCTCATCCCCCGCCCCCAAGGACAAGTATGGTCGGGCAGCCCAGGGCGCAAGACAGCAAGACTTGTCTCTTTGACTTCTGAAGCAATAGCATCCCAGTATTTGGGATTTCTCCTGATTTGTTACTCTGGGAGGAGAAAAACCCTAAGGCCTGGTGCCAGTCAGAGGAGGAACTTATCCCCTAGAAAGAGCTTTCATTGGGCTTTAACGACTCCGAAGAGCACCTTGCAGGAGAGACTGGAGCACAGACGATGGGTTGGTCGGCCATGCTCAGAAGCGTACTTGACCGGTACTGCTGGTTCTTTCTACTTAAAACCAAACCTCATGTCAGGACCCTGAAAACGGACTTGGGGGGGGGGTCATTGGACTTCTTGCTTTGATCCTCTTCCTAATGTGTCCATATTGAATAATCCTCCAGTCCCTGTTTTTCCACCATAATTTGTCTCTTTAGTTGGAGCAGAAGAGGACGGGTGTCTACGCTTAGCTTATGGGGGCTGCAAAGGCCAATGCTTTGATCCAACAACTCCAGTAACATGCAGGTACTAGGCAATCCTCCTGGAGCAGACCTCACAGTTTGCCAACCCAGGTAGTGAGTGCTCACTTTGGAAACCACCATCTAAGTGAGTCCAGGCAAACTGGGACAGGTCCTGGAGATATCGAGTACCCAGGCAAAGATGGAGGAAGTCGGTTCTCAGCAATGAGCTTATCGACATGCGGCAAATTCACAGCACAGCAGTGAGCTGGGTGGAAAAACTTAATCACAAGCTCCTGGGGGCCTGTGGCCTCAGTGACATGAAGGATGCTCTGCAGAATCACTCTAGAGAGCCATCCTCCACCTGACTGCCCTGACCAAAGGCCCAACTCTCCAAGATTTGAAGACTGGTAGCAGACTCAGTTTCTTTCTGACAAAGGGCAATGAAGAAGGAGATCGGAATGCTTAAAGTGTTTGATGCGTTCTTTGCAGCTACCAGGAAGATCACACGCTGCTACTAGGACCCTGTCCTGAGGACTGTCCCTTCTTCAAGATGAAGGATGAAGCCCACAAACAGAAAGAGCAGGCATTGCAGCCCCTCCTCCTCTGCCAACTGGTGTCGCTCACTGCATGACAAGTAACTCAGCCTTGTCCCAGCACGATGGCATCTTAGCTTCTAGGTCACAGCCTGCTCACCTCTCCATGGGGTTAAGGGAGAATCAGATTAAATAAAGCATTTGGTTCATCTAAGCATCCTCCCAGCACACAGAATCTCACGGAGAAAGTGGGTTTTTATAAAGCAGACAAAGCATAAATTCAAACCATTAAATCATCCAACAGCCATGTATGGCATTCCATAGAGGAAGTAAAAAAAAAAAATCCTTGACCTGCTTGTGACATTGGGGTGATAAATCTCTCTGATCAAAATGGATGCCAGAGAAGACGTTGAATGTCTCCCAGCTTTGGACCTCTGCAAAAGAAGCCACTCTCAGGGCAGACATAGATGCATAGGACCTGATTAGTCAACTCACACTTGTGACTGTGTCTTCCTGGAAGAGAGAAGCACTGTGAAGTCAGTAAGTGTTGGGCGTGTCTTAGGGAACCATCTTTTCAGAGAAAACCCAGTTGCACAAGGAAAGATGCAATGCCAGCCCAAGGTCAAATGTGTGCAAATGTTCCTCTAACGTCTAGGCAGGTTTTGCACTCAAAGCACCACAGGAAACATATTCTTTTACCCTTAGTAATAAAGAGTCCCTTTGCTGGACAGCAGCAAATCAGTGCAAATAAAAACAAATCATTCTAAACGAAAAGGATGTTCTTATTCTGACCACAAAGTGAGATCAGCCAGGTTCATGACAGATATATCTCTCACTGGACTCTCTGGCTTCCATGGTTGTTAAGGCAATTTGGTGAAAGTTTAAGTCCTTAAACCAGTGACTTTGAGGGGTGCATTATCCCTAGATGCATTTTTTTCCTACATTTAAAATAGGCAAATAGAATGTAGCCATAGTTTTTCTAACGCACCTTTAGCAAATAAATATAAATCCGGCACCACATCAATGTGGTGTACCTCCAGAGCACGTAGTAGGGCTAGTGGGACGGGCTCTGATCGGGAAGGAGAGTAACCATGAGTCCCAGGGGTTTGGGGACCGGCCTGGCGTATGCCTGTGGTTCTTTAGTCCTGATCAGTTTGCATCTGGATTCTGCAAAGTTCCCAAGTCTGGATGATGAGCTGCAGTCACTGGGGGAAGATGATCCAGTTATGAAGAGCCCATTATCGCAGCTGTAGGCAATACTTTCAGGAATGGATGCACCCAGGACCTTTGCTTTAGATAGAGAAAGAATCTGTGCAGACAGAGTTGAGTGTGAAAAAGCACTGAGGGAAAGGGCTCCCGTCTTTTCTCCCTTCTAGTACCACAGCTTGAGCCCTGGAATGGGTAAACCAGAGACTGCAGAAGTCCTACTGAGTGCTGAGGGTAAGGCCACTTTCTGTTTCTATGCTAAGCACACAGAGCATAGCATTTAACAAAGAGGAGAAAGGAGGTGAAGCCCAGTGTCTGGGGAGGGAAGCCCCTTCACCCAATTCTTCAAGAAGTTAATTCCTACGTGCTCCCAAATTTATTCACAATAACCTCAGGGTACTCGAGAAAGCCTCTGGCTATAGTTTCAAAGACCCGAAGCTATGTATGAAAAGGCCAAAATCCAAAGGAACACAATATTTGTGTTAGTATGCCTCCTGCATAGTACCCTCAGGGTGATGGCCTAAGCCCATAGTCACTAGCTGTGAAAGGACCTACCCTAAAGACTGTGGTCATCTTTCAGCCCAGTTCACCCACTTCTGGATCACAAGTGTTTTGTGACAGGCATTCACTGAGTAACCTCCTTAAAGTGCTTCTTTGTGACATACTGAAGCATCCCTAGGGCAGGGAACTCTGTACTTACTTCATGGGACATAGTCTCACTTTGTATACATGGCATTTGTATCTATTACCTTTTCTCATTGCTATGACCAAATACCCAACAGAAGTGACTTAAAGAAGGAAGCATTAATCTGGGTTCAGTCTGAGAGAGTTCAGTCAGTCATGGCAGGAAAGGATTGGCTGGGAAAGAGGGAGGCTGGAATTCTCATATTTCAGTAGACCTAGAAGCAGCAAGGGAGGGCCAGGAAGTGAGGATGCTATAACCGTTAAAACACATCCCCTCAAGTGACCTCTGCTCTCTAGATAGGCCCATTTCCTGAAGGTTCTACAGCTAAACCACCCCAACTGAGGCCAAGTTCAAATATGTGAGCTTGAGGAAGCATATTTCATTTTCAAACTATAACAGAGAACAAGCAATATCAGTGAATATATGACTGGATGGATGGATGGATGGATGGATGGATGGATGGATGGATGGATGGATGGATGGATGGGTGGGTGGATGGATGGATGGATGGATGGATGGATGGATGGATGGATGTGGGGATGGATGGATAGATAATGGATAGATAACTAATGAGATTCTGTATGCCTAATTCTCCAGCTTGGTGTCAGCTGGCCAAATTTCAAAGCCAAAGTTTTCAAGGAAATGGGCGAATTCATGAAATTCTCCAGTCTTTCATGTCTCCCTCTAGTACAAAACACTGGCACTCTCAGTAGTTCTTGGTGTGCATTCTTAACGACTAGACTCTAAAAATGTAATACCTTTAAAAAGTATTTTAATCAACATATTATTGTGCATATTAGTAAGGTACAATGAGGTTTGATACATGCATACAATGTAATCATATCAAGGTAATTAACCAGCCCTGGTCTCAGATGATTATCAGTTTCTTCTGATAAAAATATCCAAACATATTTTGAAAGGCATTGTGAATTCTTATTAACGATAGTCATTCCATTGTGCTACAGAACACTGGAACATATTTATCCCACCTAATTGTAGTTTTTCTACCTAGTAACCAGTCTCCACCTACCACACCCTCCCTTCCATCTCCTGGCCTCTAGTAATGATTCTTTCTACATTCATGAAATCATTTAACAACTTCTATAAATGACAGAGAACACCCTGTGTTTGTCTTTCTGTGCCTGGCATGTTTTATTTAACATAATGCCCGGTAGGCAGACTTCACAAAAACTAACAACTGTGTGATGTAGCAATCCTGTCACAGAGTAAGTATCCAAAGGGGGGGGGGGAATCAGGCTGTAGGAGACATATTTTAGCCCAGTGTTCATTCAGTACTATTATAATAGCCAAAGTAGGAATCATTTTAGGAATCTATCAATAGATGAATAGCGATAAAATGTGGTATGTGTATCCTGTTCGTGTCAAATCTCTTTTAAATTGTGACTTTTTCTGAGAAAGAGTCATTTCATCATGCAATAAGATGTGAGACGGTTCTAACAATGTATTTAGAAAGTTTTAGCCTGGTATTGGCTGACTGGTGTGGAGACCTAAGCCTCCTCATAGAGACCTCCTGACCAAAGAGGAGATGGACGCTGGTCTCTAACCATCTGATAAGGCCTGCAGGATTTCCAGGTAGACACACCGTTTACTAGCATGCTGTTTATCACCCACATGTTCACAGTCCAGATGGAATTTCTCTTCAGATGACTCATGCTCCTTGTCAACAAACCTTTTTACACTCATATCTATTTCAAACTCACCCAGCTCCAGAGTGAGAAGGGGGAGGGGTGCCGTTCACAACCTCTACCCTCTTAGTGGGAGTTTTGAAGATTGGGAATTGGATTACAAGAGCCACCAGAGACTTCCCTATTTAAGGTCGAAAACCAAACTCTAGCACTCACCTAGTTTGCCGCCTGTCTTGTAATACTGCTTCTGCTCCTGAACCGAATGAGCCAGTATTACTAATCCCCTGGAGTGGTTGAGACACTCAAATAAGGGAATGTGAATAAGGGAATGTGAAGGGAATAAGAAACTGTGAAGAATATAATTTTTAATAAACTACTAAAACCACAATTAGCCTAATCTAGGTAATCCTTTATAGATAAGTCCAACCCTGTATAGACTATTGTGATAGAGCAACATAAATTATTTCTGCTGTTAAAGTATATCCCAAGGCTAAGCCCAACCTCAAGACCTAGAATAACTGTCCGAGTTAACAGCCTCAACTATCAACTTAGCACAGTATAGAGTCATCTGAGGGGAGCCTCAATTGAGAGAGTGACCATATGAGAACGGCCATGTCTAGGATATTGTCTGGATTGACAATTGCTATAGGAGGATCCAGCCCAGCTTTGTTAGCACGGTCCCTAGGCAGATGGGACTGGGATGTAGTGAGATGAGTAAGAGCCTGTGAGTGAACCAGAGAGCAAGCCAGAGAGCAGTGTTCCTCCGTGGTTCTGCCTCTAGCTTCCTGACTTGAGTCTCTGCCCTGAATTCCCTCTATGATGATTTGTGACCCAGAAGTGCAAACCAAATATACCCGTTCCTCCCAAGTCATTTTTGGTCAGGAAGCAACAGGAAAACAAACTAAGTTAAAAATGCAATCCTGCCATGTGCCCTAAGGAAGAATATGCTACCCCGACGCTGTCTATTTTAAACTTCCTAACAGAAGACAGGTTTGTTATCTGCCCCACTGAATAGATATGAAATAAGGAAGATGATATATCCAAGCTTATAAATATTAAAATTTGAGTCCAGACATCATCTAAAGCACAGGAGTGATCTTTATGTCTCAGAAGCATCGAGGAACAGTATTTCTGTGGCTTTTTTCCTCTTTACTGCTCTGGACATCTTTACCTCTTTATTCTAAGCCACAGTTACAATGTAAAACTTCCAGATATCTTGGTGGCATCTAAGTTTCTATGACCAGCTCTGGCTTCACAGTCCTTTCCACTTATGTCAGCTATGATGAGACGAGTCTTTGAATAGTGTCCAAGACCCCTATGTCAAAAGATGGAAGTTCATCTTTAGCTGTCTTGATTTATGATGAAAAGGGTGACGTCTATTGTCTGAAAAGAAGCCATGTTCTGATTTGTCATCTGAATGCTTCTCGATTGGTAAGACTTTGCCCAGACTATTTCTACAGGAGATATCATATTTAAAAGAGAAAAAAGAGACAGTGGAGGATAACCCTGGAGGGCAGGGCATGATGTCCTTGAACTTGATTGCAGCTGTAAAAAAGGATTAGTCCAGAACAGAGGGTTTGTATCCCCAGAGTCGGATTTCATGGAGCCCCACTCCAGGAGTTTTTGCATGCATTATCCAAAAATCTGTTTGAACTTTCTTCACTCCGCCATCCTGGACTTGTAAAGAAAACAGTAATTGCATGTTTTGAAGTCCACAAAAAAGAAAGGGTAAGAGACATCAAGACAAACTGCGCCAGATCATGGCTGAAGCTTCCCCTGGCACAAGCTCACTTCTGTGGATTCCCAGCCCGGAAGTACCACCCGGGTTTATTTTCAGGGATGGAAAGTCAAGTGACAATTATCTCCTGTCACAGCAAATTAAAAACCCAGGCTCACCCATCCCAGAAGCTGGACTAGTGTGGAACCATAATGACAGGCTGAGGCTGGGGCATTTCCTTTAAAGGCATGGGCCACTCAGGAAACACACAAAGTAAACAGAGACATAAAAGTGCATGGAAAGGGCCTGCATGCTGAGCAAGAGTCTGCGCCAAGAGGAGGGGGTGCATCGTCACTTCCCTGGGCACTGAGAACTGTGGACGCTAAGAGAACTCAGATAAGCTGTGTGAGGATGGTGTGGGATCTACTGTGTACTGTGTGGTATCTCATGAGGATGAGATGGGTGGTCCTGCCCCTCATTTCTATGCTGTTAAGAGCATTTTCCCATCCTGCTTATTCCTAGCAGAAATTTCTCCATTCATATCTGGACACCTGCCCACGTTGTCCAGGACAGCCAAGGTTTTGGCTCATGTTCTGTGTTGGCATTATTGTGACAAGCTGGGGTGAAACTTGCCTCTTTCAGGAAGGCTTCTAGGACTGCCGCAGCCTCTCCTCACAGCTTCCACAGCCGTCTCTGCTCTATTTGTATCTGGGGTCATCTGAGTGGGGATTCTTTCATGGTCTGTTGTCTTCAAGAGTGGGGACAATTTTTCTTCATGTTGATGTTAAATGTACACATTAGACCTCCCCCAAATGTTTGCACAGCTACTTCCGCATCGCCCTGTAAGTTATGTAGGGACGGAAGTCATCCTGCAAGACTAATGGGAACTGATAGAGTTAAGTGAACAAGAACATGGATTTCATTCAGGCTGTCTCCCAATCTCTCAGCCTTAGTTTCTCTCAGCTGTAAACAGGCATGGAGATAGCTCCCGTCCATGAGCTACTTTAGAGATTCAGCAAGGTAACACAAGAAATGTATAGACAGCTCATCTAGGGGAGAGGCCCTGGAGAGTTGTTATTATTTTAGAAATGATAGAATTTTAAGCTTAGAGCAGTTGATACACAACCAGGGGCACGAGGTGACATCAGTCCAAAGGCATTTGATCTGCGAGGGGAAAACCACGTTGCCACTTAACTTCCTCATATTTTAAATAGAAATAATGACATCAATATCACATATACTACACTGAAATGCTTAATTCAATTTATTATTAGCATATATAATCAAGCGGAATAGCAGGTTACGTTGGTATGGGCCTCCCTTTTCCTTGAGGGACAATGGCCACCGACCTGTGAGGGCGGAGGGAGCAGAAGTGGACAAGGTTTGGGCACAGTGCATATGATAGAAGAACTTCTGGGAGCCAGCTTCAGTGAGACAGCTCTACTTTATCATTTCAGGGATAGGGTATATAAGAGCTTTTGTAATGAGTGGAAAGGGCTGATCGGTCATAACACAGTATCTAATTACCAGGCAAGAAGCTCTGTGAAGGGTCATCTTCCAAATAAGGTCAGGCATCTGTGCTCCAAACAAGGTCCAGCAAACCCCGCTGAGAGAGGGAGTCCTTCATTCTACAGCCATCAATTGGAAAGCTACCCAGACATGGCAGACTGCGACCTTAGCAGCAGGGCTCTCCAATGCACTGTGCCGTTTCAGCTATGCATAGGATATACTTTGCTCGCATCCAAACCTCCTCAATCTTTCCCCCTCTTTTTCTCCTCCCCTGATTCCCTTCCCATTCTCTTTTGGTCAGTTTTATTCTCACATGACCCCTCCCCCCACCCCATCCCCCTATACTCCATGTATGAAAGTAAGCATGTGCTAATTGTCTTTCAAAGTCTGACTAATTTCGCTTAATGTGATAATCTCCAGTTCCCCCCATTGTCCTACATGATTTCATTCTTTTTGAGTTAGTAATATCCACTGTGTATATATAGCACATTTCCTCATCCACCATCCACTGATGGGCACTGAGGCTGCTCCTGTGACTTGGCTATTGTCAATCATGAGGGTGTAAAGGCACCTCGTGCATGGTGACTTTGACTCCTTTGGATGTATACTCAGGATTGGTACAGCTCGATCATATGCTTGGCCTATTTTAGTATTTTGAGGAACCTTGAGAGTGTTCTCCACAGTGGCTGGCCTGATTTACAGACCCGCTAACAGTGTATACAGATTCCTTCAAAGGTACTGTTAAAAGCATGCTATACATTGTGCTGTGCCTCAGAACTTTAATTAACCGACCTGAATACTAAATGCATCAGTGCTGGGGCTGGGTTTTAGTACCCCTGACTTTCCTTCCCAGCATGCCGTGCTTTCTCCTTGATAGGCTGGTACTCCTACCAGTACTAGAGCTGTGCAGTGGTCTTCATGGAGAAAGATGATCACTGGAGATGGGTTTTGGGAATTTACAGGCTTAGCCCACTTCAAGGTTGCTTTTTCTGTTTTGAGTTTACAGTAAAAGATGTGCTCACTCAGCTCCTGTTCCTGTCGTCATGCCTGCCGCTTACTGCAATGCATCCCTGCCATGACAGTCCTTACGCCCTTGGAACTGTAAACCAAGCTAAACTCCTTTCCTTTATAAGTTACCCTGGTCATGGTGTTTCATCGTAGAACTGGAGGACTAAGCAAAACGCCCATCCTTTTCTCCTCTCCACAGGCACGGCAGTTATGCCAATGAAGCCAAGACCGGAAGCTAGAGCCACTGTGGTTGTGACCCTTTTCCTTACTTCTATGCTGACTAAAAGAACACATTGACTTAACAAAACCAGATCCTACTGTAATAGGGACAGCGGCACCCAGACTCAGCCTAAGAGTGAAGCAGAAATCTCAGACTCTGTCCTGAAACCTGTACCTCATTGGTCTGTGCATTAATTTATTAAGTCACTCTCCCTCCAGAATTTAGGGAGAATGTCGTCTGGTGACTACACACCGTTCACTCTACTCCCTCCCTGTCCAATGGGAAAGCATGGACTAGAAACTAGTAGGATGTCCCCTGAGAAGACAGGAACGTTTGTTCAAGATTCTGTAAAGGGTAACTCTGGTGGCACCACAGGCCTCCCTGCTCAGAGGAGAGCCCACTCTGGGCGTTTTGTCTTGGCTGTGAAGGACTTGAAGGATTTTCTGAAGTCTTCTGTCCTAAGTTTTTCCATGTCCAAGGAGATGCAGACTGGGGTCTGGGCCTGGACTGCTCTGGTTGTCCTAAAACATCCTGTTTTCACCCTTCCTGCTTCCACGCCCCCTTTCTAAGCATTATTTATTACAGAATAATTTAGAAGTCTCTGGGAGCTGATGAGAGGTTGATACTGGGAGTGTATTGCTACCGTAAGGCCAAAGGAATTGGGAATGACTGGCCAAAGGACTGGAAAATTTGGTGCTAAGCTTTACTATGAACCCCTGATATAATGTTGGAAACATTCTCAATACCTCTGGTCAGACACATATGTTCAAGCACTATATTGTCCATATAGGTAAGGCAGAGAAATTAATAAGCCCCTGATTTTGGAGCTCACTAAATTTGAGGTTATAATGCATATGTTTACTCAAAAAATTACATGCATGATAGGAATGTGTCTTCACAAATTCGTCAAATTCCAAGTTCTTTCTGCATTTAGTTAAAATAACCACTAAATGATGTTGAATCCACCATAGTTTAAGAGATGACATCATGAGTTGACTTCATGCCCCCTTTCAGTATTTATACAAACTTACCATCTAAATATTCCAACCTCTTCACCTTCATCATGTTTCATTTTCCTACTTTAGTGGTCGAAACTAACAACCACGTTTGTTCACGTTTGTAAGTTGGGCCTCATACATCTGGGTAATTCTGGTGGCACCACATGGAATTACGTCTGCTTGTACTCAGCAGATAGAGGTATGAGGAATGCTGGAAGGGGCTGATGGTTAACTATTGACTTCGCTGTCTGGGTCATTCACACCCAGGTACATCAACTTGGGTTTCCTTGTGTGAGAGTCACAGGGCTCCAGAAGTTGCGAGTAGACCTCAAGGCCTGTTTCTATTTCTGCCATATTCTACTGATCAAAGCAAGTCAGAGAGCTATGCAGGACTCAAGGACAGACGATAAGACCTGCCCTTAACTGGAAGGGATTGCCAGTTACCAACACAAGGAAGTATATACGTCGAAATGTGGAAGGAGTTCCTGGAGCCATCCGTATAAATCTATCCTAGACTCAGAGGTTGAAAACTTCTCTTTTATCCTGTTCACATTTAGAAAGGGTCTCCTATTCATGACTAGAACAGAAGTAAAGCGTCTTTAAATCTCCATACACCTTTACAGCAGGCATACACTCCATTCTACTGTTAAGGACGTTTTGGTAACAGAGAAGACAGTGTCACTACGGTTTATGGGATGCAGCTAGGAGTGTCTGTGTCTGTCGAACAGTCATCACAAAACGTCACCAACAGCATAGCTGTGAGGGGCGAGGGCTGTATGTGGAAGCCACCGGTAAATGCCAAAGCAACTGCAGAAGAGTCAGCTGTTTTCGCCGGGCCAAACAGACTTTTGTGGGGAAAGAGGGTTACCTCAGAAAGGCGCCAGAGCCCATCTGAGCCAGGGCGAGACGCCAACTGCTGTTAGCCTTTCAGCTGCTATGTGCTTTGGCCTCAGATCAACTCCTTTACCCAGTGACTTGGTGATTGTAGACAAGAGAGCCCTGCAATGCAGGTGGGCAAGTCAGGGCAGGATGCAGGTGAGGACCAGCATCGTGTAGCCTTTCCCTCCAGGCCTGCTTCTACTGAAAGAATAGACTGGAGTCAGGACTGCTCTTCCCTCCCATAGCCTCAGGTTAGGATGGGAGACGGAAGACATGGTTTTAGTTGTAGCTGTTGCTCTTGATTCAAGATCACAAAATACAAGATCATAGATATGGTATTGAACTGCTCAGGGCTTACGTTTCTATCCACTATTTCCTTTCACAGAGCCTTATTTAAACCCTCTGCCAGACTTGACACAGCTCAAAGTCACCTGAGAAGGAGGTCTCAAGTGAGGATTTCCCAGATCACATTGGTCTGTAAACATGTCTATGGTGAACTGGCTTGATTGTTAATCGACGTAGATGCTACTGTGAGTAGAATCACCTCTAAGAGGTGGCCCTAGGCTAAATATGGAATCTAGCTAAGCATGAACCTCTGATTGAGTCACCAGACAGCATTTCTGCATAGTCCCCACTGTACCTTCGTGGCTGTGAGTGAATTTCTTAGTCAGAGGTAATGCTTTATGGAATGGCAATCAATCCTACCTTCTGAGTCCTGCCTTGAGTTCCTGTCCTAACTCCTAGTGATGGACTGTGACCTGAAAGTGCCAATTGGAACAAACAGTCCGGTCAGAAAGGATCGGGACAATGCCCTCTTCTCTGTCATGTCTCTCCCATGTTTTTCATCTTTCCCCACAGTGTTCTATCCCAGTGTCTTATGTGATAACTGGATACCTCCTGTTTTGTGGCGGACCTCATTCTGTCAGGAACCAGAAGGTAGGGTCAGCTGTCTCCGGTCTTCTCTCTGCCCAAGGACTATCTACTCAAAGGCAGTGCACTTGCTTCATTCCCAGCCCCATCATGTTTGCTCTGCCCTGCCATGTTGCTTCCCTCCTCCATTCTCCCATCCATCTTTGCATCCTGGAGACCTACTCCTCCCAGATGCCTGCTGTTGCCAAGGACAAAGTAGCCAATATTCTAGAGCAGTGTTCTCAACTGTCCTAAAACTGTAGCCCTCCTCATATTGTGGTGACCCCCAACCATAAAATTATTTTTGTTGCTACAGTTATGAAAACTTGTAATTTTGCTACTGTTATAAATCATAATGCATATCTGAGTTTTCTGATGGTCTTAGGAAAGACCCTGTCTTTCAACCCCCAAAGTGGTCATGACCCACAGGTTGAGAACTGCTCTTGGTTATAGACTCAGTGTGCCCATTGTTTATTTACAATCCGTGACAGCTGAGTCTACAAAAAGACCTGACATATGGAAATGGAAGTAGACACAACGTTCATCTGAAGGAGGCAGAGGCAGGATAGAAGCAAAGCAGCCAGGGTTCAGCTCAGTAGAATATCATAGCAGACTCATCCGCTGGTGACACAGGCTGCCTTGCAGATTAATTAATATTTAGTATAAATCAATCTGGTACAAGTAACAAACAAAATTCCAGACTGAAGTCAAAAAGTTTAGTTATTCAGTTTCATCCCAACTCCTTACCTACTTATGAACATCGGACGGAGGTTAACTTCTGTAACTTCTAGGAATGAAGAATGGTAGTTTTTATCTCATTAGGTCATACTGAAAAAGCAAATGGTATCAAGAGCTGTAAGCTTTAGGATATACAGCAAACATCATTGCAATCCCTGTAAGGCAAAATATATAACTTACATAAAGCCAATCTTGGTGGTAAGCCAACAGTGAAGAGCAAAGACAATGAGAGACTAAGTTCCAACATTCCTGAACAGGAGGAATAGATCCCTCCCAAATCCCTGGGCGTGTTAAAGAAATTAACTCATGAATGTGGGCATGAGAAGACAATGACAGCCATAGGAACTCTTCAGTTGGATCCTGTCTATATCTCTTTCTTGTTTGATTGCTGCTGGGGCCACCAGAACTACATGAAGCAGGTCCTAGAGGAAAAGCTTTCAAATACAGTGCTAGCTGCTGGCTTAGAAGCACAACTATTGCATTAGGCACATTCCCTCAAGAGCTAACTTGCAGAGATTTTATCATGAAAGATGTTTAGGTTTTGTCAAATTCTTCTGCATTTGCTGAGTCACATGGTAGTAGTCAGCCTTCATTCTGCTATGAGGATGATGCCCCTGTTGCTTGATTTGCATATGTTAACTACATCCCAAGGAAAAATCCCAGTTAGTCCTGTGAGAGATGTTCCCACCATGAACTTGCATCAGTTTGCCTGTATTTGATGGAGGAATTTCACATCTAGGCTCATCACTGACAGTGTTCTGCATTTTGTCTTCTTGTAATATGCTCTCAGACTTGGTATTAAGGTTTTGTGAAACAGGTCTGGAGTAATCCTTTATCTTTAATTATTTCAAAGACCTTGAGAAAGATTCGCATCGCCTTTTCTTTAGATGTTGTATAGAATTTCACCTTGATGCGATTCTGAGTTTTTCTTTAATGAGAGACTTACTTACTTACTAATTCTGTCCTCCACATTTGCTAATCAGTTTGTTTGAGCTTTCTATGTCTTCATGAGTCAGCTGTGGAAAGCCGTATCTTTCTAGGAATACATTCAATTATTTTATGTTATTTAACCATTGTGAAATTTTTCTTAGTAGCCTCTCTACTTTCACTTCTGATTTTATTAGAGTTTCCATTCCAGATCTGCTTTCCTTAGACACCTAAAATTTTGTTAATTTTACTTATATGTACATGTACATATACTTTAAAAACAATTAGCACAGTGGTTTTTAATAAGAATGGACCCCATAGGCTTATTTGTTTGAATACTTGTATGCAGTTAGTGGAACTCTTTGGGAAGGATTAGGAGGTACAGTCTTGTTGGAGGAGGTGTGTCAGTGGGCTTGAAGAAAAGCCCATGCCATTTCCAGTTCTCTATGTCTCTGCCTCGTGTGGATTATGATGTACATCCTCCGATTCTGCTCCAGCACCATGCCTGATGCCATGCTTCCCATCTCGATGCTCATGGATTCTAACCCTCTGAAACTGTAAGCAGAACCCCAAGAAACTTTTCTATAAGTTGCCTTGGTCCTGGTGTTGCTTCAAAGAAAAAGAAAATCAACTAAGACAAATAAATATCATGATTATCATTTTCATGGGTTGAACCAAGAGACTTGTATGTGCTAAGAAAGTAAAGAGCCTCAAGCCACATCTCTAATATTTTTAATTATACATATTATTTTTAATCATAATTACATCATTTTCTCATCCAAGCCCTCCTATATACTCCTCCTTGATCTTTGCCAAACTCATGTCCTCTTTTTTACCATTCCATGCATATACGTGTGTGTAGGTATATGTATGTGCGTATGTGTGTGTTTACATGTATATTCCTAAATTTTTAAATAACTCTTTGCTTCCTCACTCTTTTATACTTTTTGTACTAATTTTTCACCTGTTTTTGCTTATTCCTATCCGTCTAGGAACTTTGGGCTTAGGTTAAACTTCTCGTTCTATAAAGTGTCATGTTAGGTCCTTATCTGAGGCCATTCATTTTTGAAGTGTAGGTGTTATTTCTATGAACTTGCCTGTAGTAGCTGCTTCTGATGCATATGTTTCCATTGTGCCTGTTTAGGAAGCATTTGTGAACCCCAAAAGATCACCAAGGAGCCAATTCTAATGCAATCTCATTAGGATTTTTATTCAAGCTCGAGCCTGGGCTCACCACCACCACTGACGCAGCAGGATGGCAAGGCGAAGCCCACGCCCTCGAATCTAATGCTTGGGATACGTCTACTCTATAGGAGAGGGATTCCTGCCTTTACACAATAGTTATTCCATCCAGTCTCTTCCAATTTCCAAAGCAGGCATAAAAATAAACAAAATCAACCTTAGTTTAACAAATGCCAAAAGACCCATGGGATTGATAGATGGCTCATGCCAAAGTACAGTTGTGGAGGGCTATCTGGAGGTGGCTATCATCTGTGTTGATGTCTTATATTCTGCTTCCTTGAAAGTGCTTGCTAGTCATGTGATTGCTACCATAAATTAAGTCATGTCTGAGTTGATGTGTTGTAATGTTTTTCTTGCTTCCATGTACTTGAGCACATCAAAACATCACTGAAGGAATCAATGTTTTCAACGCCTAGTGCAAAGGCATTATCTAACAGGAGAGGTATGTGTCTGGTGTCTAGCTGATAATGCCTTCTAGAGAGGAGCGGGGTTCCAACAGCCATAGGAATGCTAGACTGCAGACATCAAGTGGGTAACTAATGGAGTGCAGGCTGTGAGATTTCCTTGGCTCTGTCTTTCACTCGTACCTCTACCGGTCACACTATCAGCTACCAGTGGAGCTACTGGGACCACAGGGGAGCAGTGTGCCTGGCAAAACAGAAGCGAATAAGACTAGAGGAACATAAGGTTTGCGGCAGTAGTTAGTTCTTTGGCAGGACAAATAGACTATGATAACCTCTTTCCAAGCTCTAACATGGCTTGTGCCAAAAACAAGATGCCAAGTGGGCAAAAGTGATAGACTTCTCAAGGGCCCCATCCAAGAACCCTCATAAACCCCTCTGAAACATGACTGCTCTTTTTTATCACCTCCAGACATGTTCAAGAGCCCTCCCCACACCCAGTGCTTGCTCTCTTCAGGCTGCAATCCAACTTGTAAAGCCTTGGCAAAGCACTAATGTGTGGGGTGTTGACTTAAAAGGGCCCATTCTCTCTATAAGCCACCTCCCCCCCCCCCAGGAGATGGCATCTTATCGAAAACAGCATGAGGATCCCAAATGTGATTTTTTTAATAGATTTAGTTGGTGTGATAAACGGCTCTTTCTGGGGACAGACATGTCAATAAGGCTATAGCTGTGATGTGAGATGCTGGGCAATCAAGTTAATAAAATTGCTCCATTGTGTTTTAAGAAGGAAAACGTATCTAATGAGGTAGTGTGTAGATGATCTAGTTCAGATCCCTAGAGGAGATTAGGAGGTGCAAGATTGGTGAGTAAGAGATTTATTGTGAAGTGAAGCCAGTAAAGCACAAAGGGAGAAACATGTTGGGCAGGAACACCTTAGACTATGATGATTGTCTAATACTGAAGGGTAAGGAGAGAGGAAGAGAAGTAGGGCAAAGGGCTCTCAGCCCAATCAGGAACAAACATTGTTCAACAGGGAAGTCCAACTGTGGTCACACATGACAACACCCGAGCATCTCCACCAAGCTCAGCCATTGTCTGGGGGCTTCAGTGCCACAGTAGTAAATCAGTTCTGTTGCTAAGGGTAGGACACAAGAGTACTGCCGATGGTTGCTGTCTTCTAACTACGTGTCATGCGGGGGGGGGGCTCAGATTTTCTCTTGAAGAGGATAGTGACCAAATGACAATCACAGTCAGGAAAAGCATAAAGAAAGAAAATGCTGAGATCCTCTAAACCCGCGCAGTAAGCCAAGATGCAATCGATGCTGAGTGAGGATTGTTAGACCCTCTCTAGCTAGAAGACAATTCACAAAGCTAACTGAATCTCAACGGCTTGGTTTCCTATCCCGTTTCCCACTATAACTCATGAACTCATTACTCTTAAATTCATCATAATGAATGTTGATGTTCCACTATGTATTGAGTACTACCCCCTGGTCTCTATTCACAAGGAGTTCCTGGTAAAGAATTAAGACACTAAAACAGTACTTGCTAAGGGCTGATGGAATTATATAATTATTGCAGGGGTCTAGGGGAAGGAAGGCAAAACTATGAAGTGATTGACACATTTATTTTTACCTTGGATGGGAGGCTTGCCATTTTCCTTCAAATACCACCAGTTCTAGAGTTTGTGCAATTGAGCTTTCTAGGTGGATTGAGGTAGTCGAACAATTGGTTAGAAATGATTGTCCCTGGGGCAGAGAATTTTCTGCTGGAGAAGTCAAGATCCTCGTTACTAACTTTAGACTATACTGGGATACTGCACATCCATTTTTAGGAAATGAAGCACACAGCCCACTCCAGCAAATCTGTATTTCTACTTCAAGTGGAGAAAGCAAGTTAGATTTCGGCTTTTGAATTACAAGCTCACAGATTCATAGACAAGATTGCCAACGTAGAATTCTAGAATACTACTTTTCCTGTGGCTTTTCTTTTGGTTACATAGACCCAAAGTCCCCGAATTTAAATCATGGACAAAGAAGTCTCATGCTCAATCAGCCTTTGATATGTAGTGCTCCAGAATGAGAATTTGTGCTAGGTTTTGGGAGGAGCGGTCATTTATAAAACATGGTCACTATTTTTAAAAGGCCATCAGTAGCAGGTCTTGGCAATTTCATTGCCCCTCTGTTGGTACTCTCCTTTCTTCTATAACCAACTGCGGGTACTTCTGAGAGCTCTAATCATTGCAAGGCAGAGTATTCAAGTCCAATTCTTCCACACACCTGATTACAATGCTGAGTACTACCAACTCCAGACTGCCTAACTGTTCAGACTACAGTATGGCTACCTCGATTGTCCCCACTGTCCTTATGTAGTATGGCTCAATCTTGCTTTAACCTTGCCTCAAGCCATTTACCCACCTAAGAATAATAATGAAAATTCCATTATCCTCACAGGTCTAGACTGGTATCGTAATCAGTCCATGTAAAATCCACATCACTGTGCTGTTATCTGCAGTGACTCAAGGATTGGTGGCATTCCTGGTCATACATGTCTTGATATGTTTTTATAAAGATTGGGGAGACAGACCCATCCTATATGAATAAAAGACTAACGTGCATAGGCAGGCTGACTTTCAACATGCAGCATAAAAAAAAAATTTATCAAGTGTGCCATATTTTATTGCAAAGTTCTCCCCTTTTCCCTGTCAATGGTGGATTAATAGGAACTCCTGTTTTCACTATCTTTTCTCTCGTTAGCCTGTAGTCTTTATATTTTAGCTACAAATCATTCCACTGGTAAAAGAGGCTCTGTTAAGAATCACATGCTTTGTCAAAAGCAAGCTTTACATTCTTCTTCTAATTGTTGCCTACTGAAAAGCCAGGTAGAAATTGGTTTGTTTTTACAATGAAGTCACCAACATAAATTTTCCAGGCTTAAGGCCATTTCAGCAAGCCAGCATGCTTGTATCAAGGATGGCTCCCCCAGTTCCCCTCTTCTTAAGGAAGAGACAAAGAGGGCGATTCCTTTTCATAAGCTCCAGTGCTGGGGGAGAGTCGTACACACATTTACCATAGCCACCACAGTGTAGATCAGTCGCCCTAGAGATCACAAAATATAGGTTCCAACTGAAGCTTACATCAAAAACAAGGAAAATGATTTGGATTTTTAAAATTCCCCTCTAGTCTCATCGATTTACTTCGTTTTCCTCCCAGGCTTTGACTTTCTGTTTATTTATTAGTTTTAACAGATGAGATAGAGATACTTTGGGTTAGAAAGAACCCAGTTCAAGTTGGAGAGAGAGGTAGTGGTAGCTGCCTGGTAACTACAGGCCCGGGCTTTGATTCCCAGGGTCTAGGCATAGAAGCACGCACCTACAATCCTAGAACTGGGAGGCTGAGACAGGCAGATCAAGACGTCAAGACCAGCATTGGCTACTTAGAGAGTTCATATAGCCTGGGCTATATGAACCACATAGCCTGGGCTATATGAACCACTGGAAAGAAGTAGAGAGGGGGTTTTGCACAGGGGGAATGAGTAGAAGGGAAAATGAAGGAAAGGGGAAGGAAGAAAGGGAGGGGGAAGGGAAAGGAAGGAAGAACAGGAATAGAGAAAAGACTGGTCAGGTTTGAAACCCCTCTTTCTCGGTTTGTGTAGTTTTTGGCCTCTCGCACGCTCTCCACCTATTTCCGCAGTTGTTATAGAGGAGGACTAACTTCATGATGTCATTAGAGGGACCCAACACTTATGGATGTTTCTGGCACAAAGGCACCGATTTTGACTCCCTTGACTAAAGTCACCTCTGAAGTGCATCTCACGGTGAGCAGCCCACTTCAGGCCTTGCATCATCCTCTTAGCTAGAATGCCTGCCTTAGGAACACCAGTTAGCTGCTATGACCATCTAAGCAGGTCTATGCTTAGGTCAAGCACACCTAACTTGAATCCAATGTTGGCTGGCCCATATTTGCCAGTAGAACCCAAGCTAATAGTGTTTAAAGGGATGAAGGCATTTATTTTCCCTATACTTCCTCTCCGTTTCCTGTATTTAATGGCCGGAAATGTTGTCAGTGGCTAAGTTTGTCATAAAACCTTCCTTTAGCCTCTCAAATATTGTCTACTGAATGCTACCTCTTCCTTGTCCTGTAGCCCTCTCTTCTCTCCAGCTTCTAATTTCCTGATAAAACAATGGCTGCCCTCCCCCCACATAGTCTGAAACTGGTCTGAAAAAAATTAAATGAGATGAACTGCCTGCATCACTCTATGACTAAGACACCCAAGTCTTCCCTACCCCATGATGAATTGTGTGCAAATTTCTCAGACTGCATTTCAACAGCTTCCCTGTTTGGCCCTGACTTCCTTGCCAAACTCATGGCTTGCTAGGAAGTAGCGTGAACTCAATCTCAGGCTATCTGTCCTTCTTGGCTCTCTTTGTTTTCACTCCTGTGTCTCAACTCCATTTCAAATTATCCTCGACTCCTTTCCATACATCAATCTTCATGCATCTTTCAATGGTCATTCCAAGGCCTCTGTGCTGCATTAGCTATCCATAGTAGGAAACTTCTGTGCACTTTGGACTCAGATGGGTCTCTGTCATTTATTAGTTATGAAATGGACAGCTCACTCATACACATTCCACATCTGCAACGTGAGGAGAGAGCCCCCACCAATCATGTTTTGGGGAGAATGAAATGAGATGAAATGTAGAGCCTACTAGTTTGCAAGTAGCAATCAATCACCAGATGGTGTCCATAATTTCATGTCTCTCATCATTATCTGTTCATCTGTAGTTCATCACCAGTCAGAGGCAAATGCTCCATAATTTGACCAGATTACATTCAGCTTGTGACCAACTGTGGAGATTTTGTGACGACTTCTATGGTGTCAGAATTTAAGACTAGGGAAACTGAGGTCATGTGAAAGTAGACAAATTGTAAATAGCGTTTCATTTATTAAAGCAGAACACTAAACTAAGAGATGCTAGCCATATTTTGTGTGTATCACGGCTTCCTGCTCTCTGTATTTCCTCATATTGTCTCGGTATCTCTGGAGTGGAGATAGTGCATCCCATTTACAATCCTTTATGCATTGGAAACCCTGCCCACGCAGAGTTAAAATGATGCCTAGGTGTTCTGTTTTCTTTGTAAGGGCCAGGGCCGGAGCCATCTTGTCTGTACTGGCTCCCCTACTCAAACATCTTCTGTCCTTAGATGTGGTGACATGGCCTTCCCTTCCCAGGAACCCTTGAAGAAAGGGACCTATGCTTGCTTGTTGTCCACAGGTGACCCATTATCATGACCCCTACCCTGCCCTGCCTTTGTTTCCCTCTTTTCTCCACACCAAGATATCACTGAACTGAATGAAGGGTTCAGCCCGTCATCACTGAAAGGCTCTGTTTTGTTTGTGATAATACACCCCAGCTCCCAAGGAGAGAAAGTCCATCAGCTGGGACAGGTCAAGCCACTCCCTCCCTAAAACTGCACAGATAGGACCCACTGCCCTGCAAAGGGACCGTATACCTTTTGGGCTTATCCTTCTTTCTCTTTCCCTCTTTCAGGCCAGAATCTATTTGATGCTTTGTTCCTTTAAAGATTCTTCTTTCCCCATTCCCCCCCCCCGCCCCCAGGAGCCTCTTTTTTCCTATAGGAATTACTTGGCTTTGGGCCCCAAGATTTGCAGTGATGGGTAGCTGGGGTGTGTCAGGCATTCTCTGGATGCCTCTAGCCTCCTCCTCAGTGACTGACTGCAGACTCCAGGAAGGGAGGGGAGCTGCTGTAGTCCTTTCAAAGGAAGAAACTTGGGACTTTGTGCTGAGCCGTCTTCTCTCAAATTTCTAAAAGTGGGCACTCTTCATCAGGGTGGTTTTTTATTTTTTCAATGACTCCTAACTAGTCTCCATTGATAATCCTTCTAGTCAGATGATATGACTCTTTTCATGAGTGTTTAGAGCCCTAAACTTCTCATACAATTATCTCTTTCATATGATACATGGGCAGTCAATGTATCATGTTTAAATTACTTGTCTTAAACACTACACCTACACTACTACAGAGGTAAAGGAAAATAGCAAGCCTCAGTTTACCTGGCAAATTTCATAGCTCTTCTACTACCCACAACATCTATTGGAAGGTACACATGATCTCAGAAAAGTAAATAAAAATAAGCTCACACCTAACAGAAGCTCTCATTAGGAGAGCAGGAAGACATTGCTGATATAACATTCACCGATGTATTATATAGCAAAGAGTGCTTTATTAGGATAGAAAGCTATTGAATGTGCTATTGTCTCCTCATGGATCGCCCCCATGTATACCTACCTCCCTTTATCTCTTCTGTAGCAGTCTTTATAGACACGGAGTCTTTATAGAGACTGCCTTTCTTAATTTTTGTTCTTTATTAGATATTTTCTTTATTTACATTTCAAATGTTATCCCCTTTCCTGGTCCCCCCCGAAAATCCCCTATCCCCTCACCCCTTTCCCTACTCACCAACCCACCCACTCCCACTTCCTGGCCCTGGCATTCCCCTACACTGTGGCATAGAGCCTTCACAGGACCAATGGCCTCTCCTCCCATTGATGACTGATTAGGCCATCCTCTGCTACATATGCAGCTAGAGCCGTGAGTCCCACCATGTGTTTTCTTTGATTGGTGGTTTAGTCCCAGGGAGCTCTGGGGGGACCATCCAGAGACTGGCCTACCTGGGGATCCATCCCATAGACAACCACCAAACTCAGACACTATTGTGGATGCCAACAAGAGTTTGCTGCCAGGAGCCTCCCGAGAGGCTCTTCCAATGCCTGACAAATACAGAAGTGGATGCTCACGGCCATCCATTGGATGGAGCACAGGGTCTCCAATGAAGGAGCTAGAGAAAGGACCCAAGGAGCTGGAGGGGTCTGCAGTCCCATAGGAGGAACAACAATATGAACTAACCAGAGCTGCCTTTCTTTCATACCTATATAAGTCATTTCGATTCAGGAAGCATTTGCTGAGAGCTGGTTACGGTTGGAAGGGGATCTCTGATCCGTGAAATCCACAGCCACTTTGGAATACATCAACCCACCTTTAGGTTTCTTGTTGTAAACTTCATTACCATGGCCACAGCCGGTCAAACTAAGGGGCGGACATATAACCAAAGACAGTGATGTTTTGGTTGCCAGCATCACAGAATCATACTAGTGAGACAATTTTGTCCTCCAGGAAAAGTCCACAGTGAGTGCAGTACAGAAGACCAGGGCTTCTCCTTGGGCCAGCTGGGATTAGAGATTAGAAACCAAAGATAGTAGCATGAAGAAGAGAACTTGAGTCCCTTAGATGGACTCAAATCACTGATGTTGATTTACTAATCCTGCTGCCCAGGTATCAAAGCTAGCACGTTGGTAGAAGGTGTTCCAGTGAGCCAACAAGATGCCTCAGCAGGTAACGGTGCTTGCAGTTAAATCTGAGAACCTGAGTTTGATACCTGAGACTCACAAAATGGAAGGAGAGAACAGATTGCCACCGTTGTCCTCTGACCCCGACATGTGTCAGCGCACATAACAACAACAAAAAAAAGATGTTCCAGTAGACATGAAGCTCAGCAAAATAGCTGCTGGAACAGCTTTGCCCATTATTTTGTATCCCATAGAGTACCTGTGATGAGCATCTTCCGTGGGAATGTGTTGCTATTGTTTGCATCCTAAAAGGATCTAACAGACAGTGTGCTGGTGTGCCCAGTGATGGGACATGGAGGTAAGCTTGGGATCTCTGTCTAAAGAGATAGATTGTAAGCAGAAATGCCATTCAAGTTAATGCTTCTGTGTCCTACATGGCTGTGGCAAATCAGCAATAAACTCAATGACTTATGCTAACACAAATTTATTCTTGAAAAGTTCTAGAAATTGGAAATCTCAAATCAGTTTTACCATGCTAAAGTCATGGTGTCACAAGGGCTGCATTTTTCTAGAAGCTTTAGGAAGTCCCATTTTCTTGCCCTTTCTAGACCCATCTTAGCACAAGAGTTCTTGACAACTATACCAGGTTTGAGGCCAAACATGCACACAAAAAGTTTTAGCAAAGTCTTTCTAATAAGTGAAAAATATCTCTTTTCTATGTTCTGTAATTTCTCCATCTTGGGATTCCAGAAGAGGAAGAGTAATGAGTCTGGTAAGCGTGTGGTCGGGGCGATGTTGCCCTGTTCTCTGTGTGAGTCTTGTAAACCGAATCCAGTTTGTACCTTTATCAAATAGCACTGGGGAAACAACCCTGCAACTTCTCATGCCTGAATGAGAGAGACCACAGTAATACATGCATAAATGCATTATATTCATAAAAATAAGTGATATATCATTGCCAGAAATGACAGAGGTTTGGAGGAGCAGAAACACCAAGTGACATTTTTTGGGCAAATGCCCAGATTGGGGGTTCCTGACCCCAACTGGAGTTGGAAATAGAGCGTGCATGAAAGAAAAACAGAATGTGTATAGCTCAGAATTAAAGTGTGTGCTGTACTGTTAAAAAAAAAAAAGAGGCTTCATTTAGTTTAATGAAGTTAATTTAAAAGTATGAGTGTTCATAAATGAGATGCTCAGAGGAAGTGACAATGTTCTTATTAAATCTTTTCCTGATACTAAAATGCTATCCTTGGCACTTAAGTAGGAGGTTGACTTTCACTGTTGCCAGTCACCTTCGTGTTCTTGAGATAAGCAACTTATAAAGAGGACAGTTTTATTTAGGCTCATTAATTCATAAGTCTGTGGTTGCTAAGGTTACTTTGAGCTTCTGGCAACACCACAGATCATGGGAAGAGCATGAGGCCGAGGAGAGAGACCGACCTGATCCAAGCATCCCTAATGGCCTAACTTCCTGCCGGCTACCTCTGAAAGGTCCATTTCCTCCCAATAGCACTGTACATGGTGCATGGGCACTAAATCTTTAACCTGTGAAACTTTGGGGCTCATTTAAGATCCAAGTCAATAGACAGAGGGAGGAAGATGGGGGAGAAAAGGGATGACCCAACTCAAAAGTTAAGACACTCAGATACCGGCATTGTCTCTGGCACTTTTGGAAAAGATTTGAGTTTTCATTGTTAGGAACTCACTAATGTGACACAAAATAAGTGTTCATTAGTGAGCTTATGTGTTATATAGGATTCAAAGTCTAAGGGGTTTGTGGGTGGGTGGATAATGGATGAGTAAAGGGGTAGAAGGATGTATAGATAACCATGTGAATGATTGCCCCCACTGGAAACTCTAGATCTGAGACAGAGGACAGTGTAACGTGGTCGGACTCAGGAAAGCATTGTTTGAATAACTTGATAACATTCATTTGCATCTTCTTTGGTTTATTTTCCGGGTTGTGTTTTCTTGAAACCCATAGGAACTGGGGTGATGTATGCGCGGGGTATCAAAAGATAACTTCCCTACCACTCAGTAACTCTCACAATGCCACTCTGCTTTCTTCTCTTCCTACCTTTGTCAATTTTAAGTGATTTAATTACTAACCAATGCTCCTTGCATTTCTTCACACACACATATCCTCCCCCACCCCCCACCCCCAGGAATCTATTTTCTCAGCTAATTATGGTGACTGTAATAAGAATCAGCAGAGGCTGGTCCGTGAATTACATTTGGCAACCTCTCAGTTCGTTAACAGCTTTACCTTAGAGGCGTGTTGTGACTGAATTGGCCGGGAGAACTCTCTCCTGAGCCTCACTCTGTGCGATTTTATTTAGCCCAGTCTACCCAGCCAGACTCACCCCTTCTCTCCCTCCTCCCCCTTCTTCCTACATGGAAGCCAAATCAAACTTCTCACCGCTACCCCTGGGACTGCTCATGCCTAGCAGCCCATGACTTTGCTCCCGTGGCTCCTTCTGCCTCAAGGATCCATTCCTTCTCTACACTTCCCATCTCCTGTCAGTCCTTGAAAAGACACAACTGGCAACATTGCAGTTGAGGAAACTCCCATGGACTCTTCCTGCCCCTCTCACCTATTACTAAGTATACTCTTTTGTACGTAACGCATTAGCCCAACTTTAAGCATATTCATAGGGGAAAATAGGAAATATACTGCATGCTTAACAAACAGGGCAAGTAACCAGCACCTGAAAAAGATCTCTAGTACAGATGAAAAGTCAGAGGCCCTGCAATAAAAGGACCAAATGGGGATTAAGGGATAATACCACCAAAAGTTGTGAAGTAAATAACCAAGGATGAGCTTTGTCCAATCTGCCAGAGATGTTCTTCTTTGTTGCAGCTGAATTTGTAGCCTAGATCACATTTACTTGGGGTGTAAACACATTCCAGGGCCCAGAAGATGATCCTCCTACATCCACCATGACTCTTGAAGATTCAATCAGAGCTCCAGGGAAAGGGGCACTCAAGAAAGTAGTCACATTTACCCTGGACATCAAGGGGATGGCATCCTTTATGGCCAGCTCAATTTTGTTCCCTCCAGGAAGATGATGGTATCATGGTCAATAGAGTGACCCCATGCTAACAGTGGATACATCAAGGTCACCTAGAATAGGGCTACTCATCTCTCCATCCCACCTACCGCCAGATAACTTCCTAGTTTGTGTCAAGCTAACAAAACCTAACCAGCACAGGACATATTAAATACACTGCAAAGCAGAGATTGGTGTGTTTCTCAGTTGAAGGGGTGTTGATTTTCAGTCAAGGCCCTTCATCACAAACCTAGATTTTAACAGTGACATTCATTCACAGGAGTTTGAGCTCTGAAAGTGAGCCATCAGAGAAACTGCCTGCAAGGTGTAATGACAGAGACATTCCAGGCTCTAAGACCAACATAGCAGAGCTGCTGGAATCCATCCCGATTTCCTCACAGATAGCAAAGACAGTTTCTCCAGGTTTCTGCATTGAGCTCTTACTCTGGCTTCCCTGGATGATGGAGTGTAACCTGTGAGACAAATAATAATACCTGCAGTGGTTTGATTATGCACAGTTCCTGGAGGGCTCTGGTCCTCTCTAGCATTTTGTAACGCCCCCTGTCATATTTGAATAAACCATTTTCCTGCTTAAACTGACCAGAATGGATTCTGTTTTGGCAACTTAGAGCCCTTACCAATAAACACCCAGTCTTATTGGGAACAGAAAACTGAGATTCCAGGAACTATAGACCTTGTTACTGAAGTAAAAGTAAATACTTGTTAGTCTTTAAAACAAAAAATATGACTAACTCTTACATAATATTAAATAGGCCAGGTTTCCTTACGACTCATTTGGTTTTTTTTTGTTTGTTTGTTTGTTTGATTGGTTGGTTGGTTTTCATTTTTGTTTTAATATATTTTTATTGGTTATTTTATTTACATTTCAAATGTTATCCCCCTTCCCAGTTTCCCCTCCACAAACCCCTACCCTACCCCCTTCCCCCTGCTTCTATGAGGGTGCTCTCCAGCCCACCTATCCACTCCTGCCTCAACCCCCTAGCATTCCTCTTCGATGGGGCATGGGACCTTCACAGGACCAAGGGCCTCCCCTCCCAGTGACACCAGACAAGGCCATTCTCTGCTACATATGTAACTGGAGCCATGGGTTCCCCCCCCCCATGTGTACTTTTTGGTTTGTGGTTTAGTTCCCGGGAGCTCTGAGGAGAGGGTGGGGGGCTCTGGTTGTTTGATATTGTTTTTTAAAGTCACATTTCTTAGTGAGATTTTCAAGTCACCTGATAAAGATGTTGAAGCGGAGTGATTTCTCTCGGATGCTGCATTCACAGGAGGCACATGAATCCATGGATGACCTCAGCTTCTCTACACACACGTGCTTACATGATTCTCAGTAGCCTAAACTCTCAGGGCCACTGCAAGGATGGACCCTGCTGGGAGCACAGACTAAAACTGTTGTACGCACAGCTATTACCCACGAACACTGGCCTTACTGGTTCTGTGCTTAAGATGTTGTACAATAACCAGGAAACCAGACCTTCTTTTCCTCTGAAGAAGAATGGGTAACAGATTAAAGAAAAGGAAAAAATATATATAAGAACTCTGTAACAGAGTAACTAGACCAGTATCAGCTAGAATTAAAGATGAGAGAGCTGTTCTTCCCTTGGGTCATGTTCCTGCTAGCTTGCTAAGACTTGGGCAGTCTCCTGAGATTTAAGCATGGCTTCTCAAAAACTTATTTCAGGTGAGCTATAGCATTCCACATTCACCAGATATTTTCCCAACATCATTTGATTTGTTTAGTCAGACCTTACATAAGAGCCATGTTTTCAGAGAGATGCCATGCTTTAAAACACAAGCCATTGAGGACATTAAGAATGTGTGTTTCTTTTTTGTTGAATGTGTGGCCACGAAGGCTCGCTCCAAACTTCAAATCTCTGTAGATCAAAAGTCCTGCCAGTGGAGAAAGCAGACCAAAGCTGTAGAGGAAACGTTAGTTTTGGCAAGTTGAGCAAAGAGAAGTGGGAAGCAAGGAAGCAAAGAAAACACAGAGAGGAAATTCTACCTTGACTCGCTTCACAGAAATGTCATTTAAAAACAATAAACAAGCAGCCAGCAGTGTCTTTCTATCACTGAGAAAATAATTAAAAAGAGCATTCTCAAATGCCTGGCCTCTGCAGGCTGCACGCCTTCCAAAACGCAGGAGGCCAAGGTAGAAAGTTCTGTGGGATTTATTCTCTAGAAATGAAGAGGGGAGCAGATGCCAAGTTGACTACCCTTGGAGTAGGGATGGCTAGAGATCTCCTACTCGGTAAGAAAAACCAGATTCCAGGGATCATTTCTGTATGTGTTACAAAAAAGAAAATCTTCTTGGGAGGTGTAGAGAATTGGAAACCACTATGACGGGGATTCGCTTTCTGGCCTGCTGTGAAGTCGGGGTTCAGTGTTGCTTCATGGCCTCTGCTCTCTGCCTGTTCATCAGCTTCCTTCTGGGAGCTCAAGAGAGGAAGGATGAACTCTGAATGTTCTTTCTCTTAAAATTAAAGAAACACATCACTTTCTACAAATGTAGAAACTCTACTGGGCCACACCCCATCCCTGAAACATAACCGTTTATCACAGAAGTGACAGCACATCCAGTACTTCAACAGTTTGGGGTCATTCTGGCATTTTCCAGCAGAAACATCAGAGGTGCCCTGTGATGGCTAACCCTGGTTGTCAACTAGAAGAGGGACCTCAGTGTCACTTCCAACAGATTGATCTGGGGGTGAGTCTATAGGGATTTTCTTCATTGCTAATTGATGACTAAGCCCAGCCCATGTAGGATGTACCATCCCTGGGTAGGGGTCCAGGACTGCTTAAGGAAAGCAGCTAACCATGAGGCCACAAGCAAGCTTACCATGAGGCCATGAGCAAGCCAGTAAGCAGAGTTCTCGACTTGACTTCCATGTTTTCCCACCAGAAAGAAATGTAACCTGCATGATGAAATAAATCCTTTTCTCCTCCCCCCCCCAGGTTGATTGTGTGTTTATCCCAGAAACAAAAACCTAACTAGAACACAGATTGCCTGCATCTTTCCCCAAGTTGCTAACTTTCATTGACTTGAAAAAAAAAAAAACCCTTATTGGTTCATAGGATCATAATTCCATATGCAACTTGAATAAAGAATAAGAACACCGTCTCTTTCTCTTGACCATCTGTGCCCAACATTAAGAAGTACAAAGGAGAATAGCATTCTGCTCACTTCAAGTTTGTTGACTTCAGGAGTGGTGTTCTATGTGGGCTGAGTTCTACTCGACCTACGTACTTACTTCTTTTCACTACAAGTTGTAAGAGTAAATAATAGAAATTATGTTTCATAGCAAAAAGTTCCAAAAAACATGTCTTGTTTCAGGCAGTTTCAACTCAAATACATATCTTGGCCAGCACCCAAACCAAGAATCAGTACATGTTGAGCCTTGACTAGGGAGCACCTGGAATATGACTCATTTCTTCACATGTTCCATGCTTCCTGCGATTGGCTTGATTATGTTTCATTTTCATTGAGAAAAATCCAACTTGGGGTCACACACACACACACACACAATCAATAAGAGCTCTGTACTCTATTGGCTGTGAAGCTAGAGACTACAGTGAGAAGTGGTCTGTACATAACTAAATGGAAATGGAATATTCGCCTATATGCATTCACCCACATACTGGTGATTGGACTGGTTTCCAGATGGACTGTCAGATGAAGTTTATTGCGAGCCAAGCTGGAAAAGAACACAGAAAGCAACTGTCATGGACAATAAAGATGCCCTCCAACTGAAGAAAAGGTTAGTGTGAATGGAATCTGAGTTCCCGCCGAGTTCAGCAGTTTTTATCTTCTGCTGGGACCTGAATGGCTCACTAAGTCATTCAAACAATGCGGACGGAGCTGCCTATCCTCGCACACATATGGAGAGGATAAGGGAAGAACATTCAAAATATAATAAGAGCAGGAGGCATCTATGTCCTCAGGTCTCAACTTTGAGTTTTTCTCTAGAGATTATCTCAACCATTTTGTAGTGAGCTTATGTGGTATTGTGTGCATGTGCATGGTACAGGGAGTGTGGATGTTTAATATAAATATCTCAGGACATTAAGCCTTTACTTGAGCAGATGTCCTTTCAGAACAAGTAAAGAGATGTTCACTTTATACACCGTATGCCTTTATACCCTCTGCATTGTAGTGATCTCTAGTCACAAGGACAAAACCAGACCTAATTCTGGGTACTGTATAAATATTCTTCTGAAGAAAATTTCCAGGCACTCTGAATTTCCCTTCAAATCCATCTCCATAGAGATGAGCAAACAAAGCTTTATCTGCATGCCACTGGAGCTGCCTAGGCAAAGATGCTGCTAGCTGCTCCCTTCCTCCGAGAGAGCAGCATTTCTGATGGAAGCCAGAGAAGAACATCTCAGTTGGGGAGAGAGCAGAGATGCTCCTCCGCCTCCTCACACCTAGAGCCATATCCTGTCCTCACAACAAACTTGGAAAAGGAGCCAATCAGTGTTTTTATTTTGCATATGAGAAAACTGAAGTTGGGAGGACTTGCCTGAGGCTGTTTGCTGTTGAGCTCAGCCTTTTCTGCATTCTGCATGGGCATGGGCACTGGCACATGTGCAAGGTCTGACTATTACAGCTCACAGAGTGGGTAACTGACATCTTTAGAAAGGACCAATTCTCTGTTATAAAGACTCTATAAAAGGAATCACATAAGTTGCTCAGATCTGGCAAGACCCATCCTTCTTCATGCTATTTCTCACGCGTGCACTTCCAACATGTGTTCCTGACAAGGTGTTCTGACGCATTATGAATGTGTGTTTCTTTTATTTAACACATGTAGCAGAACTCTCTTCCCTGTTTGGCTGAGCATAGGTTACCGAAGTGTCATTCACATGGACATTTCCCTCTGAGGCTGCTATTTGGTGGTAAAAGGACAGACTTTATAGCCACTTCCGGATATGAATGAATCCTAGTTTGCTGACATATAACCTTGAGTTCAAGATCCATTAGGACCAGCACTGAGACACAATGTGGGGAAGGTATAGTTCTGTAACTGAAGGCAGAGAGTGGGCGTTTGAGTGTCAGCATTAATGTCCATACAACACTAATACAGAGCTAGCTCACTCTGAGAGTCTCTACGTAATAAATTGAAAGCCTCTATTCATGGGTCAGACTACAGAATAAGTACGGAGGTCTCTAAACTGAGCATTGCCCCCTTGGGAACTTTTGTTTTAAGCACTGTGTTCCATCAGCACCTATGAGAACTGCCAAGGAAAGGTTTACTCCATCTTGTTCTGGGACAGTGACTGCAAAAGCAGAGCTTGTCTCCCCTGGCTCGCCTTCTTCCCCTGACACTCTCTCCATTGTTCTTTCCTGTGAGGTGGCCAACTCTCTCACCCCTTCCTCTCCAGGGTAGCCTGATGCCCTGTGCTGGGGTCTGGAGAAGATCAGAAAAAACTTTAATGAGACGTGTCCTGGGCAGCTCTACTGGGAATTACTTCCACCAAATGTCACACTGGAAATAAGACAAATGAGTTCTGTGTTTGGTTTTTTGAGGCAGGGTTTCTCTGTGTAGCCCTGGGTGTCCTGGATCTCACTCTGTAGACCAGGCTGGCCTGGAACTCATAGAGATCCACCTGCCTCTGCCTCCTGAGAGCTGGGATTAAAGATGTGTGCCACCACCACCATCTAGTGCCACCTGAGTTCTAAAACATCAATTTACCAAGGCAAGATATCTAGGTTTACTGGAAAACTACCTCACCTCAAGCATTGGGCTCAGACTGTTGTGGATACTGTTCAATCAACCCAAGGAACCCTTCGGTTGTAATTGCTCTGAGATAGGATAGGGCTGTGCACACACAAGACAGCAGATTTTCTGAATTGTATTCTATGGCAATTGTTCTTAACTTATGAGTGGTGACCCCTTGGGTGATTGATAGATTCTTTTAAAGAGGTATCCTAAGACCATTGGAAACCACAAATATTAACATTATGATCATAACAGTAGCAAAATTATGGTTATGCCGTAATAACAAAAATAATGTTATGGTTGGGGGAGTCACCACATTAAAGGGTCAAGGCACTAGGTAGGTCTATGAGAACCACCAGTCTATTGGCTAAAGGAGACAAAGTATCTGTCATGGAAACTCCCTTGCTTGGGAAAAAAGGAAATTGCTCTAGCAGAGGACCCACTTTCAGGTCCCAGCACCTACATCTTGTGACTTACAACTGCCTATAAGCCCACTTCTAAGGGATCCAGCGCTCTCTTCTGGCCTCCTTCAGCACCATCACACATGTGCTACACATAGCACTCATACAGACAGGCATATATGCATAAATACATTTTAAAATCTTTTTAAAAGATGCAACCCATTTCAAAAAACAAAAAACAAAAAAACAACTTCCTTACGTAGTGTAGTAAAATGGAAAACGGATCAAATGATTATCAACAAGTGAATGACAAAATGTGGTGAATCCATACATGTTGTATAGTTAGCAAAATAAAATAAAATAAAATAAAATAAATGCAATGTATTTTTATGTAGGCAAGCATGGGTTAGTCTTAAAATAATCGTGGCTGAGTGGAGACGCCGAATAGAAGCCATACCAATGAATCCGCAGTGGCAGGAAGAATGAGAATAGTGGGATGGTAAGGGTGTGATCAGGACGGGGGTAGGGGGGAAGGATCACAAAGGGGCTTCAAGAAACTTCTTACCCAAATCTTCAC
The DNA here is from genome assembly GCF_900095145.1 of Mus pahari. Classification (NCBI taxonomy): domain Eukaryota; kingdom Metazoa; phylum Chordata; class Mammalia; order Rodentia; family Muridae; genus Mus; species Mus pahari. Next base: position 45,369,198 of record NC_034607.1, read on the forward strand.
CCAACCCATTCTTTTAATTATTTCCCATGTGCTTTGGAGCCCTAGTGACTAAATATTCACATACCCTACCTTAAATTTTTGTCAAAGATGCTTACTCTTAAAAATAAAGGGCTTTGGTAGGAAAAAAACTGTACCTCACAGAGTTATACTTCCAATATCAAACCTTCAATCACAAGGGCAAACTGGTTTAAATGACACTTTTTTCATGGCTTTAAAATATGCCAGTTGCTGGATATAACCTCAATATTTCTCAACTATCTTCCAGAGGGAGGAATGAAACTTAGACATGTCTGACATTTGACATAAAATTATACAGGCAAAGCCAACACATGATATTAGCCGGGTACTCACTCTGACTCCGAAGCACAGATCTTTCTACTATCCTGCAAGCCTTTCCCTTAACTATCCCTTTATGCAAGTCTTCAGGCCTTTAGCTGGTTTGAATTAAGGCAGGCATGAACTTCAATGGGATAGCTACTTTTATGGGACTCTCTGTAACTCAAATAGGTACCTTGAGGGTTACTTTTAATTGGCCTAGTTGGTCTGATGGTCTGTCAAACGGGTCTCACCTTCTCTTTTCCTCTGGATATAGCTAAATGCTGACATGTTGTAGACCAAGAGGATAGTAACCTATGGAAACAAGCCAATGTCCGCAGAGTCCTTGGACACCGCCCTGGATAAGCCTGCCCTCTCACCTTCCGTGAATAGCTTAGCCTTGCTTGCTGAGACGTCTTGTAATGGTCCCCCAGGGAAAAAGCACCGCCCCACTGGTGGCCTTGGCCCAGCCCTGGCCATAAAAAGGGATTTCATATCATTAGTGACTTCCCTTTCACAGTTCGTTAGCATGAAATGTCCTGGCAGCTGAAATGACAAAGGAGACCCTCTTCTCACCAGCGAGTTCATGGCGACAGACAGAAAACACCATGCTAAAAGCTGCCATGGGGCAGCTGTTACTCCCTGCTTTAATTTGTGGCTCTGACTCAATGGCAAGCTGAGATGCTGGAAAATGACTGTAGCCCTGATCATCTGGCTAGCAGATGGCAAGTGGATTAAACTTTGCACGGTAGGTCTAGCGACTAAACTAGAAGGCTCTGAGCACCTAGCTTCATTCACATCGCTAGAAGTCTAGGCTACCAAGCAGAGCTGCACAGAGAGCTACTGAGACACGCTGGATGGCCCCATAATGTGTGTGTTTGTGGGTGTAGACATATTTTATGTATATAAAACATAAATAAATGTTTTACTCAATATTTCTTGACTATCATCCAAAGAGAGGTAGGAGATCTATTTGCGTTACCCCCTGAACAAGTTACATTTGAGGTAAGGACTTGGAGTGTCTTCTTTTCAAAGAATTGGTCCACCTATTAGGTTCTAAGAGCTAGGAGTTGAAATCAGTAGATTCCAGAGCCCTCTGAGATGTACATTTCTTTAAAAGACAGGGAGAGCTGTTGAAGGGGTCTCTCTAGTTCCTGAGGTGACATCTACAATTTATTACTACACTGAGAAACACTCATGTTTTGACTTTAACTAAAATTCTTTCTTTGGGCCTGCAGATTTAACTGCCACCAATAGTCAGAGGTCATTGAAAGTATCAGTGGAAAGATGGACATGAAAGCTGACATGGAGGCTGTTAACTCTGCTGTTTTCTAACAGTCATGTGGCAAGTTCCTTCTAAGATAGCCCTTAGTGACCTCTGGTCCAAGTAATTGTCCTTGTGTCATCCTCTTTCTGAATGTGTGCTAAAGTTGACTTGCTTCTAACGAACATGAGAAAAGATGACAGCGTCATGTTTGAATTTAAGTTATTCACAGAGTCTTTCATATTCATGTACATTTCTCTCATTTAGCTTCCTCTCTGTCTCCCTTATCATATTGCTTTTACTCTTTCATTCTTTTTCCCTCTGATGACAGGGAAATCAGATGCCATGCTATATAAACTAGTCCAGTGGAGAAAGATATGGTCCTGTCAATAAATATACAACTAATCATGAAAACGTCTTTCCCTCTTCCTCCCATATCTGGACTTCAGTCACTCAGTTTTTGACCCATAGAAATTAAGGGACAGTGAGTATTTGTTATTTAAAGCCACTGAGATCTGGAGTCATTTGTTAGTCAGGCAGCAACAAACAAACAACTCAGGGGCAGTGGAATACTAACCAGTGTATGGATGAGCCAAGTGCTTACAAGACTCAGTGGCCAGAAGTCTTGAGTTATAAATAAATCCTGGGTTTGAGGAGGAGTTTTTCTAAGTTTAAACAGTGGAGTCACCATGTGTAACTCACTGGGCGTGCAGAGGTTCCTCACACACACTTCTACCATTCCTTTGAAGATGGTCCTGTCAGATAACTATTAAAAATGCCAAGGTCAGAACCCCACCCCAGACATTCTAGAACAGTACCTCTTGTGGTGGGAACTGGATCTGAATTTCTAGAAAGTCAGCCTGGTAATTTTGTCATTTAGTTCAATTTAGAAGCTTCCGGAAAAACGAATAACCTTTTCAGGTTATATTCTTTTCTTTTCTTTTTTCTTTATGGATTCTTTAGGGGTTCCATGTGTAGTACAAGTGGCTTGATCTGACAACTGAGTCCCAGAATGCGTTTATCATATTTGCGCACACTAACTGTTGAGAGATCATCAACATCTTGCAGGACAAGAGATGTTAAGTGATATCAAAAGGCTTACTTGCACTCACATTTATCAACATAGTAATGGGCTCTAGAATAATTCCACAAATGCTTTGTTTTTCCAAATATTTAAACACCCAACTACATGTTGCTCAAACCAAATGTTGCCACACACTATGGTATGAGGAAGAAAACTTCAGGACCTGTCTCAGAAGCACAGGGCTTGGGTACTACTCATTTTCCTGTGCTTGGCAGCTACACTAGACTGAGGTTTCTGGCTATAGTCTATTTCCATGCAGTCTAGTTTGACTAGATTTATGCATGTTTATGTGACTGGACCATGCTCTTATGCAGGATAATACTTTTTTGATTTTTCACATTATGCTCTGAACACTTCTTTGAATCATTAAAGGTTCTCTGAAATGTTTTCAAGGACTCCCACAATACTACACCCTGGAGACTATTGTGACTGTATATTCTTGGGGTTAAACACTTAGATTGTCGCCAAGTATTCACTATCATAAAGAACATTATAAGAATCATAACTGTATATAAAATTTGCCTTCATTTCATATTAATTTCTTAGAAGGAAATCTAAGAAATAAAATGACTACGCCCAGGGATATGAACTTCCAAGGGCCTAATGTACACAGAAAATTGCTCTTCAGAAAAATTCAGAGTATCATTCCACAGCAGAGAGAAAATTCCCATCACAAGAGAACCTTGTCAATTTTGCCGACGTAAGGCAAATTTTGAGGTCTTGCTTATTTGATGGTCTCCACATATTTTCTAGTTTAAAGGTCAAAATATACTTTTCTTGGCTTGATTTTAATCATTCTAGTGAGATCAAATGCTCATAACACAATTAGTACTGAGATTCTTTTCCCTGGAAAATAAGAATAAAAACTTTCCTACATTGTGGAGATATTGGGAATCCTCATGAAGCAGTTATGAATGCTTTTATATGAATTCAATCACATTATATATTTAGAGACATGACTCTTATGATCTCAACTTAGCTTGCAGATATTTTATATATAGCTAAGTCAGCCTCTCATGGGGCTGTGGGAGCAGAGGCAGCTTACCCCTGCCTTCCTTCATCCACACATGTTACATAACCAGAATTCAGTAGCATTGTGAGCTGTAGTGAAGGGATGCTCAAACGAGAGATGCACCATACCGTCTGTATGGATATCTCTGCATCTCATCCTCAAGAATGTTGGATGTTGGGGATGAGGTGATATGGTCAATCACATTTTAGTTTAGGACTTCAGTCATTCAATAGCCACTTCCTTCATCTTTCTCAACCATACTCCTGGGTTGTTGCCCAACTCTAGGTTGCAGTAGCAGTCATGTTTTCTTATAACAGAGGGCTAAGACTCACTCCTTTCCCCTAGTAATAGGTCTGTCTATGTAGAAACTGCCTGATTTCAACACAAGGAGAGAGGGCAAGCACCATAGGAGAGCCATCATCCCCAGCATTCTGCACTAAGTGGATGGCTCGCAGATATTGTTCACTCAACGTGACCATCTCCCTTGTTTGAAAAAGAAGAGAAATAAAGGCAAAACTCGTGATACAGGTTCAAAAATATGCAGAAAATCTTTCAACAAATTCAATGTAAAACATTCAAGATGTTAAATAGTGTGTGGTTCTTTTTTTTTGTTTTTTTCCAAGGGAAAAATATGGTGGATTTAAATGTAATCCATATCTGTCAAACTAAACTTTGCTGTCAGAGGCCTGGAATGGATGAAACTATTCTTGTTTTCTTAGAATTCTCTCTGTCTCTCTCTGTCTCTGTCTCTGTCTCTGTCTGTCTCTCTCTGTCTGTCTCTCTCTGTCTCTCTCTCTGTGTCTCTCACTCTGTCTGTCTCTCTGTCTCCCTCCCCTCTCTATCTTTCTCTCTGTGTCTGACATCTCTCTCTCTCTTTTTGTCTTTCTGTCTCTCTCTGCCTCTCTGTCTCTGTGTGCATATGTGTATGTGTGTATGTCTCTGTCTCTTTCTGTGTGTGTGTCTCTCTCTGACTCTGATTCTCTGTGTGTGTCTGTCTCTGTCTCCTCTTTCTCTCTGTCTTTATCTCTTTGTCTTTCTGTCTCTGTCTATCTCTGTCACTTTCTTTCCCTCCCTCCCTCCCTCCCTCCCTCCCTCTCTCCCTCCCTCCCTCTTCTCTCTCTCTCTCTTTGGGGACCCCTTGTGCTGGTGTCTGTAAACCCACAGCAAGGAATGTTGCTTGAGCAGCTCTAAACAGAGTATTCTTTTTACTTCTAAATTTATGGAAGAACTTTAAAGGCATTTTGTGTACAAGCTGTAATTACGCAGTCTGTGCTTTACCTCATTGGGAATTTGGGCCGAGTATGGACTACATAGTTATACATTCAAGGTTCAGTTTGCCTTGGTATATTTTTCCCATAGATTACTTCATTTTTTTTAATATGGTATCATAGTGTCTCTATAAACTTGCCGTTTTATCACCAGCATCTGAAGTCTTGTGTAGTGAGTAGTGGCCACATGCTGGGGGTTAGGCGAGAGAGTCAGCTCTCGCCTTGCATTCATTGACTATGATCTTTTTGTTGGGGCAGTTCAAGTTTTTACAGCCTGCTCTTTTCTAGAATTATGCAACAAGACTCACAAAGTCTCTGGACATGAGACTCTCTACCTCATTCACCAGAGAACCTTGAAGAGACTCTCCCCTGGACCATCATGGGTGCTTTCTGCAGCTTCCATTAGGATGGGACTGGCTTCCCACTTTGCATTGTCCCCTAGCTCGTGGATGCTCTGAAATGTCCATGACGACTTTAAATGCAAAGCAATGAGTCACAGAAAAGAAAAGAAAATGACTAAGGACGGTAGCAATCTGGCATTGACCATTTTGGATCTTTGTATCCCTATACAATGAGACAAAATCCTCTGAGGTTGACCCTAAGTAAAGGTTTATATGCTTCATCAACATTCTCTCTGCTTTAAGTTCTCTGCCCAGTGCAGAGTACAATGTCTTAGGTTTTGGTTTTTTAACCACATTATCACAAGAAATATTAATAATATTCAATTATTCAATTACAACTACCATGTATCCGAACTTAGCATGATAAAAAAATAACAGATCAGTGATTGAAGTGACACTCTGAAATGCCATCTGAGTGAGGCAGCTGTCACTGTGGCACATCATAGGCTGAGACTGGATCTGTCCGGTCAGCTGACTTGCCCTAGCACTTGGCGGAGTCCCTGTGCCTTACCGCCATAAGTGCAGCAAATGGCCTAGAGGTTAAGAGTTCATAAGTCTGCGCTCAGCTTTCCTTCTTTCCTGTCAGATAGTGAGAGAAAGAAGGGATCAACCTGTCAGGAAATATGCTGCACATAAGGTTGGCACTTCTGTGTCTAATCTTCCATTTTCCTTCCCTACAGCTAACTCGAATGGGCAGACAAAAGAGACAGGAATCAAACATTTTTTTCCCAATATGTCTCAATGGAAGGTTCCATGGATGCTTGTGAAATAGATGGTCCAAATTAAACATCAAGAAATGCGATTTTAAAGATTAAACAGCAGTTGTAACTAAACAACACTGAGGAGCTAGGATAGGAGCTTCAAGAAGTTATAGATTTGCTCATCCACAAGCCTGAGCAGCCAGAGTTTCTCCAAGCAAGTCTGTCTGTTCCACAAGGAAGTGAATACTGGGGAAACCAGGAAGAGAGGCAGGAATGGAGAGTTCTAATACCCTGTATCTGCTTATTTGACTTGTCAGCTGATTAACCTGCAGGGGCCAGCTCATGTCCCTTTGAATTGCAATGCTTATGATTCAGTTCACTTCTGGGACAGTTCTCTCACATACATCAGCATCCCCTTCACTCCCCTTAAAACTTTTCTCTTGCAAATCCCCCCTCCCTCCTTCATCTTTCTCCACTTCATTGCTTATTCCAGGACTGACTCTAGTAATCCAATACTCCAAACCACACGAGTGATGTTAGACATATCTTGTCGAGGAAGCAGCAAGACATTCAGAAATTTCAACTTGAACCTTGTGAAATTGAGATCGTCCATGTATGAAATCCTAGAAGCATCCATCGGGTCTGTTCAGAATCTCCTTCTACAAACACCCCAAATTTGCGTGTGAGATTCTCTGGTTTGGAGATCTCAGTGGCAGTTTGGATTGTTTGGTTACCTTGTATCCATCCCCGTTTTACAAAGCCTCAGGTCCAGGTTCAATGATGGACACCTGGGAGAATTAAGTCCTCGTTTCTGCCTGTAAGAAGCCTGGCACTCCTGAGCAGATGAGGACTCTCTTAGGAAGGCGGGTGCAAGGTGCAAGATCTTAGACTATGCTGGGTAGGGGAGCCAGCAAGAAAAAAATATTGTAGATAAGAGATGCTTGGCCCGTCTGTATAAAGAAAAGAACTCTCTGCTGCTCTCAAGTGACAAGAGGGCCAATTCAGACTAAACTATTAAACTAAAACAGGCAGTCTACTTGAGGTGTATGGGTTGCATTGTTTCTATTTCTTCAGACACAATGTGAAAAACTCTGGGGTTATTGGAGGAGTTCAGCACAGAGCTAATCAACCATGGTCAGAGGGTCCTTCCCCACACATCAACATAGGCCCTGGAAAGTAATCTCTGTCCATTCTCCGCAAAGAAGATGCCCTGAAGGCAACACAACCACTTCACTTAGGGTTTCACAGACATCTCACTCCAGAGCAGTGGTGTGACTTTAAATTATTAACCTTTGAAGCCTCCCTAAGAAGACTCTTAAGAACCTGGTCCCTCTTCCTCCCTGCTGACGATCATCTGTAATGCCAGAAGGTTTATGCAAACCTCTGGAGAAAAAAGTCGTGAACACTATAATCCAGCCATGGACTCTCCATGCTGCAATACTAACCCCCATCTAAAACCCGAGGTATAACTATAGCATTATAATAGTGACACTGTTGTTCCTGGAGCACTGCCTCCCTACTGGATCTAAAGAACTCATGCATGGTATTAGAAGCCTGGTTAAAATTCCTGTGGATACTGAGGTCATAGTTCCTGTGTAGGGATCTCTATTCATGTTTTGATAAATGGGTAGGTAGTTAAACTTCCTACCGAGAAAGTGTATTTATACCCATACACTGGTGCAGCTCTCAGGCTTAGTCAGAGCAACCTCTTTTGGCAGTGGGCAATGGTTAAAGCATTGTTAAAGTGCTGAGTATAAGACTTAAATGGTGGGCTGGTGAGATGGCTCAACGGGTAAGAGCACCCAACTGCTCTTCCAAAGGTGCAGAGTTCAAATCCCAGCAACCACATGGTGGCTCACAACCATCC
>NC_034607.1:45377174-45397786 GCF_900095145.1 Mus pahari
AAAAAAAAAAAAAAAAAAGACTTAAATGGTGCACCTCTATCACCCATTCTGTGACCCAGGGAGCATCTCAAAAATGTAGTGGCACTCTAAGAGCCAGAGGATAGGATGTAGTTTTATAAAATGTTATCCTCTAGATATGTCACCATTGTGATCACAAACACACTGCAGCTGTGACCATCTGCGTAGAACCTGAACACATGACAAAGGACTGAAAGCCAGAGGGAACTGGTTGGGAAGAAAAAGGAGTCAATGGGAGTTGGAGGGAGACAAGAGAAGGCATTTTGGTGCAAAAGTACAATCAAAATAACATTGTTTACCAGGAAGAAACCATCGGAATGAAACTAGCTGTTTAAAAACCTGGGTTCTAGCTTGGTGTTGACTTAAGTACACATGATATGCATGTGCCTTCCAAATCCACTTGCTCCATAAGCATCGACTGTTACATGAATGAGCCGTGATTAAGTCATTTAACGACGATGGCGATAGCCCTGTCACATGCCGCCTTCTTCTGTAGGCATTAACAGTTGGAGCACTCAGTATTGGAATCAAACCCAGCCTTAAAGAATGTTCACGCTAAACCTGAGGACTGTCGGCCATACAAGAGCTCTCATGCTTGTTCTGGTCCCCGATGTCTGCCTTGGGTCCCTTACTGTGCGCCACTGAGCATCCGTTTCTCGGAGTCTTGATGAAGAAGTGGGGAGTTCATTCTCAGAATGGCGTCTATGCAACTCAGGGCACAGACCTGAAAGCAGAGCAAGGGTGTTTCAGTGCAGCCCCTTGGGTACCATGCACCTCCGCAGTTCCTAACACGCTGTTACTGAGCCACCAGTTAACATCGCTCAGCGAACAAGCAGGAATCCCACCGGAAGGCAGGCAGACCAAGGGCCAAGGATTAAGAAGGCATGCAAGTATGTTTTAGCAGCTATACTGTTAAATGTCCCAGCAGACAAGCCTCAAGAAGTTACCCTTCTCCAACAGCAGTCCATGTGAGGGACATTTCCCTGCCTCTGCTTCCTGTTCTCCTGCTGCATGAGGACTGCTGCTGAATTGCTCACATCACTGGAAAATAGTCTTTAGAAACCTATGAAATCTAAGCCCTGCCCATGTTGTGGGTTAACATTTGTATAGCTGACAGTAGGTCCTAGGTCTCACAGTAGGTCCTAGGTCCTGCTCTGAGACAGTCTTGAAGTAAAGCTGTTTCATCTTTACAGCAATCCTGGGAGATTTATCCTGAGAGTTTTGATTCATGGAACCCAGGGAAAGGCCTATGGCTCCCAGGTAATAAGTAGTCTCCTGTCTTTAGCTCAACTAATTATGGCCTTTGACAAAAGTTTCATCTCTCACAATTCTATTGTTCAGAAGCAAAAGGTCAAGATATCCATATAGTCATGTTTCCCTTCTAAGGTCTGGAGAGAAAATCCTTCCTTGACCATCCTGGTACCTGGTGGCCCTGGGCATTCCTTGCCCATCCTAATGTCTGGTGGCCCTGGGCATTCCTTGCCCATCCTGGCACCTGGTGGCCCAGGGCATTCCTTGCCCATCCTAGTGTCTGGTGGTCCTGGGCCTTCCTTCCCCATCCTGGCACCTGGTAGTCCTGGGCATTCCTTGGACTGTAGCAGCATTACTCTGATCTCTGCCTCCTCCTCCTCCATACACTTTCATTCCCGTGTCTAGACCTCCCCTTATGTCTCTCACAAGGGCAGGGGTCCCCTGATCCAGGACCTGCCTTAGTAATCCAAGATGATACCATCTCAGATCTCAGCTTTGCATGACTGTTCCTGCAGACTCATTCTCCACTTGCAGGGATTAGGAGACACAGGTAACTCTGGGTGCCACAATTCCCCCATCCCTTACAGCTTAGCAGATGGGCTCTAATGCAAGCAGCCCAACTCCAATGCATTAAGCAACTACATGGACTACTGTGTTGCCCTAAAGCCTCGACCGAACCTTCCCTTCCACCCTTGCTTTTCACGGGCCTCTAAATTATGTGACTATTCCACAAATTGGCACAGACCTGGGGGGGCTCTTTTTTTTTTTCCTGTGCTGACAATCTATTCATATTCTACAAAAGCCGCACATAACATTTACACTGCCCCCAACATCCCCCATCAGAGGAGAATAACAACAGCCAATCAGCTTTCAAAGAGGACTGGGTTAAGCCCCATGAACGTTGGGGGCTTATGCACTTTCAGAACTGCACGAACAAATACAAAACCTTGTTGTTTCAAAACCACCATTGACAAAAGCCAACACTGAAGAAGAATTACAACCTACGCTGCGAAATCCCAACCTAAAGTGGCAGTAGTCCAAAGAATAGTCTCAGGGTCATTACTCAGGTGCCAGCAGAGGTGAGTGTCCTCCCACCATGCTGTGGCCGTGAAGGAAAGCAGACCCTTCGCTGAAGCCTGCCACTTCTGTGTAGAAACTGAAAAGCTGAGGACAATCAAGATTGTCACCAAAGCAGGGAACTTCATTTCCTCTGGAGTCGTGATGAGCTCCTGCGAAGCAACCCCTCTCTCAGATATGATGTGAAACAGCTGAAAAATAAACACGAGACAGGGAGAGTTGAGGCCAGAGGGCTGTCAGAGCTCCAAGTGCAGTTTGGAATAATTGAAAAGGCTGTAAACAATGCCAGAGGCCAGAGGAACAAAGGGGGAAATCCTTAACTTGGTTCGATCTCATCAAATACCATAGAAAAAGAATCTGTGCTTAGGCAGCTATTCTGTGGGCCAACTTCTGCGCAGCACTCACTTCTCTTCTCAGTTTGGGCTTGGCAGTTGCAAGCTGTCATTAAAAGGCTTTAAATGGTAGATGGAGTCAAGCCGGTTTGCAGGCTAAAGCTGATGAGAGCCTCCAGGCAGAGTCTGTAAACCTTACTCACCTGAGCCTGGTCAGGCGGACGTTTCCTTTTGCCATTGTTACATCGTCTTGGTGTTCGACCCTGGTGGAAAGCAGACCCCGTTAGCAGAATTCTAAGTCTTTAGCAACCATCATTAGTCAAAAACATGAGGTGGAGCAGAGGCGGTGCTGATAGAAAACAACAGATTGTTAGAAAAATCACGCAGATTAAGCATTCAAACAAGTAACAATCACGCCACTCAACACTCAGAGTGGTCAAAGAACCAGCTAGGCACTCAACCAATCCGCGAAGAAATGGGATAGGCAAGTGGTAGGGAAGGTTGCGGACATCTACATCACTGAGGCTTGACTGGGTGAGCAAGCACATATGACAAGCCCCAGTGTCCCACGAGCTACCCCGAGGCCTACCAGCAGCACCATCCCTGGAGCCTGTAGTATAATGAGGTCCTTCTGATAACGTCTTCTTTTGGATGGCATCCAAGAAGGGCACGTGCCTTGTGGAATTCTATACTGCAACCAGCCATGCTACAGAGGAATTCCAGAATCATGATACTATTACTTACGTAGGCTAAAGGTTATCTGCTGCTGCTCTTGCAGAGCCTTGTATACTGTGAGAAGGGCACCTCATTAGGATCAAACGACGAGGGCCTGGCTCCCTTTACTGAATGAGATTTGCGTGTCTCGCAGACTCTGGAAGACCTGACAAGCCACTTCTTTTGGCTTCTGCTCAGGAAAGAAAGTATCAGAATCCGATGTGGCAGCAGGGACAGCTGAAGCCTGGAGTCAGACCTCATCTTTTTACTATTTATGGATGCTCTAGGGGAAATGGCCAGAGAGCTCTTTATAGCTCTCATAATTAATCCTGAAACTCTGGCTGCCACTCTCGTGGAGGAACATATGGATTGCAAATGGTTTGATTGTGGTTATTTTAAGAAAAAAAAGAAAAACTAATATGAGGGGATTTAAGGAGGAAAAGCTAGTACATTTTGATAGAAGTTGTGGTGTGACAGTGGTATGGTGTGAATGGGAAGAAAGTGTGTCTGTCATATTTTCTTTTCCTTTCTCCCATTATGTGAAGAATTGACTAAGGAGATGACATTTAAAGCAGAGAGGTGAGGTCAATCTCTCTCTCTCTCTCTCTCTCTCTCTCTCTCTATATATATATATATATATATATATATATATATATATATATATATGTGTGTGTGTGTGTGTGTATTATAATATATATGTATTATAATCTCTCTATATGTATATATACATACATACATACATATATATATATATATGTATGTATATACATATGCCTCAAATATACACATCTATGTTGTCAACTCAGTAAGACATAGACAAGAAATAAAAGGCAACCTGGGCCCCAAGAAGAGCTGAGGGGTGGAAGAGTTATCTCTGTGCTCTGGGTCTGGGAGAGCTCACCACTCTTAGGGGCAGACTTAGGGAAAAAAAAACCCTAAAAATTATCAATAAGGGCCTGGAGACAATGAGAGAACAGAGCAGAAGGCTCCGTCATCGTCTGCAGACGGATGAAGAGTCCCTGTTACACTTGTGGATTCATGTCCTTTACTTGTCATTTGGCGACTGACTGCATTTCACGTGGCTTTACCAGTAAGGTAAGAAAGAAGTGAGAGCAGTTGGGAGAAATGTTCTGCTTCTGGCAACAGCGAGAAAGGAGCAAGTGTTCATTTACTAACAGGGATTTCAGTAGTAAATCAGTTGACAGCAACTGTCTGGGTAATTACTCGGTGCCAGGCTGAATTCCAAGTGGTGCTCCACTGGGTGACTCTCAGGGGAAGCCTATGTCACAGAATGTTTTCATCAGAACAACAGTCCCCCTGGGTCCAAAGCTTCACCAAGACTTTTTTTTTCTATTTTCACAAGCTACCAAACAATCAGCTCAAATGTGCTGTGGACCCTTATCTTGAGGCAACCCTGAACTTTGTCTTCTTGGAGTCTAACATTTTCCATTATGGACATTCTCTAACTGCTTTTAAATCACTGGAGAACCATTTTAAAGTCTAATGATACTCAGGCAACTATCAAACAAACAAAAAGCAAGACAGGATTCTGGACAAGCCATGGTAAAAGCAGTTTCTATACATCTCTTCAAGAGAGTCCAGCCAGTGCCTGGCAAACACAGAAGTGGAGGCTCACAGTCAGCTATTGGATGGAACACAGGGTCCCCAATGGAGGAGCTAGAGAAAGTAACCAAGGACCTGAAGGGGGCTGCAACCCTATAGGTGGAACAATAATATGAACTAACCAGTACCCCCTGAGCTTGTGTCTCTAGCTGCATATGTAGCAGAAGATGGCCTAATCGGCCATCACTGGGAATAGAAGCCCCTTGGTCTTGCAAACTTTATATGACCCAGCACAAGGGAAGGCCTGGGCCAAGTAATGGGAGTGGGTGGGTAGGGGAGCAGGGGCCGGGGGGAGGGGTATAGGGAACATTCGGGATAGCATTTGAAATGTAAATAAAGAAAATAAAAAAATATCGCAAAAAATAAAATAAAGTAAATTAACAAGAAAAAAAATAATAAATAAAATAAAATACCAACTTAAAAAAAAAAAAAAAAAAGAAAGCCACCAATGATGATCTCCCTCTGTCAGGAGTGGCAGTCATGGCTGCAGGGGCTGGAAGCATTCCCAAGAGGGCAATGCAAAAAGGTGGTTAGGGCTGGTTGACCTGGAGTCAGGTTGCCAGGACCTGAATCCTGATTCTTCTCCTTCCTGACAATTGGTTAAATTACTTAAACAGTCTTAGTCTTAGCCATCCATAAAGAAAAATTCCAAGAGGCTACCCATACTCCAGCAGATGGTCCTCTACCCATGCACATACAGTAAGCACTAAATAGATGAAGAGAGTTTAAAAGAAAAAAAAAAAAGAGAGAGAGAGAGAACATGACGTTAGGAGGGGAAAGTGGTGGGGGATGAACGGGAGAACAATTGATAGGGAGGAAATGAGGCAGGATTTGATTGGTGGAGAAGAAATGGAGGTGGATTTGATTGGTGGGGAAGTAATGGACTTCGATTTGATTGGTGGAGAGGAAAGGAGGTAGATTTGATTGATGGGGAGGTAATGGATCAGAATTTGTTTGTTGGAGAGAAATGAGGTGGATTTGATTGGTGGGGAGGGAATGAGGCTGAATTTGATTGGTAGGGAGGAAATGGGTGTGGATTTGATTGGTGGGGAGGAAATGGGGCTAGATTTGATCAAGACACATCATATGCATGAACAACATTCTCAAACAAAGAAAAGCAAGATTAAAAAATAAATCCATTTTGTTAAAAGAACCTACATAACTTTGGTCTCCAGTATTTCTGATTATCAACCCAGAAATCCTACCTCTCTTTTGTGTCTGTCGCAAATGGCAGGGGCCCCATAGCTTTGCCATGTAGATGCTTGGGCTGTGCCCACGGGAGAGACAGCCTGTGTGGCTCTGGTGTTTGAACAATCAAAACAAAAGGTATCATGATAAACCCAGTAGTTCCAGAGACTTATATCACATGAAGTCCCATGCTATGAACTTTTTTGAAGAGGCTGTTTCAATTCATACGATTCTTATTATGGATTGATGTTATAACTCAGTCAACACTTTAGATCTCACATACTTTGTCATTGGTCCATGTCCCAACTGTCTAGACCATAAGGACCACATTTCTTAACCTCAGAAAAGCTTATGCTGGTGTTTATTTTATAAATAATTCTTGATTTGGGGAAGAGTCCTGGTCTTGGAAAAATTCTGTTCCTATAATGGACCTTGCAGTCACAAATCTTATAGCTAAAAAGCAATTTTCTTAGGGCCACAAAAGCATGTGGAGTCAGGCCCAGATCTGCGCGTTCCTGCATCACATGCATTTTGTTTCTGCTGTCTGGTAGTGCCTCTGTGTGTGTGTGTGTGTGTGTGTGTGTGTGTGTGTGTGTGTGTGTGTGTGTGTCTGGCTTGACTCTTTAAAGAAAAAGAAAGAATAAACCCATTTCAGTCCATTGACTTTCTGGGCATGCTGTGAGAAAATAGAGGCAAGTTTTAAGTATAAATTTCTCATTTTCTCATGTTTGAAGTGCCGTGGAGAATTGGTGTCATTGTTTCTTAACTTGTTCTTCTTTTGACTTAAAGAACAAAAGAAGCCTTACATTTTTGAACCAACAGTAGATTCCTCCTCTTCTATTCACTATTGCAAACAGGTAAAGTTCACAATAGCATCCATGCAGGAGCCCCTCCCCCTCCATCCCTGGGGTAAAACCAGAGCAGGCGAGCAGACCTGCAGAACGACGACCTCTCAGCTATCCAGACTGCAAGTCCAGTGTCTCTCATGGCCTGTCTTGATGACCTTATTTGTGGTAACTCCCCACAAAAAGGAGACCCTTAGAGGCTTCAGCCATGAACCACCTCTTAGTAGGACTTCAGCAAATAGGGGTGAAATGAGCAGGACAAGAATTTGTCCAAAGACCAAAAAGGGCAGGAGGTTCGCACTGTTTGGAAAATCTGTGTGTTCCAGAGACATGCAGAACAAAGACCTACATGTGGTTACTTTGGCAAGAAAAGGAAGGTTTAGATTATCCATTTCCACCCCATGAAAGTGGCCACCTAAGATGGAAGTGCTGAAGGCACATCTGTTTTAGCACTAACAGAGCCACAGCGAAGGCCTCACGGTTGCCTTCCCTGCTCAGACACAGCCTGAGCGATCAGGAAGCTGCAGCTTTCAGATGCACACAGAGCTCTGCTTCTCCTGTTCACCTAAGTGTTTGTGATGTGACAGTGGCCACTGGATGTGCTCTGGTTGTGGTTGGTTTCTGTTCCCTTCAGAGGCCACCAGCAGCTCCGATGTATCCTATAGGAGCCACATTTTGCCTCCCTAGAGTTATTATTTTTGGACAGGGCATTTGGGAAATGACAGCATCAAACTAGCCTACAGGAGCCTTTGCACATCGTGATACACTGGCTGCATGCAGGAGTAGAATTAGTTCCGGAGGCATAGGCAGCTCTGCCCATCTGGAGCCCAGGTGCACAGGGTCATGCCTTAGTCCCAGGTAGAGCTGTCAGTAGCTGTGAGAACACGAGCCGCCCACCTTGGCGATGCCTGTCTGACAGAAATGCTCTTACTTTCTGATATACGAGTCCAGGCAATTAAACCTCCTAAGAAAAATGAGAGTTTTGTAACTTTTCGTTAAGAAGCAATGTGTCATCATGACTAAAGCTTTTATTTGCATTCTGGAACAAGGAAGACAAGAGCTCAAATGTCTGGATTTATCTGCTTTCTGTGTGACCCAAGGAACCAGCATCTATTCTGTGAGCCTCGGGGCCTCTTGATTTAGCCGACACACACAATTATGGAGCCTGCAGGACCATAATGCCTGGCAAGGCAGACACTTAGAAAAAGCAAGGGAAGTCACAAGGGCAGTCACGTGATAAAAACACAAACTCACTAATTCCTATCATGTAGACCATCTCCAGGTCCTTTCCACACACAACTAGGCAGGTCCCTCCTATCTGCCTTTACTTTTAGAATCTCATCTTAATCCAAAAATCTACTACTCTCGTTCTCTGGACGTTTTCTTTCTTTTTTTGGTGTCATACGGGAAAATTCAGTTTCCCTTTAGTTTTGCACACTGCGTGTGATACGTGTGCCTGTGTGTACATGTATATATGTGAGTACATCTGTATGCGCAGGTGTGTGCACATGTGTGCATTCGCATATAGAGAAGTAAGGTAGATCCCAAGCATCTTCCTCCATTGATGTCCACCTTATTGGATAAGAAGACAATGTATCTTATTGAACCCAGAGCTCAACATTTGGGCTAGACTTGCTACTGGAATTACCTGTCTCTGCCAGAGAGTTGCCATGGCCACCTAGCATGTGGGTGGGTTGCAGGCATCCAAATTCTAGTCCTTACAGATGTGAGCAAGCTCTTCTCTTGCTGAGCCATCTCCCTATCCCCAAATGGCAGTTAGTGAACTTTTTAAACTGAAGCCATCTAATATTGGTTTCCTAATGGCAGCACTGCATTTTCTATCAAGGGCACCCCAAGTATCAAACCCACTGGAGACGTGAACAAGGACGGAGATGAAAAGTTACAGAAAGACTAGACACACTCCTTTTTTGTGAAGCTTTCCCAGAGAAAGAAAGATCACACAGATGCCATACCTTCTCCTGACAAAGCACTTAGGACTCTCCCAACACCCCACAGACAGGATTTAATATGCATTCTGGTGAGTTTTATCCCAGCTTAACACAAGCTGAAGTCATCTGAGAATAGGAAAATGGCCTCTATAAAATCAGGCTGTCAGCAAGCAAGCCTGTGCAGCATTTTCTTAGTTAGTGATTGATGGGGTAGGGCCCAGCCCATTGTGGATGGTGCCATCCCTGGCCTAGTTAGTGATTCTGAGTTCTAAAGGAAAACAGGCTGAGCAAGCCAGTAAGCAACGACCTCTGGATCAGCTCCTGCCTCCAGATTCCTGCCCTGTGTGAGTTAATGCTCTGACTTTCTTTGATGGTAGGCCATGATATGGAAATGTAAGAGATTTACTCTTACCTCCCCAGTTTTCTTTTGGTCATGGTGTTTTATCATAGCAAGAGTAACCATAACGAAGACAATGTCTAAGCTTGTTGTCCTTGGGCCATACCACTTGTAAAGCAGGGTGCTAATAACTAAGCTACCATTTTAGGTGTGAAATCACTAGGACCAGAGAGAGAAGGGTCAGCCATCCTGCATTTTCCGAGATGCCATAGTTGGAATTCCAGTGAGACACAGGTCAGCTTTACCTCTCACTCCTGTGGAAATTATTTCTTCATCTTGATTTGCTCCTCCATACACCCACTTGTCTTGAGTTATGACACCTTTTATTTTTATTTCATTTTATAAATATTTGTGGTTTTCATACTGCTCATAACTGAGATATATCTGGTTTTAGACATTTTAAGGACTCCTGTTCTTTAGCATAGCTTCTGAATAACTAAAAAGCGCTTCTAATTTGATTTTTTTTTTACATTTCTTTTATATCATGTGGGTTTTTTTATTTCAGGTTTATTTTTACATTTTGCTTTATATCATGTGTTTTGCCTGCCTGTATGTTAGTGTATGTGCCATCTGTGGGCCTGGTGCTGTAGAGATAAGAAGATGGTGTTGGTTGCCCTGGAACTATCATAGCAGACAGTTGTGAGATGTTATGTGGGTGCTGGGAACTGAAGCTGGGTCCTCTGCAGGAGCAGAACTGGACTATCCACTAACCACTGGACTATCACTGGCATTTAATGTGGATATTTAAATAAAACCAGAGTAAAAAATCAATATTTACTAAGATTAAAAGATGGCCACTCTGGTAATGCAATAAATCTGTGTGCAGAATGTGCGCTCTCCAAAGTACTATCCTGACGCCTATGGGAGCCTTTGGCAATAATTCTTCACGTGTGGGTTTTGTCGCTTGCATTTTTCACGTTTGTAGCGATTTCCAAACTATACGCCAAGAAGCACTTGGGAGTCTAAAATAACATCACAGGTTAGGCACTAAGGACAGGATAGACAACAGGGCTCCCGTCTGCCTTCTCTTTCACCCGGAGCCGCCTGCCTGCCTTTGGCTGTTGTAGGAACCTTCCCTTTAGTATTACCCTTAGGGGAAAGTCTGAAAACCATCAGTTAAGCCACTTCCTGACCATGTCAGTCTGGGAGGAGACAAGATCATGTCCATGTTTTCTGCTACCAGAACATAATTCTAGGTGAAGTATATCTGAAAGAAGGGTCAAGATTACATATCGAATTGCTAATCTGGTGATCATGTGCTTTAAACTTGCAGTGTCCCCGAATTAAATGGAAAGTAATTCTACCATCCCTGTCCTTGCTAAGTCCCAACACACGCATACATACAACTGAGGGAAAACCCTGGGCTTTTGACTGGCAGCTAAGCAGGCCCTCTGTTTCCTTCAGACTTCAGGGAGTCCCTTGAGAAGTCCAATCTTCTGCTTTGATGGGGGACAAAAGGAAAAACTACCTACATTCCCTTCTGGGGAGTCCTCGTATTTTTATCACCTGCATAGCAAAGTCAGTGTCTACAAATGGCTTACTTCCTGGCCCTGGGTGCTGGTCTTCTCTGAGGAAATTTCTGAGGGAAAAGCAGTAGCCATGTTTTTTTTTCTTCACCAGGAGGGATCCATAGAAGAGAAGTTGGCAAAGCCTTGACAGGATGTGCTGCCATGAGTTTCCGTCCCTGCAGTATGGGGGCAGAGGTCAGAGGGCAGGCTTCTTCCTAGGATCGTGCAGTACAGAAGGATGGCCACTCAATGGGAACGTCTCACCTTTCACAAGGCACGATAACAGCCAGCAGTCTCTTCTCTTGAATCCACTGGCCCGTTGTTTTCCTTTGCCCTAAAACAGGAGCAACGGTAGGTTTCACGGAGAATGTGCATTCAAGTTTAATAAAAATGAATGACGAAGGGGAAGAAAAATCACAGATGAAGGTGGATAGACTCCTGTAGAAAACTGCATTAGCATTTGGGTTGGATGATGGCCTCAGCTCAGGAGCCCTGGGAAGGAGAACAGTAGGGCACACAAAAGTCACCACTAGAAGAATAAACAGAACTAAAAGGTTTTCTCTCTCTTATGCTTTTATCTATTTTTGATGTTCCTTTAGTTTATTTAAAACTAAAGGATAAACTATTTTCAGTTTTCTTTTCCTTCAATGATATAAAAGGAATTTATTATATATATTATTTATTATATACTTATTATATTTATTATTATATATTATATATATATTTATATCACACACACACACACACACACACACACACACACACACACACACACAGGGCCAGAAGATGGCAAAGAAACAAAGGATAAGAAACTTCCCATTTATAAGAGTCTTTGGACTTCAACCTGTCTCTTCGCATTTAAATAGACTAATCCAAGCATCTCTGGGGAAATGTTTAATCACTTAGATTCGCCACACCCCCAACAGAATGATATCTGGCTGAAAGGAAGCTCATGTGTGTGTCTTTAATAGGATGGGGGAAGGATTCAGCAGCCCCGTTTCTGATCCAGTGTGCTGGGCTAGAACTGTGCCTCTGTACCTGAGGGCTGGGGTTAAAGGCCCTTGATCAATGAATCACATGATCTGTTTGTTGCCAGCCCCACCTCTAATTTCTAGCTCCTTAATACAGATCTTCTCTGTAGCAGATACCTGCTTCAGATCCTCCTGGTGCCATAGGCATGACCTTCTACTCCGCGTGTGTCTGTGCATGTGTGTGTGGTATTGGTTCTTGTTCTCTAAATGGAAAAGCTTCATCTGGGGCTGGTGAACTTTCCCTAAGTCCCACACTGCTTTGATTTCACCTTTTATGACTCTCCATCTTCTCAGGTTACCCCATCCCCTCAGCAGATTTACAGGTTGGTGCCAGCCTCTGTGATCCCACAACTCTTGTGTTTTGCATACCACCCCCCCCCAAAAAAAAAAAAAAAACGGATAAGCAGTGCCACCACCCTCTACTACCAGTTCAGGGTGTAGTCTACCCACTTCAGTCACCGCTGAAGCTGAGCAAACACTTGCCAAGACTGCGTTTTGTCGAAGGCCTTTAGTGTGTTCTCAGCTTAGGTTCTCTGTGCTGCCGTGGGAGCTTTCAGATGGTAGGGTTTTGCCTTCCTGTGGTAATCTCTTTCATAGTAGCAGGTGCTTTGTCTGCACTCCTTAGCCAGTGCTTAAACTGGCTCATTCTCCATTCTTCAGCAAACGGAACCTTTTCTTTTCTTTTCTTTTCTTTTTTCATCTCTCTCTAACGTCGAATTCTCATTGTAAATGTAGGTAATTGAAGTTTTTAGAGATAACTATGCCACAGCCTGACTCTGGGCTGCCTTGAAATGCCCTCAGCCATACAACTTAGTCCATCACCTTTTATTTCAGCCTCACCAAAGCTTATAATGCATACAGAGAAGGCAGTCAGAGTCACTGACAGTGTGTAATAGGAACAACCTCTGACCAAGTTCCCTGTTAAAGCCTCTGGAACAGGACCTCCACTATCCACATTCTTTCTAACCTCGTGGTCCTCCACAGCCCCAGCCTTCTGGTCCTCCACAGTCCCAGAATGACTTGTTAGGTCCTCTTTATAGCATTCTAGGGTTTTCTAATTTGCAGTTCCAAACTCTTTCACATTCCTCTGGAAAACCAGTTCTAAAAGCCAACCGATGACAAAGTCCTGGTTATCACAGACAACAGTCCTACCCTTTGATACCAAACTTACTGACTACTTACTTTTCTCGGTGCTGTGATGAGACAGCAGACAGCAGCAACTTAAGAAATGAGGCTTTGTCTTGAGATGCTGCCCATCATCCCAAATACGTGCTTGAAACGTATTCCATGAATTATATCGTAGTAAACTACATCAAGAGGATAAAAGGGGTCAGAACTGGTGAGCTGGCTCATTATCCAATGTGACTGCAGTGCAGGCCTAAGGACCAGAGTATAAGCCCAGTTTTCACATTAAAAAGGTGAGCAGCTGTGGGCTCCCTGCCTGTAGTCAGCACTTAGACAACAGGGACAGGGGGATCCCTGGAGCCAGCTGGCTTGTTGAGATCTGGGTTTAAGTGAGAGACCTTGCCTCAATAAGTAGGGTGGCTAACAACCAAAGAAGACACCTGATATTAACTATAGACTCACACACACTTGCACATACATGTACATGTATACCCACACAAATGTAAACACTCATACACACACCTATGCAAGCCACATACATCACACGTCAAAAAAAAAAAGCAAAATGCATTTTGAAACTTTTGTCTTCTGTTTTTTTCAACCAGCATCTCTCGTAACAGCTATGGGGGCCGGAGCTGTGCAAAGTGGGAATGTTGTCCACAAAGCTTCCAGTGTAAAGCCTGACCTATACCAAGGCAAATGGTGAAGAACTGCATTGTGCTCACTGACAGCAAATGGCGCCAAGCCCCACTGTGCACTAACCCTGGGCTGTAACAAGGGGAACAAACTGACTCCTGAGGAGTGAGATTTTTAATAAAAATGGTCAAAGAAATTCAAGAGAAATATGATGAAAGAAAAAAGAATAGTCCCTAAGTCAGCAGTTCCAGCACAGAAGGCTTCTGTCCGCACTGCTCTAAGGCTGTAAAAGTGGGCTGCAGCAGGTGACTGTGTGCTAGAGCAGAAGATGATGATGTTCTAGCTGAGGACACAGAAAACCCAGAACAGCAAGTGCTTGTGTGATAACAGTGTTTATTGTTCTATGTCTTCTGTGGTGGTTTGAGAGAGCATGGCCCCCATAGACTCATAGATTTGAGTACATGGTCACCGGGGAGTGGGACTATTTGAAAGGATTAGAAGGATGGTGGAAGTGTATCACTGAGAGTAGACTTTGAGGTTTGAAGAAACCCATTCTAGGCCCAGTCTCTTTCTCCCTCCCTTCCCCTCCTCCTCCCCCTTCCTTCCTCCTCCCTCCCCCTCTCTTCCTTTCCCCCTCCCCCTCCCCCCCTCCCTCTCCCTCCCCCTCCCCCTCCCCTCCCCTTCCCCCCACCTCAGGCTGCATACAGATCAGGGTGTATAGCTTTCAGCTCCTGCTCTATCCCCATGTCTGCCTGCATGGCACCATGCTCCCTGCAGTGATGATAATGTAGTAATCCTTTGAAACTGTAGGCCAGCCCCAGTTAAGTGCTCTCCTGTCTAAGGGTTGCCATGGCCATGCTGTCTGCTCACAGCAGATCACTGCCTGAGACATCTTCTTTGCACATACCTTGGCTGATTTAACCTTTTGCAATAACCCTGGGTGGTATTTCTTGAAAAACTAAAAACCTGAGGTTCATGGTAGTTGTTTCACTTCTTGATATTGAACAAGACTGATAGAAAATTCCGATGCCATTCTCCTTTGCCAAGCCACCTTGCTAGGAATTGGGAAGGCAGACATATCTGAGCTATCGTCCATTGGCAAGAATTTGTTCTTCTGCCTGAATACCCCAAGTAGTTCAACCCCAAGTGATTCATGTTTCAGAATTATATCTCACCTCCACACCCCTCTTAAAATGCAATGCAGGGGAAGAGATCCCTGAGACCTTTTAAGGTAGAGAGTCAGGGAATTGCTTCACTCGGCAACAGTACATCATCACTAACACATGATTCCTCCGTGAAAATAAATGACAGGAGAGCTCACCTGTCACCACCTCCCTCCAGGCAAGTAAGGGACAATGGTAACGTGGTAAGATTATAATAAACGGGAGAAGATGGAAGCTATAAAGGCTTTTAAAAATAAGTCCAAACATTTGGCTGGAGCCCAGGAGACATTACTCTTTGTCCAGTAGGATTCTCTCCTACACGGTTTTCCAGAGGAGGATGAAATTCTTCGGTTCATGTTATAAACATCCATCTTCTAAATCACGCCCCTAATAGAAAGAACAGAAGACAGAGCATGTGCCTTAAGTCATCTGTCTGCCGAGCGTGCTCCACACACTGTAATATAACATGCGGGGTCAGCCTCTGTGTCAGAGACCAAATGCTCAAGTGTAAGGAGATGGGAGGGAAGAGAGAGTCCACATGGCCTGCCGCCTGCCTTGGGGAGGCTGTCTTGGAAAAGGCTTGCTAGGGTAACATCTTGGGCTTTGTCAATGAGGAAGCCAGGGGAATCCTTGTCTAATCTATCAAACTGATACAGCCTGGAAGCAGTTCACAGTGACAGACAGCACCCTTCTGCTTTGTCCAGCCTCCAATCTTTCCAAATTCTCTAAACTACCTCCACTCCTTAACTCTAGATCCCAAGGGAAAAAAAAAGGTTGATCCCCTACTGGCAAATCCAGCAAGTTAAGTAAGTTGGTTCCTCCCCTTCATCCTTTTCCCTCTCCACCCAAACAAAGCCTTCTGCCTTTCTATTCTCATCAAGAAGTCAAATGATAGATTCATCCAGTGTTGGGATGGGATGTCATTTGCAGGAATCTATGCAGGATCCAGCCCTAGATGACTCTGCCCCAATAACCAATAAGTGGCAATTTTTCTCACATTTGTTAGTGCCCCAATGCCTCACCATCCCCTCACCCCACTGCCTGAACTCAAATCCATGGCTTCTCCTTTCTGTGCTGCTAAACTCAAGCATAGTAACGAGGTGAGGCCGCCCTCACTGAGCCCCAGGAAGTCTGAAGGCCTGCCTTCAAATATTGGCTCTTCTAATTAGCCAAGTGACGGTGACAGTGATGAGACTGCCTCCTACCGACTGAGCGCGAGGTAAGGAGGCCACAACCTAGACTGAGTACTCAGGACTTGTGAGTTTTTGATCATAGGAAAAGGATTGCCACCATTTTAAAATGTCCTGGCACCACTGGGACTCCACTCTCTTATTTTCTGATGGCTATTACATTTGAAAACAGAACAAATTAGCAACAGACTTCACAAAACTGAAAGTGTTGTTCCTGATTCCCAGGGGAAGGTAATTAAGAAGACTGTGTATATCAGGGTTTGGTGGCGTTCTCTTTGATGGGATCTAAATGAAAAAAAAAAAAAAAAAAAAAAAAAGGGGTGATAGTGAGGCTGTACAAAAGGGCAGGGAAAATAAAAGGGTCATGGGAGGGAAAGGAACCCTTCATTTTTTTGAGCCTGGTTGAAGTCCCTTGGTCACAGGATTCTAGCACGATTAACATTTGCTCTGAAGCTTACCTGTATGCAAACAGTATGTATACCTTCAATATGAATGGCACTGTGGCAATGAATGCTGCTTAAGGCCAGGGTACATATGACCTTACTCCTTTCCCAGATATTGTCTGGGAATCTCACAAACAGGACCATAAAATTTCCCCATGCCATCCATCCTTGTGACCTTTACCATATAAATGGTAATCCCATCCCATAGACCTCAGGAAACACCCTATGGTTTCATTAAATTCTTTAGCAACCTTTTGAGATGTGACTTCAGAAGCCACTAAAATGGCATACATGGCTATTATAACAGCACTTAACTGTGACTCTCTCTCAAGACGCCCACGCCCACACTTGGTGAGTCCCATCCTTCTCCTGAGCACTTCTGTTTCTTGTAACCACTGTAATTTAGTACACTGAAAAGTCTCTCCTTCGAAAACTCCAGCTCCATTGCATACCAACTCATCCAGAAATTCTTTTCTGCAGCAAAGTCAAGAATCAAGACTCCCAACTTCCCCTGAGAGAGGTCTCTCTGAAAGATGCCCTGATGCTTCTATAGGAGGCTCCCCGGAGCTGTGTTTCCTGCTCTGTCTGTCTGCTTGCTGCTGGCACTGGCCATTGGAAGGGCAGGTGGGAGAACCCCTGGGACAATTACGGACAGGAAGGAAAGACACAGGATGACAGGGTTCATGCTTTGCTCAATGACTGTTCACTTTGGTGTTGGAAGATAATTAGTGACATTTACTCCAGTAAATACTCCACTGGTAACAGTGGAAAGCAACCTCAGCTTGAGCTTTGGGTCCTTTTCTGAAAGACTGGCCATGGCCAGTTACCAAAGTCACAGGAAGCAATTGTAGGTCTGTAACTGGAATTTCACAGTCAAAGCCCCAGCCCCAGCCCCCTATCCCCCCCCCCCAAATTCCAACAAGCTAGGCCTGGCTACCTATCACAATATGCCAGTTAGGGATGAATGATGAGCAAGAGTGGAGAGAGCTTTAATCAGTGTGGCCACACTGAGGAGAATGGATAAAGGTATCCTCGACCCTTAAGTCCATCTTGAGGGTATTGAGGTGAGCTTTAAATCTAACTAGGGGCAGGACTGGCCATGGGTAAGAGGTATGCATAACTAAGCACTGTTGGTCAAGGCATGACCTTCCCCATCATCTTATTTACAGTCCTGAGTTGTTTATAAATGGGTAATCTACTAACCACTATTAAAGTCTGAAGGGCCCAATGAGTTTCTTACTCCAGAGTAATCAAAGACCAATATGATTCTTGCTCCAGAGAGTATCTGTTCCTCCATTGTCCTCGCCTTCTTAATTCAGTCTCTCATTTTGTGGACAGGTTGGTTCTTAAGGCTCACTGTTGTTTAGGGGTAGCCTCTCTAGAAAAAGAAGTTTCTAAATGCCTGCCATAGCTTTACCCCTGACTTTCTGACATACCAACTCACTATGATCTTGAACCAGTCTGTGAACCACTGTGTGTTGTGTGTGTGTGTGTGTGTGTGTGTGTGTGTGTGTGTGTGTGTATTTTGGAGACAAGGTTTCTCTGTGCAGCTCTGGCTGTCCTGGAATTCACTCTGTACATCAGGCTGGCCTTGAACTCGGAGATCTGCCTGCTTGCCTCTGCCCTCCTGAGTGTTGAGATTTAAGACTTGCACTACCACTGTCCAGCCTGTGGACCCCTTTTAGGTTCATTTGCTCATCTAGTATGGAGTGTCTCTTCCTTCCCTACAGACCACTCTAGGCGTCTGTGTGCTGACGCTATGGTTAGTCTTCATAAACTTTAAAACGTGTGCACAAAGAGGAGAGATTGATCGGTAAGAGGCAGATCCTTTCTAGTTAAGACATGAAGACCATGATGTGAAGCCTCCAGCTGCCCTGTGGCTCCACAAGGCTTGTTTTTGTTTCTCAAAACTATTTAGAATTAGATATGGCTCCTCCCAAGCATTTACTCACCAGGCATCATTATCTTATTTCTTGGCTGACCAGAGTCTGGCTGAAGGATACAAGACTTCTCTCACTCAGTCTGCCAGTCATCTTCTCCTTCACTCCAAAGTTACTGAGCAAGGTCAAATTCAGGAAAGTGAATTCCTAAGAAAATGGTTCCCTGATCTTCTGGGAGAAATTACTTTGTGGCTAGAATTATGTGTTGAGACAACCCCCACAACCTACCCACCCTCCTCATACCAGTGCCTTCTCTTACACTGGATTTCTGTGAGTTAAAGCAAAGGTGGATTGTATTGACCTGGGCAATAGTCGTGACCTTTTTTTTTAATGGATGGGTTCTGGTGTTTTTTGTTAATTCTCTGATCCCACTGACCTTTCTTATGGGATGGGTGAGCTCTGTCTTCTAGTCATTGATTTAAAGTAATCATAGCTCATCCTGTCCAAACACTGGGCTGTGTACACAGGTGGACCGACCATTTATCCTTAAGCGTTTAAATCCTGGCTGCTTTTGCATATCAGTATAGATCGACTATCAAGCTGCCAAAATACAACAACCCTCACCCAATGAATTCCCAGAAACAGTTTCTCAGAGGTTAGCAAAATAGAAAAGAAACATTCAGGTCTGGAATCGAGACTATGATTACTTTAAAGGGGCTACTGTTGAGGAAATGAATTTGATGCTATCTTTGAAGTGAGTCAGGTTTGTTCACCTTTTTGGAAAGCTTCCTGCTCCACTGGAACTTGTTAACACTGTGTCTTTAAATAAGTTGTCTCACTTTCTAAACTTCAGCTTAGTTTCTTCATCTAAAGATGAGTGTAAAGTATAAAACTATGTCACCTTTCTACAATGAACTTATTTTAATTCTAATATATAAGTTGGTCTTTCCCCTACTATCTATGAGTTAATGATAGGACATATCTTTTAACTTCATACTATCATTACCAAAGTACCATCATCATGACAATTCTTTGACACATATTTACTGCTTGGAAAGGAGAGGTTACCAGTAGGAATTTAGAGCGGTTCCTTACTAGCATCGATTTCGTGGTGACTGCCCTACTGAACAGCCTCATTTAATAAAGAAGGCACTGGGCGGGGAGGTGACCTTATCCCAGGGAGGTGGGAGAAGAATCCCATAGCATAGAGACTTATATAGCAGACCCGAGATGAGATAGAATCAAGCTCCCCTAAGTCCCAGACAGTTCTCCTTTTCATCAAACACAAAACAACCCCTTAAATCTTGTTCATACTTATTTAAGGGTTAAAAAAGTAAGCAATAAAGACTACTAAGATCATTAACAACCACTCGAATTATCACTAGTCTCAAATCAATGAAGTCTCATTTTTTTAAAAAATGTTCTACTGACAGCAAACTCCGTCTTGAAAGTCAAAGAAAATTCTATGTCCTAAGGATGTGTGAATGTATAAAATCTATGATAGGTAGAGACAGAGTGAGTACCATCTCTTAATTCTGAGATAATTGAGGGAAGACAAAAGAAGGAAGGGAGGCTGTCAGCAGTGTGGTTGATCTGGGAAGCAGCAGTCAGGGGGAATAGTGGCACTTGGGTGACTTTCGCTGCAGAGGGTGAAAAGAGGAACAGAGGGAGATAGAGGTTTGATACTTAGGCTCCCAATTACCTGGGAGGCCTTGTCTCAAAACAATGGATGGTACCAGAAAAATACATAAAAGAATAAAATAAAACAATGGTATGAAACAACGCAGGAAAGGCTTGGGGGCAGAGGAACATTCCAGGGCTGGTCTTAGGGCATCCTGATAGCCAGAGACCAGGACATGAAGAGGAACCAGAAGAAGCAAAAATTTTCAAAAGCTTCACTATCTGGAATAGGAAGGACCAGAAGAGGTGGTGACTGGGGACTAAGTGAAGAGAGAAAATGTTTCAAAAAGAAAGAGTAGTCAGAGGTGTTCAATAATGAAGACCAAGCCATTACTCTTGAGCCTTGGAGTGGGAAAGTCAGGTGTTTGAGGCAAGAATTACCATAGGAGAGAGTAGTGGGCATAAAAGCCTGACTAGAAGGTTTCATTGAAGAATGAGAAAAGTGGTGACTGTAAATTCATAAACTATATTGAGGCTTTATTATTGTTATTGCCACTCTCCTTCCTCCTCCTCCTCCTCCTCCTCCTCCTCCTCCTCCTCTTCTTCTTCTTCTTCTTCTTCT
>NC_034607.1:45397871-45410824 GCF_900095145.1 Mus pahari
TCCTCCTCCTCCTCCTCCTCCTCTTCCTTCTCTTCTTCCTCCTCCTCTTCCTGCAAAGAAGGAAGTCGGACTGTATGGCATTAGGGTTGTGCCTGAGTGACTTTGGAAATGGCCCAGGAACAGAGAGAAATACTGGGTAAATAAAGAGGTAGGTGATTAGAGCCATATATTTCAAGTCGATGAAGGAAGGAGGAGATGAATGCAGTGACCCTGTAGAGGAGCTGGCCTCAAAGAGGAACCTAGTTAGTTCACTGTAACCAGAGGGTAGAACAGGTATGGGTATGTGGCTGTAGTCTGCCTGACTTGTGGAAGTTCTCTCATGACCTGAAAGGAGGTTGGGCGACATATTGGAAGGTTAAGAAAGAGGAGAGTTATACAGTGACTGCCAAGAAGAATGCGAACCCAGAAAAATGAGGTAACATCACTAGGCGGCTTA
The DNA here is from genome assembly GCF_900095145.1 of Mus pahari. Lineage (NCBI taxonomy): Eukaryota > Metazoa > Chordata > Mammalia > Rodentia > Muridae > Mus > Mus pahari. The sequence goes on from NC_034607.1 coordinate 45,398,308, forward strand.
CACTTGCTGGACAGCTAGGTTCAGTAAGTAACTACCCCCACACCAAATGACTAACGACACAAGAACCCAAGGAAAGAGGCAAATTGGAAACAACCCAAGACCCAATAGAGCAGCCTGTGAGAGTTGGATCCATACTCAGTTGTGTATATCTGGCTGTTTTCATGAAGTTTCATTGAAGGAAATCATAAAAAAAAAAAGTGATTTAAGCACTTTTTCTACCATCTTTGCCAGATGGTAGAATTATAGACTCGCCTCTTGGAAAGCTCTCCTAAGAAAGGATCTTTATTGCATGCTTCATGTTTCATCTCCGCGTGCAACACCGTTCTCTTTATTGGTACCTTGTCATTCCTCACAGGTTTTTAAACATGTCATTCCCAGCATCCATCACCTTAACAGCCTCTCTTCTAAGTCTCTACTCAAGGATTATTCTTTCCATTCCTCCTAACAGTGTCTCAGTAATTTCTTATGCTGACAAGCTTATGCAATCCCAAAGAGGTCCTTCTGCCATCCACCCAGAAATATTTGGTCAAAAAGATAATATACGTGAAGCAGAGGTTAGCACTCATTTCATCTCATCACTCTCTTTAGAAAAGTCCCGGGACTCCAGGCCCTTTCCACGTAGGTGATTTGCCTCTTTGTAGAGAATTTTAACATTTTTTGTCTGTCTTTTATTAATTAATTAATTAATTTAGTAATGGTCTTTAGTTTTCTTGTCAGAGGTGGCCTTTAGAAGTCTATCTTTCAAATGTTTTGAAACTCACAAATTTCAACCAGAAAATAATTCCCTAAAGACCCAATGCCAGTTTCCAGTTTTCCATTTTCATTTCTATTTTATAAAGAATATGTATATGTATATGATGTATATGTAGACATATATATGATGTGTAGGTATATGTGTACATATGTATATGCATGTATATGTATATGTATATGTATATGATGTATATATGTGTGTATGTATATGATGTATATGATATATGTATATGAAATATGAAGTATATCTATGTGTATATATATAATGCATATGTATATATCCAGCCTTTTTGTCAAGACTAACCCTTTTTAAAGTCAGATAATTATCTTTATAATTAATCCAAGCCTAAATTTTAATTTTCAAGAGGGCTATGATATAGGCTACAGATATATATATATATATATATATATATATATATATATATATATATATATATTACTTTTGAGACAGAAAAACACTATTGCCCTTTTCTGTCACACCTACTTTTTACAATAGACCCTTTAGTGATTCTGTTAGCAACATCCTCTTGTTTTTATATTTTATTTTTTAACTATGTATGTGTCTGCATGGAAGTTGGTGCATGTGTGAGTACAGGTGTAAGAAGTGAGTACAGAGTTAAGAAAAAGGAGTCAGACCACCAGGAGGGTAAGTCACAGTCTGCAAGTCACCCAGCATGGGTGGAACTCCAGTTTTCTACAGGATCAGTGCAAGCTCTTAACTGAATTATCTCTCCATCCCCAGATGGAGCTACAGTGTACTCATATACATACACTCTCTCTTAAACTCAGCTTTTGTCTGAAAGCATCTACGTTTCTGCTCACTCTTGAATACTTTATTTGACTGTGTATCTGGCAAATTGTTTTAGGATTAGCATGTTTTTGTTTAGGCTTCATTGTGGTTGTTGAGGAGCTTGGTAGAAGTCTAAATACTCTGTTTAAGATAAGCTAGCTATGCTCATGGAAGCTTAGAAGAGCTTCTCTTTCTCGATGGTGGTCAGCATGTCTGTGCTTGATACATCTGGATGAAAATTAAATGCATTTTTGCTCCTTAGAAACCTTGCATTTCTTTTCTCTGGACTAATATGTCTTGAGTTTGTAGAAAATCCTTATCATGAGGGTTTTTAAACTCTCTCTCTCTCTCTCTCTCTCTCTCTCTCTCTCTCTCTCTCTCTCTCTNCTCTCTCTCTCTCTCTCTCTCTCTCTCTCTCTCTCTCTCTCTCTCTGTCTCTCTCTCTCTTCCTCCTCCTTCCCCTCCCCCTCCTCCCCCTTTCCTCTCCTCTTGTCTTCCCTTCCTATTTCCTCTCGCCTTTCCTTTCTTTTTCCCTTGTCTAAAATTTCTATTAGACATATATTTGGCCTCCTATCACACCCGTGCTTTGAATGTTTGTTTATTCGTTTCATTCTCTATTTGCCTGTGCCAATTATTTCTAACTCCTTATGTGGATTTCCTGACTTGCTGACTGTTTTCTTTATTCATATCTAAGCTTTCATTTTACCTAGTCTGAGATTTCAATATTATTTTCCTTTGATATCTATAAGTTCTCTTTCAATTGTACTAAGATTTTCTGAGTTCTTCTTTTATACCCTCAATGTTTTATTAAGAATGATTCATTTATATATATGTATTTATGTATAGGATTTATTTTATATGTATGAGTACACTGTAGCTGTCTTCAGACACACCAGAAGAGGGCATCAGATCCAATTGCAGATGGTTGTGAGCCCCATACGGTTGCTGGGAATTGAACTCAGGACCCCTGGAAGAGCAGTCAGTGCTCTTAACCACTGAGCCATCTCTCCAGCCCCTACCCTTAATGTTTTAATTGCACATTTTTTGTAGTCTTTAGGGAATTCTTATACTATCTGAAGTATTTAGACCCCAAAACCTTCCATGAGTAGGATCAGCTTATGTTTATTAATATTGATTGTGTCTTAGTTAGGGTTTTACTGCTGTGAACAGATACCATGATGAAGTCAACTCTTATGAAAGACAACATTTAATTGGGGCTGGCTTACAGGTTCAGAGGTTCAGTCCATTGTCATCAAGGCAGGAGCAGGGCAGCATCCAAGCAGACATGGGGCTAGAGAAGCTGAGAGTTCCACCTCTTGTTCCAAAAGCAGCTAGGAGAAGACTGACTCTCGGGGATCTAGGACAAGGATTTTAAAGCCCACACCCACAGTGGCACACCTACTCCAACAAGGCCACACCCATTCCAACAAGGCCACACCTAGTCCAACAAGGCCACACCTCCTTATGGTGCCACACACTGAGGCAAGATTATACAAACCATCACAGACTGTTTTAACCTCTTAATTTTTTTCAATATTTTACCACAAGATTACTCTTTGAGGGATTTCTCTTCTGAAGTGTTTTGGAAAAAGCCTTGGTTACAGAGGCCTGGCTTCAAGACTCTTCATTTGCTGTAGGGGCTTCATGGGAATCACCAACTTTGAGGCTCCTTGGATAGCACAGTTGCTCATTTTTGAATCACTAACTTAGCCACAGCTTAGGCTGAGATCTACATTTTGCAAGGTTACTTCAGTCACTCGGAGCCTGCACAGAACTTCATGTGTTTCCCATGATTATCCTGGTCTACAGGGCATTTTTTCTCAGTATTTTAACAATTTTTTTTAATTACCCTCTGACAATTTTATGTGTATACAATACATTTTGGTCATATCCATCCATAACTTCCCCTAGCCTCTCTCTCATCATCCCCATCCCCCACTTACTGAGTTCAATTAGTGTTTCCTACATGGGTCATGCACCACATCATGAGCAACCCCACCAGCAGCCACAACCCTGCAGAAACAATCACTGTTCCTCTTGCAGCAGAACAAATAACTCCTCAACTAGGGTCGAGGCCACGTGACCTCCTCCACCATTGGTGCTGGAATGTCGTTGACTGGCTTAGTCTTCTGTAGGTAACCACAGCTGCCATGAGGTCATGGCAGGTCCAGAACATAGCATTTCACAGCACCTCTGCCATCTCTTTGCTCTTACATTCTTTCCACCAGGTCTTCCATGATGTTTCCTGAACCTTCTGGTGGAGCTCGACACAAATGTCCCCTTTAGGGCTGAGGTCTCAACAGTCTCTTATAGCTTTTGGTTGTGAGTCTATCCTTTAACTGCTGCGCCATCTCTCCAGCCCCTTGACAGTCTCTTATTCCCAGAACTTTGGCCAGTTACAGGTCTCCTGCTTGACCACTGCTCACTGAAAAAAAGAAGCTTTGCTGACCAAGGTTGACGTTAATAATAACAATAATTTATTAATATAAATGTAAATATGTAAAATACAGTTTGACAACACATCCACTGAGCAAAACAGTTGTAGTAGGTTCTTCCCTAGAACCTATGACTTTCCAAGCCATGGACTTTTGACCAAGTTTACAATAGAAGACCTGAATTCCCTTTTGTGTAGCGAGCCTCAAATTCATTTTTTTACAAGCAGATGATTACCTTCTTAATATTCACGCTATCATTTCACCAGTGGGTATATCTTGCCTTACAGGTTAGAGGGTTCCTAGCAATGGAATTTTTGTAGTAGCTATGTTTTCTAGGGGAACCATTATTTTTATTCATACAGGATAGTCCTTTTATGCTCATTCAAAATCCTATACTTGTAAAAGTAACTTGCAAAGTCGTGGCTTGGTTTTCCAGAGCCCTTTTACATATCCTTAGTTGTGGTTAATCCATCTATCATCACCTCACAGGACATTTTCTCCTCCAGTCTTCCACTTGTGCCCTGTTAGAGCCCATGCACACCTATTGGCCCTTGCGTATGCCCACGATCTCATCTGTGTCCCTGAATAGTTGTCAGACATCAAGCCAGGAAGAATCCTGGCCAATATCCACCTCCTCCCCACACTTCAGCATTAAAACTTACTTTCTTACCACTACGTCCCCTTTAGTTTGTGTTTCTCATTCTCCCTTGAAAATGGAATAAATACGGGAATTCCCTTAACCGCCCCTATCAACGACTTCCATATCTATCAGCTACCCTCCACCCATTCTCCTACTATTAGAGGAGAACCACTCGTACCAGTGAGGTCACTTGTTCAAAGGCATCAACTTAGTAACACTCTTTTCTCTTGACACTAATTTCTCCTTCTTTCAGGATGACTCTAGTTCATATAAACAAGCTGATATATTTCACTTAAAAGAAGATTCTTCTGGACCCTTACAGGTCTTGGTTTGGTTTCCTTTGTTTTTTTTTTTTTTTTTTTTTTTTACAACCATTTCAATGTAGGCACTGTTCTCATTATTCTAGCAGAAATATTCTTTTCAAAGTCTCTAGTGATTTCCACATTGCTAATTTTCCTCTCAGTAAACATACTGTGCATACTTCGATATAGTAGAAGATCCCCTGATGGAAGGCCTTTGATCTTTAGTACTCAGGAATCCAGGATTTTGGTTTTTGGTTTTTTGCTTTGTTTTTCCCTTATCAGCTACTTCTCGGTCTCGTATAAAATTATAAAATACCTAAATTCAATTTTCAAATGTCCGGTCCTGTGAAGGTTCAATGCCCCAGTATAGTGGAACACCAGGGCCAGGAAGTGGGAGTGGGTGGGTTGATGGGGTGGGGGACAGGGAGTTTTCAAAAGGAAACTAGGAAAGGGGATAACATTTGAAATGTAAATAAAGAAAATATCTAAAAAAGAAAAGAAAAATGGAGAAATAAAAAAAGAAAGAAAAACACTCGGACAGCTTTATTATCTTATAACTTGTCAGATAACACAATTGTTGGGCACAGCATCTGCCCTAAACTTATTATCTAACCTGTATCAGCCATCTGCTGGTGGCAGAGGCTGCCAGTCCTAGCTACCCTAAGATCTTACATGGTTGTTATATACTCCTCATTCCAAAACCTGGCCAAAAAAAGCCTCTTCTCTTTCCCTGTGTCCTCTCTTCCTCCTGGGATCTAGAAGTCCCAGCTTTACCTTTCATCCAGCAATTGGCTCTAGGCCTTTTTTATTGACACAGTCAAGAACCAATTAGGGAATCAGCCCCTCCCCTACAGGTTTTAAATGCCATTCACAAGCCAATACCACCAAAATCCCTATCTCTAGTGTATAGCTCTCACTCACTGACCAAATTCATACACTAAACTTCTCACTTAACAGCTACAATAGATTAGGTACCAGGCATGTCACATGTATCCCGTCTAAAGCTGACTTTCTAATTAATCATGCTCAAGACTCTGTCCTCTCCGTCTTAGTGAATGATAGCGGATCCACTCTTCTGATTGATCAAACAAAAATGTGGGGCTGCTGCTGACTTCATTGTCTGGATCTGAAGATAAAGTTCTAGAATAAGGACATTTGTCCCATCCAAATGCATATCCCTTTATAAGAGGGGCTGGGGATAAGGCTTGACTTAACAAGCATTTAATCTGAAAACATAAGGACTGGAGTTTGAATTGACAGAGCCCACATAAGAATCAGTCATGGAGGCTGGAGAGAGGCTTCAGTGGTTAAGAGTATTGGCTGCTCTTTCAGAGGGACCACATTTGGTTCCCAGAAAGGACATGGTCGTTAACATCCATCTCTAATTCCTGTTCCATAAGTACCCATAGCCTTCTTTAGGTCTCTGTGGACACTGCACACACGTTGTGCACCGACATACATGTAGACAAAACACCCCCCCTACACACACATACACACAAATTTAACTGAATAAAATCTAAGGGGGCAAAGTGGGGCACAGTTGTGTATGCCTGAGACAGGTGGTTCCCCAAAGCATGCTAGCCGATCAGCAAAGTCACACCAGTGAGCATCTACATCTGTGACAGATCCTGTCTCAAAGGAAAGACACTGGGAACTATACGAGGGAGGTAGGGGGGGGGGGTCACTACAAGAATCACTCCGAACCCACTCGCGACTCCTCCTCTACAGAACAAAGGAATCCCACAGCATTTTTCCAACTATTTTTCTGCCTTTTTGCCCCTTCATGTATCCTACATTCTACCACATGCTGGTTCCATATGCACGCTGGGCTTCCCCTCTCCACACTTCTGCTCTTTGTAGTCCATCTGTCTAGAAAGTTGCTGACATACATTACAGGATCGAATCCTACTCATATACAAAACACTTACCATAGTTCCCTGCTGGTCTCCTCCTCCTTCCTCCCCTTCTCCTCCTTCTCTTCTTCCTCCTCCTCCTCTTCCCTCTTTCCTCTTGAGGGATTCACTCAGTCTTCCAGCTCTTAATTTTTAAAATTATTTATAAACAGACCTTGCCACATCTTGTCAGATTGGGAAGAGGGTTGACAATAAGTTCGTGTGGAAAAGGGACAGACACAAACGGCTCCTTCAACAATGAGCTTCATTAGGAACAAGAGCCTTAAGACTGTGATCGGGGTTTGACGTGAGAGTCCATTAGAAGGGAACAATACATTATATCAGAGACATGCGTGGCATATTAGAGGGAAAGAGGCGTTTTCCTTTAATATCTAGAGGGTAGCTTCATAAGAGGGATCGTTTACAGTAAGATGAGAGGTATCCATCCACGACAGAATGATGGGGCGGGTTAAAAGGGAGCCTTCGGAGAAATCCCCCAAACAAAGGAAAGTATCTACCTTTTGTATTATTTCAAGGGGTGATGGGGAAGTTGGGAAGTTTCATACCACATGACTTAGTTCAACATAGTATGACAAAGAACACAGAAGAGCCAGGTGCTGGGTAAAACCATAAATTATAGGCTTATAAAAACCACAGCACAGAACAGCTTTGTAACTCTGTCTGAGAGATGGATCACCAGAGGGATGTGGTCTGATTCAGACTGTGGGATCCGGCCTCATAGGTTGGCTCACATCTTAAAGAACCAGGCTCAAAATCTAACATGTATGTAGAATCTCCTTTCCATGCATCTTGAGAGTCTAAAGTGTGTCACATAAAATGTCTCTCCCCTTGGCAACCTATTGAGCTATTATCAGTGAGTGTTCACAAGGAATACATGTTTTAAAAAGTCATTGTGATTCAAATGGGATGAAGTGCATCTCTGAATTTCCTAGCCCTTTGCAGGGAGAATGCCAGGAAATATGACTGTGTGGGTCCATGCTCACATCACACCCTGATATGTGATGCTCAGCTTGGATACCACAGCTTACTATCATCAGAGGCAGAAATCCAGGGCTTAAATAGTGTGAAAAAGAAATTGTAAAGGACCTGAGTGTGTTAGGCAGATGTAGATAATAACTGTTCTCGGTAGAGACATACTTAGTGGCAAGGGTGTGGAGACTGTCAGATGGGTTCCTTGACTGGAAAGAGAATAACAATCCCATTTCTTTTGGTGGTAGGCCCTCTGTCCAGTCTTTACATCTTTACACCCTCAAAATCAGCTTATTCTCAACATAAGCTGCCACTTTATGCTTGGTGTGAGTTGGAATCCGGGTATTGGATATAGTCGGCTTGACACAGTTTTTAATCCTGACGGCTTCACTCTTTGCTTAGCTCTGGTGTACCTTGTCAGTCTCTGCTATCTTGCCGTAAGACTGAACACTATAGGAATTCAAGGAGAACATATATGCTAGGCCGAATTCTTTCTGGAATACAAGAATACGAAGCATGGATCAAATGCCCTGAAATCCAGTGTGAGCCTTGGCAGATATCTCACAGCTAAGAATGAAAGTATTACACCGTGCCACAGAGTTTCTATGGGGAAGCAAGCCAGAGGATCCTGTCATCCTTATTAAGTAGCCTAGAGCAGCAGTTCTCAACCTGTGGGTTGTGACCACTTTCAAAAGTTGAACAATTCTTTCACAGGGGTCAGATATCATGTACCTTGCATAGCAGATAATGAAAATAATTTAATGGCCTGGGGTCAACTCAACATGAGGGAACTATATTAAAGGGTGGCGGCTTCAGGAAGGTTGAGAACCACTGGTCTAGAGGAAAGCATAGCTCCTTTGTCTCTTCCTACATAATGAAGAGCCCATTTCTTGTCCATACCAGCTCCCTCACCCTCTTGTCTTAAGGACTTGTGACTGTGACTTTCTATAACGCGAGGAAATAGAACTTAAAGAAGAGGGGAGATTAAGTAGGCCAGGAGGATCCAACGTAACTTCTTCTAGTCAATGAGAGCAAAGATGGGGGCTTCCTCAGCTTAGATTGGCAAAAGCAAAAGAGAATAACATGGCTGGATCCTTTAAAATATGGCTGTTCCTAAGTGACCCAGCAAGGTAAAGACATTTGATATGTATGTGAGAGAATGGAAAAACGTTACTTCAATCTCTACCTCATTACCAGCCAAACAAACAAACAAGCACACTCCATCATTCCATGAACCTACCGAGAGCTTGTCTCTGGAACCTGCAGCAATCACATCCTACATGGGTCAGTAAACTGAAACCAGGCAACAGACACTGTTGCCAAGAATGGAAAACTCAGATAATCCCTAAATTCTAGGCCAAGGTACCAACATCAGCCGCAGAGCCTAGGAGAGGAAAAGGCAGAGACATAAAACAAAGCACTGAATCAAACTGGATAGATGGGATGCTCTGAGATACATTTGGGTTTGTGTCTCAAGTTTTCACTAAACCAAACACTAATCAAAAAAATAAACAAATAAAATAAAAAATAAAACCCAAAGAGTTAGCCTCATCTATTTGGGGGAAACACAGCAAGGATTTTATTCTTCCTTGCACTTCATTTCTTACCCAAGTCAGTTATATTCTCTGTACCTCCCTGGCCAAATTTCTTAACATTATAATCATACTCCTCTTGTGAGGTGGGGTGGCCAAATCTCATGGCTTTGGGGGTTAAGAAGACTAAGGAAGTAGTATTGAAATGTTAGCTCTCAGCAGGGAGAAGCAGTCGGAAACTTAACTTGTCCAGGAAGGCGGTCAGTTATTCATTCCACTCCTCTCATGACCATAATCTTTCATGCCGGGGGGTGGGGTGGGGGTGGGGAGAACACACCCTTCTCAGACCTTCTCAGACTCCAGGTCTCAGTTTTATGTAACTTTCTCCACTAGGTCTATGTCAGCCACTGCCAAACAGACTGTGTCTGTATTTTTCTTAAGTACATTTCCTGTCATTTAATTTACAATCCTGATCAGGATGTGAACTTATTTGTCAAGCTGTTCCTTATCTATGTCCAGCCTCTACTACCCTCTCTGAGGTCAGGCCTCTTTCTGTCTCTCCCTCTCCCTCTCCCTCTCCCTCTCCCTCTCCCTCTCCCCCTCCCCCTCCCCCTCCTTGTGGACGTTGTACATCGTGGTGCGCACTAGGCTCCGCACCACGATGTACAACGTCCACAAGCAGCTGCTTGTGGACGTTGTACATCGTGGTGCGCACTAGGCTCCGCACCACGATGTACAACGTCCACAAGCAGTCTCCCTCTCCCTCTCCCTCTCCCTCTCCCCCTCTCTCTCCCTCTCATTCTTCTAACATATTTAAGTTTGTGCTACTTATATTTATCATCTGAAATAGTTTGACCCTCCCTGCTGCTCCTGTCTGTTTACTTTGGCAGAGGGAAAGTGTAATGTATTTTACTTTTTTTTTTTTTTGAACTTACAGAACTCATTAGTATAATCCAAAGAAATGATATTTTAAGATATGGAACTTTATGAATTATTCCTATCAGTACCAGATATTTTCTGCTTGCCCCGTGAGATAAAATCTCCCAAAAATGTGTTACTCTAGCAACCTATTTTTTAGTGAGAGAAAAGCAAAAGCAACCCACGAATTAACATCAACCACCCCCTGAACTGTGCATCCTCCCAGAACTGAATCACAGTGTTCTGGAAGATACACCAAATGTTAGGTTAGTAACATGTCTGACATCTACATACGTGGGGGAGACAAGCATGCACAAAACCCGTAATTGAATAGCATTAATAGTAACTGTTGAACCGAAAAAGAAAAAGAATTACATTTAAACATAGAAGTTGGCAGTCACATAAATAGCACTGGAAATAGTTATATACAAATTTCAGAAAATTTCCTCATTTCCCTGTTGACTTTGGCCAAGGTCACTGAAGAGATTCCATAAAGATGACAGCTTATCCCAATCCTATTATCTTGAGCAATTTCAGTGGTCAGCTAATTGTCTGGTTCCTGTTCTTAGTCAGGGTTACGAACCAGTATGGTTTTCCAGAACTGACTGTCTCCTAACAGACAGAAAACCCAATAGCTACTGCTCTTGACAAACTAGAGGTAACTTCATACAACAGCCTTGTAGAAATCATAGAAAAGTCCCCAAAAGTTCCTTGGTTTGAATCCCAAGAGGTCCAATCTGGCCTTAGATTATTTTTTAGAACTACTAACAGCAGAAAGTTGTAAGTGATGGCCTTTCTCATGGCATCCACCAGGTATCCCTCAAATGAAGATTGTTTAGTGACATTGACTTGAAAAAAATTAATTTTAAAATACGTTGAAGACTACACTTCTGCTGTTCAAAATGGTCCAGCATCAATGTCATACGTTTTATTAGTCAGAACCTGAAGCCGTCCCATATCTACTGACTCAGAGACTGGTAGCTAAGATCTGATGAAGCTGCAAGCATGTTAGAAGATGAGAATCATTCATGGATCTTGTAGATTCTCCAAAGAAACCTTGGCAAAAAGAAGTCTGGAAAATGTGCGCTCAGGGAGGACAACGATGGTCATTGAGTCATGCCTCAGCCATCGCTGTGTGTAGGAGAGTCAGTCTATGACATATTTGTCAAGTAATGGAGTGGATAAAATGAGAGGGGCTAGGAGACTTTGTGGCAGATGACGGCTTGTGGCATACAAGTCCTGCCTTACTCCTTCATCTTCCTGCCCCCTCCCACGCACCAAGTCACATGATATGAGAGGTCTAGACTTGAGTCTTAACTCTGCTTTTCTTAGTGTTGGAGAAGTTGCTCTGGGTTTCTCAATCAGAGGTAAAACAAAACAAAACAAAACAAAACAAAAGAAAACAAAACAAAACCAGGGTATTTTATTATAGATGTCAGAAGCTAGAAAGGGTCTCCAGGAGGGGGAAGGAGAAGAACCCCTAAGCTAGGTAAGGGATAACTGAATTCACATAATATGAAAGTGGATGGGGGAGGTGTAAATACTGAGAGTAGAATGGTTTGATCAGGGATGGGAATATGCGGATGAGGAATGTATAGGGAAAGGTCTAGCCAATGCTAAAGATGTGTAAAAAGTCTTATGGAAACTCATTGCTTTGTACAGTGATTAGAAATGTATAAATTTTAAAGGAATCTAAATAAAGTTACCCTGTATGGGTGGCTAATGCTTCTCTCGAAGGCCATGGCTTGTTAAGCAAAGAATCCAGTACCAGGAGTGAGATGCCTCCCTATGGATTTGCTGATCAGAGAGAGCCCAGAGGTGCCTAAAACAACACAGGCTATCGCCGTTCTTTTGAATGTCCACCAGAACAGTTGGTGAGCCCATATTACTGAAGGTACTGCACACTTTGAGCACAGAACACAGAAAAAAAAAAATCAAGCTAGAACTGCCTTGAAAACGTCCTCCCTGCCAGTTAGTTTTCATAGTGCTTGAAGTTGCTCACTGTTCAGTCATGGCAGGCATGTCATGGAGGTAATCAACGGCTGTTCTAAATTGGATTTGAGGTCTTCTACCTCGGGAAAAAAAATTATACCTGATACTATAAGCTTGTTCAAAATCACAGCTAAGAAGGTCAGAGGCAGCCAGGCATGGTGGCGCATGCCTTTAATCCCAGCACTAGGGAGGCAGAGGCAGGGGGATTTCTGAGTTCGAGGCCAGCCTGGTCGACAAAATGAGTTCCAGGACAGCCAGGGCTATACAGAGAAA
>NC_034607.1:45410869-45449987 GCF_900095145.1 Mus pahari
AAAAAAAAAGAAAGAAAGAAAGAAAAGAAAAGAAAAGAAAAGAAAAGAAAAGAAAAGAAAAGAAAAGAAAAGAAAAGAAAAGAAAAGAAAAGAAGGTCAGAGGCCCCCAGGGAGGAGCCTATTCATGTTATTTTATTAAATAGACATGTCAAAATACCTCCCCGCTATGTATGTTTATACCTGTAGATTAGTGTTGCTCTTAACCTTGGTCAGAGAAGCATTGTTTTGTCATCAACATCAGTCAATGAAGAGACTCATAACTGCTTAAAGTGCTAAGAATAAATAACTGTTGAATCCTCAGGCCTTCAACCTGGACATCTCTATCAGTCCCCTTGAAGACTCGGGGAACATCACGAAATTCAGGAGAGCTAAGAGGTTGTAAGAATTACAGCAGGATGAGAAGTCCTGTGAAGTGCTCTCCTCTGAGCCCGACATGGACAACCCACTCATGGATAAGCCATGGAGCTATCAGCAGAAGATCTGCCCAAGACTAAACCAGTCAACACTGCAGCAATGGGTAGCTAGGGGACTATGAGGAGTTATTGCCACTTGATGGCTGCTGGAGGATGGGGACTTGTTTTTCTTCAAGATGCGGCCACTGACAATATCCCAAGACCCAGGAAATGACCCCCATGCTTGCAAGCAATCACAATCAAACTCAGGGGTTATTATTAATCTTTTAAGATATCGATATAAGAAAGGGACTTTCTTGGAAGTAAAAGATTTCCTGATGGAGTTTCAGGGAAAGGGCATAAAGGAGGATTGTGATGAATAAATATGATATATAAATTATCAAAAACACTATTCAAAGCAATTTTAAAAGTAAACAATACATGAGTACAGAGGAGTTAAGGCATGTACATTGTTTTGTGCTCTGAAGAGCTCTTCTAGCTACAGAGCACATGTGTCTCCTCCCTGAACGCTGTCACTGCTGAAGTCATTGGCCTGACTTCTCTGTCTGGTTTCTTTTGCTTTCCTCCTGTCCCTTCAACCCAAAACAGCCTGAGGGATAAATGTTACCTCCTTCTGCAATGGCAATCCAGGGCTCTAGCACACCTAAATGGAAAGTTTGTCGCCTGCCATGTGTCCTAACATCTAAGGTAGTTTGGTGTGTTTTTCTTTTAGCTTATGTACTCTAGGGTCTTATTGTTTGAGAGGGCACTAAATGTGCAACCTAAGTATTCTATAGCTTTGTATGAGCTTATGCCAGATCCCTCATGTTATCATCCTATTAGGTACCTTACTGTTAGTGTGATGCCATGTTATTAGATTCGTGATACTTTATCTTTATTGTACCCAATTTAATTTTTATGCTTTTGAGGTTGTGTCATTCTTATGCCTTTGGGCCATTAGTGAAGTCAAGGCACGCAACAGGAATAACATCCCAGAATTGGAAGCAAGATGAGACAGACCTCAAACCTAGATATTCTGTGACAGGGAACATGGTGGTAGAGAGCGATAAGTGAACTGTGGCTGGCTTCCTCGGCTGCCTACAGAAAATGTTTCAGAAGCACCTTTCTGTTGATTTATTATATATTTTTTAAAACCCAATGGTGTAATTCAGTTTATACAAAAGCCCTTGTTTCTTGTGCATGGGCCAACTCAACAATGTAGTAAGGTTAGCCTCGCTCACAAGATGAGTCACGTGGGGGCTGTGCACAGAAGCAAAACATTGTAAGCATCCATGTTGTCCATAGGTGATCTCCTTTCGTTCCACCAACATCTGTCCTTAACAGGACATGAAGCAGTACCCTATAAATGTCTACTCCTTGACCAAGTGGTCAGGTAGTAAACAAGATGTGAATATTTTGCACTGGAACCTATTAACCATTTACTCAAAAGAAGCAAGCTGGTTCTATTTTACTATAGACTTCATTTTTTCCATGCACAAACTCAATGACTCTATGTGACCTGTAACATTCAAGCCTATGTCGTTAATATTCCCTTTCTCCGCCTTCTTCCAGTGTGCATTGTTTAGGACTATATCACAGAGACTATATATCCCTACTTAATTCAACATGCAAGATGTGAACACAGGATAAGTTAACTCTGCCTAGAAACTTAATGAACCCCAGGTACTCATCAGCCTGTTGGGTCTTTGTGTGTTTCAGAGCTCCTGCCTGCCTGTGTCTCTTGCCAAAGATGGGAGCAGCTGGGTGTTGCCTTCCAGGATGTCAGCCAGCTTTTCTTGGCAGGAGTAATGCTTATTGTTGGAGTTCCCAAGTTGGCTGCTCATGGTCAGGAGCCGATGAAGATGCTGCTGAGTCTCCTATCAAAACCTCACACAAAGTAGTGGAGCTCCTGAACTCAACACATCGTTTGTGGCCCAAGGCTCATGTCTCATCTCGGTTACCTGAGTCTCCATTATGTAAATGAGTTCTCCCCTGGCCTGGTCTTGTGGGGGAACAGGCTGTTTGTAAAAGGAAGGGAAAGAAATGTTGGCTCAAAGCCCGTCGGTGGAATTCGGGCCAGAAAAGCTGCCTCCCACCTCTCTGCCAAGGCCTTTCAGCTCTGAACTGCTCTGTCCAACATACACCATTCCTACTGCTCAGCCCGATGTCAGGGTGGGGTGGCAGGCAGCCTATCTGAAGGCAGACACACAGAGGAGGAAGCTGTAGGTATGTATCCACAAGCAACAAGGCTTCCTTCTTCAGAGTCCAAATCAAGAAAACACCACCAAGTTCCATGACTTAGCCACTGTACCATAGCAAGGGAGTGCCTGGGTTTATTTAGCACGGGACCCAGCAGTGACCTGGACATCAGGGTCAGCGGGTAGCCTCTCACGTAGCCAGAGCCACCCTGGGCATGGTGTGTCTGCAAAATTCCAGACACATTTCCTGAGATAAAATGACATGTATTAAGACATCCTAGAAATTAAAAACAAGTGGGAACAGCCTCAGTAGGTCTTGACCCATAATATATCTGCCAACTTCTAGTAGCCTCCAGAGAAGGGAAGAAGAAAGCCGCCTTTGAGACAGCAGGTCTGCTTCTCTTGGCCACTATGTCTTGCTTTCTCTCTTCTCCGTCCCTGTTTTAAGATCTCAGCCACGTGTGGGCCTATCAGGTGATCAGAGACCATTTGACCAGAGCTCTGACAGGGTGACCAACGGTCTGGCATCAGAACACCTAGGAAGCCACCTGAACATACACAGGACGGAATCAGGATAAGTGTCATGGGCCGGTGCACAGAGCCTGCTTCCACTCACCTTGTTCTCTAGCTGCATTGTTACAGGTCACTGCTATCCAGCCCACCAGCCTCCCTTTCCATGCTCATCCAACCCAGTCTTCATCCTGAAGCCAGAAGGAGCAGGTTTTCACATGTGAACCCAAGCACTTAATCCTGAAGTCGTCCCCCAGGTTCTCAAACGCACCCTACCTCCGTCTCGTTTATGCATCAATCTCCATGCCTGCTCCCTCACATTTAATGTGCCAGGCTTATCCAGCCTTGTCCTATATTGGGGTCCAGCAGACTTCCTCCTGCCAACAAGAAGTTACCATGAGTTTGCTGTTCTCTTTGTGACGGGCACCCTCTCAGTATCCCCTTTGTCTTTTAGCAGAGTCGAGTTTACCTGAACAACTGCTACTCGTTCTGGGTGTCCATCTTCCCCATCCCAGGCTACTTAAATCCAGGTGCCTGTCTCATAGCTCTCAGAGCCCTGATACTTGAGCTCTCATCACAGGGAATAGTGACCTCCTGGGGATTCCAGCGAATACCCCTGCGCCCAATTCACTCAACAGTAAGCACTGTGCCACGTTTTCTCCCACTGCTCCTGGAACTTCCCAAATGACCAGCAAATTTATTTTGTTTTTTTTTTTTTAGTTGAAGGAAGTTAATTAACAAAAATTAGTTAATGAAATCTCCTAAATTATTTGGACATTTGTTCAGACAAGCTCTGCGTATGTATCACCACTCACGTCCTAGTCTGAGGGACTATTTTGCATAGGGATAGGGACCTGGTGGGTGGGTATGCAGCAGGCCAATCAAGGAAGAAAACACAGAGAGGAAAGCAGTCTTGCCAGGTCAGGGGTCCAGGGACATTTCCCCAGGATCTTCAGATATGGGACGTTCCTTGCTTCTATTCACTGTGTCCTTGTAATTTAAAGACACAGAGCCTCTGCCCTGTACAAACTCCTTCACATTACTTGGAGGCCAAGACAAGGGTGTTGCCCAAGGCACAAAGTGGACCAAAAGGATGATTCACTGCCAGTTCTGAGACATCTTATGTGGGTGTGTATGCTCTAATAAAGTGAGTCTTTCCTCGTTTGGGCAGACTGCATCGTGGACTGCCTTACTGTCCTTGTTTGGGTAGACTGCATCGTGGACTGCCTTACTGTTCCCCTTCTTTGTGAACCTACTAGGTACCATGTACTTTAAGCCAAAAGGCCAGAGCTGCTTTGTCTTTGAGTTTCTGTGTAAATGTAAAATACATAGACACTGTCTTAGTTAGGGTTTTACAGCTCTGAACAGACACCATGACCAAGACAACTCTTATAAAGACAACATGTAACTGGGGCTGGCTTAGAGGTTCAGAGGTTCAGTCCATTATCATCAAAGTGGGAGCAGGGCAGCATCCAGGCAGGCATGGTACAGGAGGAGCTGAGAGTTCTACATCTTCATCTGGAGGCTGCTAGCAGACTACTGGTTTCCAGGCAGCTAGGATGGGGGTCTTAAAGCCCACCCACAATAACACACCTGCTCCAACAGGGCCACTTTGATTGTATGTGACCACCTCACCCAGCTCCTCTCAGATCCACTCCCCTTCCACACCCACTCAACTTTGCGCCACATTAAGTCCATTTATGCATGTTGCCATGAGTATGTGGCCATCCACTGAACTTACTAAGGATCACAACCTTAAAGAAAACTGACTCTCCTTCTCCAAATAGCTATCACTTGCCATTAGCTCCCCCAGCTAAGGGTGGGACTTCGTGACAACCTCCTTCCTCTATGCTAGGGTTTTGTCTCTCTTGGGTTCACATAGGGCTTGCCCAACCTGTCACAACCACTGTAAGTTGGTCTGTGCAACTGCTCTATTGTGCCCAGAAAATACTGTTTCCTTGTATTCACCCACTGCCTCTGCCTCTCTTGATCTTTCAGCCCTCTCTGCTGTGATGAACCCTGAACCTTGGCAATATGTGTGTATGCCTTACGCAGATGCCCTGCTTAGAGCTGAGTGTTCTACAATCTTTTATTTTTGTGTGCCTAGACCTGTTGTGGGCCTCCGTGTTAATCGCTAATGACAAAAACAAACAGTCATTAGGAGTCAGTTGAATTCCACTTAGCAGTAGTAGTAGATAGACTCTCCTCTAAAGTCTAGGACTTGTTATTTAAAATGGAACTTTCTAGACTGTTTCTAACTTCAAGCATAGATATCAATCAGCAGCTAGCATCTCAAAAGCCTGGCTTCCTGATGTTCAGTGAATCCTAAACATATTATGATTTATTCATGAGCATTAGTAATTTAATTTATTAATCAGTGGCCAGTGTTGCATAAGCCTGGCTCCCTGATGCTTAATGAGATCTAAAAACATTGTGATTTACTCATAGGAATTAGTAATAAGCCTAGAACAATATTCTCTTTCACAGACTATGAACGGAATAAAAAGTTGTGGAGCTGTAGATATCTTCTCCTGGTGGATTTAATAAAGAGACATACATTCACTGTCAGACTAACATCTAGAAAAATAAATGGAGTTTGGTCATGACTCATCGAAAAGGGGCCACCAGAATCCTGGGCAGAGAGATAGAGGAGGTTAGCGACGGCCCTTCCTTTCTAGGCTATGGGATGAAAAGAGCCCAGCCTCTCTGGAGGACATTCCCTCTTCTCCTGCTGCATTCCTTGGGTCCCAGGCTAGCTGGGCTTCCTAATTTGGAAGTGACCACAGAGCAAATCCTAACAGTAAGCCCTCAGTGTCCTGCCATGAACTCTCTAAGAGATGGCCTCTAGCCCTGGTTACACAATGAGCACCTCCAATTCACTCTCCAGCGGCTTTCCAGTGTCACCCCATTCCCTGGGGGCCTGTTGGTGGACCCAGTATATATTAATAGCATTAGCCAGCCTTCCTAAGGGAGCAATCCCTGGGACGTTGGGACAAAAGAAAGCACTGGGAATTGATTGGTGTTCCCTATGGGGATCGTACAGTGTAGCGCCTACCCTGACAGGTACTGCTATGGAGTTTCCTGATCACCTGTCTCCTTCGCTTTCCAGAGGCATTGACGGGCAGACTTTTACAGCACGGACATTGTCTACTCTTTGTGTCTTCCACCAGATCTTGTGCCTTTCTCACCCTGCTTAGCCTCACCTTGAGAAGGTCATGAAGTCACATCTTCTGCATATGCCTAGATGCCTAGTACACTGCTGGGCTCATCAAAGTCAGATAAGCAGTTAGTGTGCTCAGACTGGGAGAGGACACAAAAGGGAGGTGTGAAGGCACAGCCGAAGAGACAGAGGAGGGCTCTAACTCAGTGTTTCCTCATTTAAGCTCTTTCAGAGGACGCTTGCAATTGAGTTCAGTCAGGGAAATATCCACGGCTTCCATCCGGGTGGGGTTCTGAGACAGTGTCTTGGTCTAATCTCATCCATTAGACAGCACCATCAGACATGCCAGGGAGGTATGGGCTCCAAGTCACAGGGACATGAATTCAAATTTTATGATCTTATTCATTGCATAAATATTGTTTTATCGTTAAATGAAATTTGATAAGAATGCAGATCGTCACTGGTAGCCAAATGCAAAACTGATGTTACTTTTGATCACTTTCCATTGAGATTGGATACCCCACCCAGCATGGTTTGGTCTGGAAACTTCAAAGGATAGATACACAAGCACATGTACAGAAAGGCTGGGATTGAGTGGAACGTGCTCCCTGTGATAGAGAACACCTACCAGGTACCAGTCTAGAACCTCAGAGTGTTTATTATGGATGGTACAGGAGGAGATGTTAGTTAGCTTCCACGGGGCAAGTTTCAGGATGTAAACATCCAAGAAAAGGAAGCTTCTTTCTGTACACTAGTAACATTTGGACCAGGGGAAGGTTGCACCAATTCCCACTGGACTGAGGCACTGGGGTTCTCAACATGGCTGTGCTCCTGTGAATAATATACACTCTCCCCACGACTTTTCAAACTGGAAACCAAATTCCAAAGGTAGAAGATTCCTACCAAACTGTACACAGATACTCATGTCTGGTTTACACTCTGCCCTATCTGAAGACATAAGAGTTTCAGTGTAGAGTTTTGGCACCTAGCATAGTGCTCTGTACTTGGGTCTCACAAGGATTCACCAAATCAACCAATTATCCCAACCAAGATCTTCCCAGAGTGCATTTTAAGTCAAGGGCATGAGGGTGGTAAATGAGCACTTGCTGCTTTTTTCAGGGAACATGATTTTGATTCTCAACTCCCACATGGTGGTTCACAACCATCTGTAACTCTAGCTCTAGAGGATCCAGGGCATTCTTTTGGCCTGCATGGGTCCCAGGCATCCATGTGTTGCACATGCATAAATTCAAGCGAAACGCTCGTATAGGTAAATTAAAGTAATAAATATAAAGTAAGTTTTAAATAATCAAGGGCAGATTGTTGTTATCACTACCTTAAATGACCATTCTTTTGAAAGTAGATGCTGTTTTTAAAGTAGAGCATCAGATGTTACCAGGAGGTCTCAAGTCAACACTAGGATGACACATTTTGCTTTGAGGTGATGAAAAGACCAAAATATGAATATGAAGCTTATGACCCTTCAGCAGAAGGGCATGGAAAGAGGACATGATGGCAGGTAAGAAATTGTCTGTGGATGCAGAGGGTCTGCCGTGGGGCACAGAGCTGGGGCCTAGCATTTTTTACCCAGGATAAGTGGAGTGGCTTAAGGGATACATGTCAGGGTCACAGTTAACTGCTGGTTTTCAACTCTCTGATATATTTTTCCATAGAAATTCTGCCTGTGAGGAGATGATGATCATATACAGTGGGCAAATCATACTATGATCAAAAGCAACAGTAACATGTTGTTGCTATAGCATCATTATCCTAACATGTAACCACAGCATCATTACCTTAACATGTTACCACTGCATCATTATCCTAACATGTTTCCACAGCATCTTTATGCTAACATGCTACCACAGTATCTTTATGCTAACATGTTACCACTGCATCATTATGCAATGTTGCCATTGCATCATTATCCTATGCTGCTCAGGGAAGAAAATTTTCCAGCATAGGCAATGGAATTTCTGCTCCTCTGTAGACCAGATCAAACAGGTTGTCCCCTATTCCATTTACAATGTCTATGTCCCAATCTGCCCTTATAAATGTATACTATCTTGGTCTATTTCATTTATACTTGAAAATTTGGTGCTTTAATTTACCTATGGAACCTCAAATGTAGATTGGAAAAGACTCAATGTACTGAAATTATTTAGTGCAGAGTACTGTCTTGCTCTAACAGGGTGATTTCTTTTCCAGTGAATGTAACCATCTTCAATAATAGCGGGTTGAGTTGAATTGGTTCCTAGTTGAGGCACTATGATTCGAACTTGACCTGAGCTGCCCCACAAAGGCGTTACTGCCTATTCTGTAGTCCGGCAAACTGAGTAGCTCTTTTGCAACCTGTTCTGAAACTTTCCAGAAATTCTTGGCTAAATCTGCAGTTAGGATTGCTAGAACCCTGTACACTTTGGTTTTTGGAAACTCATTGTACACCGTGATTATAGAAAGATGTTTGTAGAGGGTAAAGTTAATCTATCTGTGAAGATACATGAAGGAGGAATGTGATGGATAGAGTGGCTATGGATTCCTGGATTATATGTTAGTTAGGTAATGACATAAGAGAGCTCATAAATATCTCAAGATAACTAGTAAATTATACATTTTGGAAGTATTTCCAACAGAGAAATCTTGCTTAATGCTCATCCATCTCTCAGAGCTTGCCTAACCCATCAGTTTACTCCTATGGAATCCTTCCTAATTTCCTTGGTCCCCTGCCACAACTCTAGTCCCTGTCCTCATCACATCATGCCTGATGTGCAAGGCCTCCTCACTGTCTTGGCTCCCCCTGCCTCTGACCCATTATTCACCCTTGACTACCACCGCAAGGCTTTACTCTTGCGGGCAACAAGCTCTAGTGGTGCTCAGAACTCTGTTTCTCCTGGACTTATGGGTAAAGTCCAGATGCATAGTCTGCCAAGCTCAGTGTCTCTGACCCAGTCTACCTGCCGTACTTTCTGTTGTCAGATTGAGGTGCCCACTGTCTGTTCCGAGGACGCCTTCCTTCACTGGCCATGTGCCCCACTTCCACATTTCACCTTCCCGTCCCCCAGATGCCACCTTCCTCTCTGTCTATACCAACTCACAACTCAGGATGGCATTTCCACCCCCAAAGGATCCTCAGACTCCTATGGTTCAGGTGTAATTTTTGGCATTGCATTTATTAGTTAAATAGAAACTCACCGGAGGTGAAATAAGTTGACTCAAGGGGGGGATGAAAGGAGATCTTAAGTACTGAGATTCTAAGAAGACGTATGCTGAGGCCAGCGCGCCACGTGTGTGATGGTACATCCACAGTCCCTTTGTTCTGGAACGACGCAGCTTCAGAAGGGTGGCGGGAAGCTTTGGCTGGACAGTCCAGTTAACCATGAGGCTGCGATGCCCTCCCGCCACGCGGCTCCCTGGCGATTGTTTCTGCATTTGAACGGTTCTTTCAAGTGCATGAAACATGAAGCAAAGGAATGAACTCATGAGCAGACACCAAGGAAGGAAGCTGACGTGTTTCATTCTGTACTAGTGGAACTCCATTAGACGAAGACAGAGAGCACTCAAATGTTTGAGCAAAAGGAATCTCTGAAGGGTATCACGTATTGACCAAGACGATTTGTGGATTGCTGTCACCTCTAACCTTGGTTCTTTCACGTCAGTCCTCTCCCCCCCCCCCCGGCCCCCCAGCTCCTCTAGGTTTCCCTCTGCCTTTCCTGAGTCAACTTGGTCACAGACGGGAATGCTCTCGGCTCTCTCCTCAGGCCTTCCTTTATTCTTATTTTCTCATCAGAAAGGTGAGAACATCCATCTGTCTTGTTCTGTGCTCTTGGGCCTCCTAGAACTTTGCTCCAATAATCTTTCGGTTTCCCCGTTTTAAAGCTTCCCTTTCTAGTTCTCCATTTTCTCCGCCTGTCAATGAGCATGGACATTTTCTTGTTTATAAACCATGGCAAAAACTCCTCAGGTCTCTTCAAGTTGATTTGTTTTTAAAAAAAGAGTATTAAAAGGGTAAGACGAGAGTGAAACGTTTGCCTCATCCAACCAAGAAGATCCTATACCTACTTCTTGTCCCCATTAGCCTTGTCCTGGAACAAGCCATTATTATAGTTAGTACAATATATGTGTACTGTTGTGGTTCCCAGTTCACACACTGAAGCAGCCCAAACATCAAAGCGAATTCACTAGGGCATGATATAGTTTTTCCTCCCTAAGGGAAAGTATACAGTCTCCTACTCTTGGGTTATTTAGCTATAACTACTTAATAGATAAAAGACTAAGTACTTGGTCTCACCTTGGAATGTTGAATAAGTTGTGCAAGGGTCTAAGAACATCATGAACCAAGAGAGTTTGTGAAATTGTTATATGGATCTCAAACCCTACAAAATACTTCAAAAATAAAGCATTCAAATACTATGTAAGCCCCCAGGTACTCTATGCCAAATTAATTGCATCCTCTCACTGGCCTACACTTCCCAGTAACTACTAAAACACTCTGTGTTTTTAATAGTTTTTATTACAGTTGGTTTCATTCTTATAATATGCATGCACACATACACCTGTGTGGCTTAGATCCACATGACAGCATTCACTGGTTGACAGCTGGCATCCTAGCCAACATTTTCATCTCTTAGTTTTTCTGATCAGCATTTCATATTCCTTTTTAGGGGTGACTAGATCTGTTTTTGTCATGATAGCCCTCCTGCCCCCATCTACTACTGAATCAATTCACTTCAACACCTGATAGTCTTAACTTTATCAATTCTCACCCTTTATCTGAACCCCAGCTCTATTTCACATATGCTAGGAATGGCAGCACACACTTCCTTGCATTGTTTTGGGGACCAAATGAAGATCAAGAGTGCATGCTGTGTCAACTGACCGTTGTTAGTAAACATTATTTATTGAAAAGACTTTTCGTTTTTATTACTTCTTCCTTAACCCTAAACATCATGAGTGTTTGGGAACTATTTGTTGAATACGAAATAAACATGTTTCAGTCAACTTCGAACACAAGTTGATAATATCCAAGATGGGAACTCATACTAAATGATCTAAAAATAAAAATTAAGAAACAAAACCAAAAAAAAAAAAAAAACCAGTTAAGTTAGCTGTTCTGAAAGCAGGAAGACACACGCTTTCCTCTTGCTGAAAGAGTAAATAAGATGTTCTGGGGTCTTGGAAACATTTGCAGTAGCAGTGTGTGGGTACCAGCTTGGCTGGGCTGCTCCCCCAGCTGGCTTTTGTCAAGTGTTAGTTGGCTGACCTCAAGGCAGAATTGTCTGCCAAGGAAGACCGCAGGATTAGCTGGGGCCCCAAGTAGAGGCCCATTCCTCTGATGTGCACAGTTGCTCCAGGGCCTGGAATCCACCCCTTGCTTAGTTGCCAGTGGACTTAGATTCTGTAGAGCTGGCAGGAGTCTGCAGTTTACCCACGTCTCGCTGTGTGAACTCCTTTTCAGTTGCCTCTTCGCCGGGACTATTTCAAAGAGGACTGGAGAAATTAATGGCTGTAAATGATTATGTCCCTCTGGCTACAGTTTTGTATTCGTGTGTGATTCTGACAGACTGGTGTGGGGCTTATCATTTGGCAATCTTTTTGCTCTCAATAATTCGAGATGTGACACTCTGCGAGATGCTGGAGAGAAGCAAGATGTAATCGGTCTCAGCAAAAATGTAGCCTCAAAAGCCTGTGGTCCCTTCAAAATCCCTCTCTGCATTGCCACCCCCGAGCTTCAGAGAAAGTCATCACTTATCTTCTAGGAGTGCTATGAATGTAGTAAACCATGCAGAGACAAAGACCATCACACACACACACACACACACACACACACACACACACACCAGGAAAATGTACCCACATGTACAACTGTGTCAGATTAACTACATATATGTTTTTCCACACATCAAAAACAATAATTACTGTGATAAGAAATGCAAATTAACTACTCAATAGCAATAAAAACTTATCTCTCAAATGTCAATAGTTATGCTAACATTTACTTTAGGAAGGAGATAATTACAAGGTTTGAAAAGCCTACTGAAGCCATCAGACTGTCCACGTATCAGCTGGTTTTCATCCAAATCAGTTTCTAATCAAAAGCAGGGAAGGCTTTACTTTAGAAGCAACCAAGGTCAGAACCTTCTGGGTTTTGTTCTTAAAATGGTTTCATGGCCTTGGTGACCCTATCCAAGTGTCATGGTGCCTTTGAACTTGTACATGTGGTTTGGCTGCCAAGTTAAGCAGAACTGGCTATCCGTTTTAGTTGCAACTTCCACCTATGGAAAAATCTAGAAAGATAAGCATGGCTTTTTTTTTTGGGGGGGGGGGTTCGAGACAGGGTTTCTCTGTGTAGCCCTGGCTGTCCTGGAACTCACTCTGTAGACCAGGCTGGCCTCGAACTCAGAAATCTGCCTGTCTCTGCCTCTGCCTCCCAAGTGCTGGGATTAAAGGCGTGTGCCACCCCTGCATGGCAGACATGGCTTTTATTGATGAAAAGCCATGCTTCGTGAGCCACATTTGTATAGTTGATTCAAGGAGCCGGGGGGGGGGGGGCTGGGGGAGAAGATAGGTTGAGTCTAGGTTTATGTATTTGCTTTGGGAGTCCAAGTAACTTTTTAAAAAAATAAACCTTTTCTCATCCATCTTAGTTATCAGTTTGGCTCATTCGATAGCTTGAAGCTTCTTGCTGGTGTTGGTAAGAATAGCAATCGGCTGTCACTCGAACACTCCTCACTGTCACAGAGATGCCATGGTGGTGTGCAGAGATAGTCTTTCTCTACGTGCTTGAATTCTCTTCTGAGGTTCTTTGTCTTCCTTGAGGATAGAACATCAAATGGTGCTGACTTCTCTCACAGACGCTTTGCCTGCCCACACTTGAAATGCTTGCTTGTGTAAATAATTACTCTTAGCAACTGCTCAAACTCCTTGTTATTAAAAAAAAAAAAAAAGAGGTTTAAAAAACCATTCATTTTGTGTACTTAAAAATTCTTGGTAAAGTAACTACTCTTTACCACACATTACATAATCTTCAACCTTCCTAGGTACTTTCCCCTTGATGTCTCCTTTGAGTAACTACATAAATTTGTTCCTCAGTCATGTGACATTTCAGGTATGAACTTTTTGGCACTTTGATCCTAACCTATCCTCTACAACGTTTCTGTGACATTTATTGGGTGCTCTTGAATGTTAGATGCCACACTGGGCTTTCTTGATTGCCAAATGGAAAAGACGATGGATGAAGGAAATGGCTTTCAACACAAATCTTGGAAGTAGAACCAAGGACTTGCCACCAGGGAGAGAGTGACCTGAGACTGACCACTCTGCAAGTGGATGACATTTAAGCTAGAACTTGCAAGAGCTTATCAAGCCACAGAGAAAGAGGGAGGGACTTCGAGTTGACTAGTTTTTTTGGTTGGTTGGTTGGTTGGTTTTGTTTTTGTTTTTGTTTTTGTTTTTCTCAATTTGACAGAAGCTAGAATCATTTGGGAAGAGGGAATCTTAATTAAGAAAATGCCTCTATAAACAGTTCTGTGGGCAAGCCTGTCAGGCATTTTTTTATATTAGTGATTAACATAGAAGGTCTCTGCCCATTTTGATTGGTGCTACCCCTGGGCCAGTGGTCCTAGAGACATAAGAGGCAGAACAAGGAGAAATAAGCCAGTGAGCAGCTCTCCTCCATGACTGCTGCGTCAGTTCCTGCCTCCAAGTGCCTGCCTTGAGTTCCTGCCCTTACCTCCTTTGATGATACAAAGTGTAAGGTAAAAGAAACCCTTTCCTCTCCAAGTCTATTTTGGCCATAGTGTTTTATCACAATAAACAGGTTTTATGTCACAGATGTATTGGCATGAAATGCAGGGCTGAGTGATGTGGGGATTATGTGGAGAGGGTAGTTAGTGAAACACACCCATGAATACATGAATCCACCCGTATAACTAAAGGTCTACTGCATGTCAAGCACAGGACTAAGTATGTTCTTCACTACCTCATTTCACCTTCATGAGAGCACTATAAAGTAAGACTTTTAAAATCACCCTATAAATGAAGAAATTGTTGTCAAATATTGAGACTCTGTATGACTCAAGAACTCATTCCAGGTCTAAGGGTGTGCCAGGCATCACAGACTTGATCAAAGTCTTGATTTGATGATTTTTTTTCTTTAAATTTGATGCAAAAGCAAAAGGTTTATTTTCTGGTGCGTCGGGGTCAACCCTCCATCAGTCCTTCAAGGTAAGTGATGAGAATGCAACCCCAAATGGCTATTACAAGAAGTTTTTATACTTTTGAGGGGCACAGGTTACATCAGCAAGGTTACAGTTCAAACTTATTGGCTAAGCATATTGACCTTTAAATCTATTGGCTAGCAAGCATAACATGGATTTGAACTCTACCTGGGACTTTTCAGAGCATCAGGTGACTGTTGGTGCATTTAGAGAATTTTTTACTCAAAAATGTTCCTATGGGTGGGGAATGGAGTGTGGCCTTGCCTTGACCCCAGGTGGGAGGTGAAAGCTATAAGAAGGGTGTGGGGCTGGAAAAACCATAGGGTCCCTATTCCCCTCTTTTTCTGGAACAAGTTCCAATCCTGAAGCTATGGCCTGGGTCTTGGATAACTCATATTCTTCAGGTTCTATACTCAGGGTCTCATATTGTTGGCACAGGACCATCAGTTGTACTGCTCCTATTCTCTCTTTTATGAAGGCTATAAGCTTGTTCAATATACAGGGTCTAAAGGTCAACAATTGCAGGAGAACAATTAGGGGGTCCTAACAAGGTGGATATGAGGGTGATTAACCAAGGGGAAGAGTTAAACCAAGACTCAAATCAGCCCAGAGTCTGTTCTCTTTCTCTCTTCCACTTGGCTAGCTCTTCCCTCATCTTAGCTATTGAATCCTTAACTACCCTCAGAATGGTCTCCAGTATGTACTTCCTAATGTTTCATACCCCCAGGTAACATAGAAAAAGTGGTTGGCTCCCTCCCCCACTGATGGGTCTGCTGTCAGCTTCTCCCATCTCGGGGGCACACATATATGGGGGTTTCTGACAGGACACTCCTCAACTTCGGATGTCCACACCCTAAGCCTCACCCTCCAAGGCCTCTTCTGAGACATGGATTTAGATTCAAAAGTCCCTGCCCCTGTGTCTGTAGGGTCTGTAGGATATTCCAGGAGTCAAGGCCCACTGCTAACTTACAGAGATAAGGTCTGGCCACCAGGAATAAGGCGGGTGTTCCTCTGTAGTGGACCAAGCTACATCCTCAGTGGCTGAGAATACTGCCAAGTCACTTTGATAGGGTTGTGGGGGGTGCTGAAGCTCAGCACCAGAAGGAAGATACACCACAGCCATCTCATGGTTCCTCTGGCCTTGCAGAAGGGTCGGTGATTTTGAGCCTGAGGGGGTTGCTTGGTGTCTGCTATCCAGTTGGCGTCAGGCACAGATGGTGGTCTGACATGAGTTATGCGAAGCCAGGCAGTTATTCCATCCACTTTAACAACAGTCAAGGTGGTCAACGACACCAGGAATGGCCTTTTCCACTTTGCTTCCAAGTTTTTAGCACGATGCCTCTTAACATATACCCAATCTCCAACTTGGTACTCATGTGAAACCTCTGGGGTACCTGCCCCAGGTACACAGGAAACCAAGTGTACGCCACAATTCCCAGTGGCTGATCTGGAAAGCTTGCAATCAAGCCATAAGATCTTTGTCAGTCTGAAAAGTCACTCTGGGAGCAGGAGGTCAAGAGCTGGGGTCAAGGGAGTGGGGTTCCCATACAGGATCTCAAAAGGGGTCAGGTTAAAATGGAAGGTGGTGTTCCAGGCTTAGAACAGGGCCAGGGGAAGGAGCACCACCCAGTCAGTGCCAGTCTTCAAAGAGAATTTAGTTAAGGTCTCTTTTAGGGTTCTGTTCATGCTTACTACCTGAGCTCTGGGTTCAGTGTACAATGGAGCTTTCAGTTAGTCCCCAGTATCTCTGCCAATCCCTGACTTACCTTAGAGACAAAGGCAGGACCACTGTCTGATCCAATTACCTTGGGCACTCTGAACCTCGGGAAAATTTCCTCTGATATCTTCTTGGCTACTGTGGTAGCTCTTTCCTGTTTAGTGGGGAAAGCCCCAACCCATCCAGAAAAAGTATCCACAAACACTAGAAGGTATTTGTAACCGAATTTTCCTGGCTAAACTTCTGTAAAATCGACCTCCCAAGATACTCCAGTCCATTCTATCCTATGTCTTTTGCCCTGTTTATTCTTGGCCGCATAAGCATTCACTTGCTGGCATACCTTACACTGTTCTACTGTCTCTCTGGTTCTAAACCTGAGTTCCATGTTATATATACTTTAGATCCCTTGACTGCTTGGACAAACTTTTTACCTCCTAAATGAGTACATTGGTGCATTTGGCCAAGTAAGTCTTTTGCTTGCTTTCTGAGGAATATAGTTTTTCCTTCTTGTGTGTGCCACTGCCCTTCCTTCTCAAGGTAGTAGTTGGTAGGGTGGCTAGCAATTTGAGTCCTTTATTCTTCCATATATTGTAAGTGAGGCCACCCCTTAGTCCAGTTCCATTCTCCAGCAGATCTCTCTTGCAGGCCCATAACCATGATAGGCTTGTGCATAGCCACTTCTCAAGCCACTTGATCTGCCTGGTTATTGCCCCAGGTCACCGAGTCTCTTCCCTTTTGATGTCCTGGGCAATGAATAATGCTCACAATTGCTGACTTCATCAGGGCATCCAAGAGATCCAAGATTTCCTGCTTGTTTATTTCTTTTCCCTATGATGTGAGCAGTCCTCTCTCTTGATATATAGCCCCATTGGCATGGGCTGTGGCAAAGGCGTACCTGCTATCCATGTAGATGTTAATTTTCTTGATGGCCCAAATTCCAAGGCTTTGGTAAGGACAGTTAGCTCTGTTTTCTCCCACCAGTGGGTAGAGATTCCACCCAGATGACATTTGTACCATCCACCACAGCAACACCCACTTGTCTCTGACCTTCATGGAAAAAACTTCTCCTGTCTGTAAACCAGGAAGCCTCGGCTCCCAGCAGGGGTCAGTTGGAGAGGTCTTTCCTCCACCCATGGGCTCTCCTTTTGGGCCAGCTAGTTGTGGCAAGTTGGGCAGGAAGTGTATCTGGGTCGCCATCTTGGAAAGTAAATCTCACCCAAACAGAGGGTATGGACAGTCTGGGATGACCATAAATGAATGGGATACCCAGCCCATCCCTAGATCCACTGTTCTTCAAGTAGTCCATAAATACGTTAGTGCCAGTGGCTCCTTTGACCCACGATCTTTTCTTGGAAATGGGGCCATCGGCTTGGAGGAGGACCAAGTGTTGAGCCCGTGTCCACCAAGAATTGAGTGTGTTTCCCCTCCACTCTCAGAGTTACCCTAAGTTCAGGGAGGGAATCTGAAACCCATCCTCCCTAGTCGCTGTCTTCCCCCAGGGCTAACACCTTTGCCATTTGGAGACGATTTGTCCAAGGCCTGGGATTTCCTGCCCCAGGCTTCCATTTATTAGGGCACTCCAGGGCCCAGTGGCCCCTCTCCTTGCAATATGCAAACTGATCCTCTAGACTCCATATAGTCACCATGTTAAGGCACATCTGCCCTCTACAATTGACCATACCAGACCAGAGTCTTTCCAGCCGACACCATGCTTGTGAGCCAAAAGTAAAAGCAAAAGACAGAGAGACAAACACAGACAAAGACAAGTTGCCTGTTGCCAAGCTCGGTGTTTTTTCCCTCCTATCAGTCTCCTCAAATCCCAGACAAGCCCCCAAATGTAAGACCCTATCCCTCTGTCAGTGGTACTTACTTCAAGACACCCCTGAGTGAGACACCAAGATGCAGATTAATGCAAAAGCAAGAGGTTTATTTTCTGGTGCATTGAGACGATAAGGTGACCCAAAGACTTGATNTTAATGGCTGTATAAATCTGTCAAGCAAGGCCATCTGGGTCCTTCCATGCCATGTAAAGTCTTTGAACTTTGTCTTGTTGCTGATGGACAACTCTGACACCCTTCTAATAGAAGAGTGGAGTGCACTGACTAAGTTTCAAGAAGCATGACAGGAAGTGGAACCGGAATTGGAGTGAGAAGAGAGAAGAAATGGGAAGGCCAATCATAAGGATGTGAGAACAGCCTGATCAAAGAACAGCAAGGAGCTGAAGGAAGACAGAATAATAGAACATAAACATCAACTTAAAGATCAACCAGAAATAAACAGGAAAGAATGGGGATGCCAGCTATAAGTAAGTATGTCTCTGTATTGGTGGAGGTTGAGGAATGTCATTACCTTGGTTCATTCTTACAAGCCATGGAACCTATATACCTAGGACAATTCAAGAAGAAAGGAATATTTTAAATTATATAATAACTTACGAAATCTTTAGGAGAACCAGAGAGCCAGGTTTAGAAATGTTCCAGACAAAGCTAGACTTTAATTGCATCAACTGAAACTGTTCACAACTAGGCTTAGGCGCTTCAGTATCTGGATATTGGCTTCCTATTGCTGCTATGGTCACAGGAGCAGCGTAGCAGCTCCTGTGTTAGTTTAAAGCAACACAGGGTCATTCTCACAGGACTCGGTGTACATATTGCATTATGAAGGCTGGGCCGTGGCTCAGTGGTAGAGCTCTTACCTAATATGCATGAGATCCTAGGGTCATTCTTCAATAGTACCAAATAAAGGAAATAAATTTTAAAAGGTTTTGTGAGGGTTACAGTCTTTTTCAGATAGTTCTGGGTGCATAGGGTTTTCTTTGTCCTTTCTAGGTCCTAAAGGCTGCTGGCATCCTTCTTTTGTCAGTNCCACCCAGATAATACAGTGGAGCCTCTCAACCCCCAAGTCCTCACCTTCGTCCATTTGAAGTACATAGTCAGGTGCTAGGGAAACTTGGACATGGATCTCTTTGGGAAGTCACTGTTCTACTTCCCGTGGTACTTCAATTAATCTCTCCAACTCCAAGATCAGGATACTCCCTGCCTGTTCCTGAATTGCTGGATGTCACAGTACCCAGAGTAGCTGCAGCACAAGCATGGTGTCTTCGCTTCCACGGTTTTNAAATCCCAGCCTTGTGTGGTTGACTGTGGTCAGGGAGGTCCGGATCACATGAAAATAGCTGCAAGGAAGGCTGGGAAAGCAACATCTAACTTCTTCTTCCTCAGGGATGAACGAGCCCCATGCCTTGCACTGTGTTTTATTTTCTGGTTCCTGGTTTGTTTTGTCTCTGTTTTTTGGGTTTTTGTTTGTTTGTTTGTTTGTTTGTTTGTCTTGGTTTAGTTGGTTCTTTGGTGATCAGTATAGCGTGTCCACATTCTGACCAGAATCTGATTTTTATCTCCTGCTTGCTGCCACATCAGAGGACTTGGTATGTTTTTCGTGTTCAGTAATTCATTCATCTGAACAACATTTCTGTGCTGAATGATCCATGTGACAATTCCAAGGGTTGGCTGGCTGGACATTAATGAAATTATATAGGAGCTAAGCTATTCAACTCTGTTTTTCCTTTTTTTTATATGCAGTTCTGTCTAAATTCTTACTGTTGCCAGAGAAGCCTTGACTCATTGCCCCAGGTTGTCACCCTTGCACAAAGATAGTGGTGGGGTGCTCTGGGGAAAAGATCAGGGCCACATTGGCCTAGTTTTCTCCAAATTATTCAAAGAACAACATGTCTACATGTACCTACGAAATGCTACTTTTCAAAGCATGGCTCCAGTGCAGTAAACACACATTTCCTTTCTTTCTTTCTTTCTTTCTTTCTTTCTTTCTTTCTTTCTTTCTTTCTTTCTTTCTTTCTTTCTTTCTTTCTCCTTCCTTCCTTTCTTTCTCTCTTCCTTTCTTTAAGATTTATTTATTATATGTATGAGCATATGGCTGCTATCTTCTAACACACCAGAAGAGGGCATCAGATCTCATTACAGATGGTTATGAGCCATCATGTGGTTGCTGGGAATTGAACTCAGGAACTCTTTGTTCTAATCAGTGCTTGATATGACACAGGTTTCTTGAGTAACCCCAGCAGCATTTTAACTTTCAGATATATTTTTAGGGGGAAAACAACTTTTGTCATGTCCAAAGAACCCTGGGTAAAACAACAGATGCCTTTGTACCTTAAAAGTTGCACTTTTTATACTTTTCAAACTATCATGGACCAAAGAACTGTGTGTGTGTGTGTGTGTGTGTGTGTGTGTGTGTGTGTGTGTGTGTGTGTATACACATATGCATACAAGCATGGCTGTGTACATGTACACACACACACACACACACACACACACACACACACACGCGCGCGCGCGCGAGAGAGAAGGTAGTAATGCTAAGAAAGAGGAATACATGAAGCAGCAAAAACAGCAACAAAATTCTTAGCATTTTGTTGGCCTTGTCCAATCAGTATTCACCCCAAATACTAAAAAATAACTCTACAGCACACACAGGCGTTTGCTTCTCTTTCTTCTCAGACAGCACCCCTAACCGACCCTAAACTGCTTTTCTTTTGTTCTGTGTTGCTCACTAAGCTGTGTAAGGATAAGGAGAATCTTTATGAGCAGGTGTTGCAATCAAATGAAACTGACAACAAAAGAAATGGTGGCAGATAATCATGAGAGGGGCAATCTAGTCTGGAGGATGATCAGCTGAGGATGTTAAGCAGCAGAGCCCACAAATGACTGTAATTACTTGTCTTTTAACACAGCCAAACCATCTCGCTCTACCTCTCAGAAATGCTCCAGGATCTAAAAATAGACTATGCTCAGCATCTCATACACATGGAATTCAGCTTAAGTCCCTCTCCGAAGTGACTTATTTTTGGTCCTGAATCTCCACTCTTTCTGTCCCTTCCCCCTCTGCAGCCCACTGAGCCAGTTGCTGCCCTTCGTTGTCAAGTTTTTCTCATCAAAAGACAAAAGCTTGCATCCCCTCCCCATGCCCACCAACATACTACAGTGTGCAATGTGCACTTTCCTAAGATTCTGTAGTGGAAGCTCTCTAGCCCTGTAGAGGTCAGCTGGACCCAGGAACCCTGGTGGCTAAGAACTAGGGGTTAAAAGCTGGGATGGGAGGTGAGTGGAAAGGGGCTCTAGAGTTTGTTTTCCATGGTGCTATGCCTTGACAGTGGGGGAGGGGCTTAACAAGAGCATGGAAGGTAAGTGGCAGCCCCAGCTGGCTGGCAGGCCTGTGTCCTATCATAGCGCTAACCTTTATGACCCCAATGCATGCCAGAGGACAATTAAGGCCCTAAACTGTTTGGTACATGCTTTCCTACACATAGCTCCTCCAGAAAGCTATGGGATTCCAGTGAAACCAACCATTTCCACGACTGCCACCACCCCCACAAAGAATTCACTGTTAGAAACAGGCCATAGGTTGACTTGCTGAACGTTTGCAGCAGAGCCCAGGGAGGAGTTACAAGGCAGCTCAGCGCCTCCCTTGGAAGTACAGAAATGTCATTGTCTACCCCCACCCATCTGTCCTGGCAAGTTTTCATACCTTCTCTGTTCTACCTCAACCCCACCCTCTCTCAGGACCTTCAGTCCCTGGAAGCGCCATTTCAAAGGCAGCCGTTAGACTTGGAAACAAGAGAAGGCTTAGGAACAGTAAGGATACACAACAAAGACTTTTGTGATTTTTATGCCCAGATCTCTAGCTACTAAGCTCTCCTCTCTGACCGGGATACAGGTCTCCTTCGTTCGGTATCTCAGAGTTCGAAGGAAGAGTGTAGTTCTAAATAGCCTCCTGGGACTCTCCCTATCTCCTCGGGGGAAGCTGGCGATAAGCGATCAGCATCTCTGAGATCGCCTTTGATCATGATGTGGACCATTATCCGTGAGTACCATGTCTCCCCTTCCTGAAACCTCCATTCTCCTTTCTCACTACTGCCATCCCTTCTCTGGCAACAGAGCACCTGGCCCTGCTCTTCCTGTTAGCTCCGTACTGTCAGACCATATCATCCAGACCCTTAAAAGGTCAGGAGAGGGTGAGAATAGCCAGAAGAGGAGCCAAACGTATCTATTTCCATCAAGGAAAAATAGCTAACATCTGGGATGCTTAATCTTTGCCATTGCTGGTACTTTGAGCAATGTCTGACCCTCATTCAGCAAATGTTTATCCTAAGCTACCTCTGTGCAGCTGCTGTTCTGGACTCCAGGAAGTTAGGGAGAAAACAAACAAACAAACAAACAAAGGTCCTGACCTCATGGTGCTTCTACCTGAGGGAGGAGCTAGGCAGTGGGCGAGAAGACGGGAAGATTACAGTCAGCTAACGACGACGTATAAGGGACATCTCTCTCCCTTCTTCTCTCTTCTTGCCCTGAATTGGTACAACCAGGCTTTCTTCTTGATTCTGTACTGCTGAACCTTCAGCAGTTTTCCTTGAGTTGTGCACATCTCGAAGATTAAGGCCTTCTGCTGAACCAGTCAGGGTGTCTCTTCGCTTTCACCCAAGGACCCAATCCAGGAGAGTGTGTTCACCTCCCTGAGGGACTCCTGAGGCTGTGCCCTTTGGAAACTGCACTTGTCACTGTTTGGATTGGGGTGAGTCTCTTATTGCGATGAGGGAAAGGCAGGTTGGTCGGTGGAGAATATAAAACCAAGGGTTTCGCTTTGGGTTTAACAAGAATAAACTCTGAGATGAACAGAAGAGGCATAGCCTCATAGAAGAACTGGGGGTGGGGTTGGAGGGTGGCCAGAAAATGAAGAGATTCTGATGAAGATCTAGCAAGGGGCTACAATGTAACCCCACAAGCTGCTGGGTGCCAGGAGCCACAGAAAGAAAGCAGGGTTTCACAATGACCCCCGGAACTTCAAGAATGTTCTTATATGGTGTAAACAAAGGGACAGAGCTTCGAATGCCTCTGCCCACCTCTGGCAATGTCCGAGCGAGGAGTGAAAGAGAGCCCTGGCTTCGCACAGGGCTCGACAGGGCCGAGAGCAAAGTGGCCACACACTCCGCCTGCCTTCTTTTCTCTGAAAGGGCTCTTTGTAACTTCTCTGAGGAGGAAACACCTCCTCCACGGAGAAACATTTGCTTCCTATTAAACGTACTGTTACTTGGATCTCAGCTCCTTGCCAGCCTTCCCCGTAGTGGGCAGTGAGGGAAAGAGGAGGAGCTGGCACCCCAGGTGCTGCCTTGGCAGGAGAGACTCCAGAGTGCAAAGCCTCGTGGCCTATAGGCCCCCAGCCCAGTCTCTCTGCCAAAATCCTTCTCTCTCCTCCCTCTCCCCTTCCCTCTCCAATCTTTCCTCCCTGTCCCTGTATGAAAGACTTTCAAGATGGCAAAAAAAAAAAAAAAAAAAAAAGGCTAGTCAGTAGTTTGGTTCAACCTTTTGACCTTTTGATACCAGAAAGACTAAAATGGAGTATTCTTCATTTTGTAGCTTACAGAAAGAAAGATGAGCTGCAGCTGTAAAAAAGAAAACAAAAATAAATCAAACTACAAAAACCAGGTTTATTCTGCAAGCCACCCAGTCACCTCTAATCACAAATGTGTTAGGGTCCTAAAGAAACATCTCTTGGGGTACAGGGCTGTACTCTGGTGACCTTCGAGGAAGCCAGGCTGAGTTCTTTCTGAGCAAATACTGATAGAATCGATCTGTCTAAGCCAGGGGTTCTCAACCTGCGATTTGCAACCCCTTCGGGGATCAGACGATCCTTCCACATGATTGCATATCAGATATCCTGCATAGCATATATTTATGCTACAGTTCATAGCAGTAGCAAAAAAAATACAATTATGAAGTAGCAACAAAAATAATTTTACGGTTGGGGGTCACCACGGTATGAGGAACTGTATTAAAGGACCATTGCATTAAGAAGGTTGAGAACCACTGCTCTAAGCAAAAAGCTGGCAAAGCAACATTCAATAACAAGGACACCTAGGTCCCTTAACTCCTCGCCAAGTAATGGGACATGGAAACAGGTCCTACCTGGTGAGATCTGAGAAGCTAAGGTTGGCGTTGGGATGCTGGAGTGGGGGGGGGGCGGGGGAGGTAAAGATGACAAGACTTAACTCTGAATAGGAAATAGTGAAGAGCTACAGTCACTCTCTATGCCTTTCCCGAAAGCCCATGGAGAGCTTCGAGATGCTTTGTGGCATCTGCTACGGTTTAATATGGACTATTCGCTAGAGAAGGTCCCGCCCCTCACTAGTGGGTGCTGTTGTGGGAAGTTGTGGAACCTTTGGTTGTTGGAGCTACCTGGCAGCGGGCATTTACTAGAGGCAAGCCCGGAAGGTTATTTTTAAGTGTTACAGCTCTGTGGGGAAAAGCTTTCCTGGTAGAGGTGACAAGGCTCTACAGCAAAGGCTTCTATGGGAATGTTATAGCGCTAGTGGGGTGGGGGTCGGGTGGGCTTTCTGATGAAGGTGTCACAGCTCTAAGAGGAAGGAGAGGGTAACAGGTTCCAAAGGGAAGGTTTCTCTGATGGAAACATGATGTCACACCACACAACGAACCTCACAGAAAAGATTTATTGGGAGAAGACACAAGGTGGCTACCTCTAATGGGGCGTGGGCAGGTAGATGCAGCGGGGAGTTGGGCAAGAGTCGGGTTTATATAAGGCTTGAGGGGGGGGGGAGTTTCCCAGGGTAGAGATTTGCAGAGTGGTGCTTGGAGCAAGACCAGGGATTGGTGGGATTTCGCGCTGAGGGGAATTGGCACGGTTTTTTGTGCTCTGGGATTGGTTGGTTTTCGTGCTCATGGATTAGAGGAGTTTTATGCTGAGGGATTGGTGGAGTTTGGTTAAGGATTTTCATGAGGAAATGGGTTAAGACCTTGCACCCTACAATTATATCTGATTCTGGTTCTGGTCTGCGATGCACTTCCCATCCAGCTGTACTGTGAGTGGGTCCGCCATGCCTTCTCTGCCATGATGGACTGAAATTATACGCTGAAATAAGTCTTTCCTGCCTTAAGTTGCTTCTGTCAGACATTTTTGTCACAGTGACTAGAAAAGTAACGAATATAGTATCTGTTCCCCCAATGACATATACTATTTTAAGCTATAATGCTACAATTAATTGATCCTTGTAATTGACATGTACATTGGTCAAGAGATAAGCAGTTCTGTCTACAGATGAGAGACCCCTGTCATGAAACACTGAGTGACTTACCTGAGAAGTGACCTGAACAGGTCACTTCTGTGTTTTGTTCTTATTTTACACACTGCATCCTTATATACCTTCCGGGAGACTCCGGAGCCCATAGGTGAGTGCTTCCATTTTATTTTCTGGTTTGTTCTTGACAACTAAATTCACAGTTGTGATAATATCCATTTTTCCCCTAAAGTCATGGTACAGAAATAAATTGCTTGTGTGGGTAATGAGATTTTAGTTTTACTCTTAATAATGAGAACTTGTACCTAACTGCTTCTCAGCCTTCCTAACGTTGTGACCGTCTTATACAGCTCCTCATCTTGTGGTGACACTCAACCAAACAACTACTTTGTTGTTATTTCCTAACTGTAATTTTGCTGCTGTTATAAATCATACTGTAAATTTTTTGGGAGATAAAGGTTTGCCAAGGAGATCGCAACCCACAGACTGAGAGCCACTGATCATACTATGGTTTCTCCTAGCATCTCAAATAAACTATACATAAATCACATAAATGTCCAGCTCAATTATGTGCTTAATTTTAACCTTTCATTGGAATAAAAATATTTTTATACCAATTTTTTGTGTGTTTTGTTCTGAAGGTTTTTTTTTTCTTAATGAATAAAAAAGAAGAGATTGGTATATACAGGGAAACTTATGCATCTTTCGACAATCAGCAGTGCCATCTACTGTCAAGTACTAAAATTAGGAAGTAACAACTTGTCAATGAATATCTGGGTTTAGGAATGGAAAAGCAATTTCATAGTCTGGGACTTACTAAAAAATATAGATTCTTAGGCATGGTTTTATTTTGTATTATATCCTTAAGCAACCTGTATAGTCATATAATCATATAGTCATTCATAATTATATAGCATTGCAGACCCCCACCTTTGGAAGCAGTATTAATTAAAATAAAAATAAACTTGGGTAACAACTCAATAGCTACACAATTTCTCTTAGGCCCTGCCTTCACATCTGTAAGACTTGAACAATTATACTTATGAAGTGGTTTTGCTAACTAAACAATGTGTAAAATTTACTTCCAAAGCAAGCATAACAAAAACTACTAGAGTAATATGGTGTCTGCTTGGGAGGATGGTAGATGTCAGACTATGCCAGGAGCCTTCTCAGCCATCT
Source organism: Mus pahari (assembly GCF_900095145.1). NCBI lineage: Eukaryota > Metazoa > Chordata > Mammalia > Rodentia > Muridae > Mus > Mus pahari. The sequence goes on from NC_034607.1 coordinate 45,437,345, forward strand.
GTGAGATGGGTAGTCTCTAAGATGGCAGGTACCAATGCCAGGATGATGTAGCTAAGCTAAGGCTGGAACTAGGTCCAGTTATTCACCTGATTCCACAGATAGTCTCATCTCATATGTTACATCCCAAAACAGGACTCAGAATACCCACCTCATAAATCCCAATGCATGCTCACCTCAGGTCCTCCAGCAAAGACTTGCTCTTTACGTGTTGGTATGGATTCTGACCTTTGTACTTTGATAAATGAACCATATTGCAGATTTTGTCTAAGTTTGCTTACTTGTGTTATTAAAAGAATAAATTCACGAATACTCTAAAATAGTTCATCAAGGCAGAGAAGGAAGGCGGGGGCCAGGGGCAGCTGGTCACATTGCATTTTCAGTCAGGAATCACAGACAGCTAAACATTGGTACTCATGTCCTGTTCTCCTTCATATTCATTCAGAGCCAGGCCCATGGGAGGATGGTACCCTCAGTTAGAGCGGGTCTTCCCACTTCAATTAACCTAGTGTAAAAGCTCCTTCATTGGCACAGGCAGACATTTAGTATCATGTGATTCTAAGTCCCATCAAATTGACAATGGAGATTTATGATCACAGGGTAGACAGGTGTGAGTCTTTTCATCATAAAGGGTCATGGCAGACACTTCTGTACCAACAACAGCAAACAGGCTAAAAAAGGAAACACCAAATGTCTATTTAATAAAATATGGGGAGTAGAAACTTTAATAACGAAACTCAAGGACTCAGGAAATTTTGTTGTTTTTTCTTCCTCCTCCTCTTCCTCTTCCCCCACTTCCTCTTTCTCCGCCTCCTGCTCCCCTCCCTCTCCTCTTCCTCCTCCTCCTCCTTTTCTTCTACTTCTTCACCTCCTCCAGGTATTGGAGTCAGTTGTGTATAAATTTGATTGGAGAACAGAATATAATCTGATACCAGTAGACTGATACCAGGTAGGCAGCCAGCAGGAAGGTCCGGCCTGATCCTTCTTGGCAGATCATGAAGCACCCTTTCCTCTTGGGTAATCAGAGTCTTCAAGAAAGAGGAGAAAGAACATTATCTTTCCAGATGTTATGACTTGTTTTAGAGGACAACAATTCTAATTCCTGGGACTTGCTTTAGGCGAGAGGATTTGGAAGACAGTAGAGCAGGAGAGAATCATAGAGACGTTCCCTCTAAGTCAGAGGCCTCCCAGTGTCCTTCAGTAGTTTTTCATCCTCTGCATGCCAAAACACCATACTGAGAGGCACTGCTTTCTCAGCCCTAACACTCCTATGTGCCAGGTAGAAAGTGCTCTAGGTATGAATGGTACAACAAAGAAAAAAAAGAGCAAAGGCCCACCACTGTGGCTTTTGGAGTCAGTGAAGGTCCCCAAGTGCTATCAAGGAATCTACCAAATAAGCTAATAAGAACTGCCATAGGGGGAAAAAAGACAAAGCTTGGGTAGGAGACGAAAGATACCAGGAAGGACGGGCTCATAATAGTCTTTGTGGACCAGTGAGAAAGTGAGAAAGTGAGGGGGGGGCATGTTCTGGAGAGAATTTTCTCAGAAAGAGGGGGAAGGCATCAGGGTCCCCCATGACAGAGGTGCATTTGACTCAACAAACACCAAGAGGCAGTCCTTACATCATGAGTTGTCATATCTGAGATTTGTGTGTTTGTTTCCTTTAGGGTGGTTCCATGATCCTACAACTTAAGGTACATGTAAGTACTGGCCATGCCTGTGCATATAGACATACTGACATGATAGACAAGGAGTCTGGTTTTACAGTGTGCCACGGAACATGTAAAGAAAAGTAGCCAAGATAAAGTTGTCTGTGGCAAGGCCATTTCTATATTTATGACAATATGATTTATATTGTTTGAAAAATATAACTGGATTTCCAGGCTGAACCGCAGGACTCTGCTTAATATCTAAAGTAGAGATGGACTGTGGGCATTTGTAACAGAATACACTGACAAACCAGTATATAGCATGATGTTCTAAATTCAGTTTTTGCTCAGGCATTCTATAGCTCTAGGATATATTAAAGAGCAAAGGGAAAATCCATTACCTGTACTAAGAGTTGAATGAGCCTTTGTGGGTTGACCTGGAGACCCAACACATACTTATAATATTCTCTCTGTAGGAAAAAAAAACTGAGTTCTGGGTTTGAAATGCTACACTGCCGGGCCATTTAGAAACCAAAGACTTCCTGAGGTAGGTCAGAGTGTCTCTGGTGGGAAAGGGCAGAGAGGGATTAAAGAGCCAAGTCCAGACCCTCTGAAGCTAGAGCATTCGTCGGGGGAAAGACTGATCGTGACAGACAACCCAGACAGAGTCTTGGGAGAGCATTGCAACCTGAGCAGCCACTGCTATCAAAACATGTAGCAGGCAAAGTCCAGTTGGCAGAGTGCACGGTGGAACTTCTGTGGAAGTCAGCGGACAGAGCTCTGTGAAGAAAGAGCCCCCAAATCCCAGGGTACTTTTCTCTTTCTAGCGTATATGCTCTTCTTCCTAGGTGGCCTGAAGTGTATTTGTCTCTAGGATCGATATTGTTGATAGCAGGAATGTAAAGTATGAAAAATCACATTTGAATAGCAACATTAGTGACTCAAAATATGATTTCGTATCAAAGCACAAAGCTTGAAAACCAAGCATTGTTCATAGAGAAAGCTGGCTGAATTTTTTTTCTTTCTTTTTTTTTTTTTCTGAGACAGGGTTTTTTCCTCTGTGTAGCCCTGGCTGTCCTGGAACTCACTCTGTAGACCAGGCTGGCCTCAAACTCAGAAATCCACCTGCCTCTGCCTCCCAAGTGCTGGGGTTAAAGGCGTGCGCCACCACCACCACCCATCCTGGCTTAATTCTTTGATCTCCTTCTTTAACATCTGATAAATTCAGACCTTACCAATAAATGCCTCTTTGGGAAGTAAGAAATGTGAGAGAAAAGATTTTCTCTTTAGCCAAGGGAAGTATAGGAAGAAGATAAAGAGGTGGAAATCCTCTGACAGGAAGTGTCCTTCTTCTCCACTCAACCCAGACATGCGTTGTGTAGGTATGTATGTGCGTGAGTGCAAGTGCGGGTGTGTGTGTGCGTGTGTGTGTGCGTGTGTGTGTGCATGTGTGTGCGTGTGTGTGCGTCTGTGTGTGCGTCTGTGTGTGTGCGTGGGTGCATGTGCGTCTGTGTGTGTGCGTGTGTGTGCGTGTGTGTGTGCACGTGTGTGTGTGTGTGCGTGTGTGTGTGTGAGCGCGCGTGTGTGTGCGTGTGTGTATGTGCGTGAGTGCAAGTGCGGGTGTGTGTGTGTGCGTGTGTGTGCGTGTGTGTACGCACGCGTGCGTGTGTGTGTGCGTGTGTGTGTGAATGTGCGTGAGTGCAAGTGTGTGTGTGTGTGTGTATGTGCGTGAGTGCAAGTGCGGGTGTGTGTGTGTGTGCGTGTGTGTGCGTGTATGTGCATGTGTGTGCGTGTGTGTGTGCGTGTGTGTGCATGTGTGTGTGTGCGTGTGTGTGCGTGTGTGTGCGTGTGTGTGTGCGTGTGTGTGCATGCATGTGTGCGCATGTGCGTGTGTGTGCGCGCGCGCGCGTGCGTGTGCGTGTGCGTGTGTGTGTGTGTGTGTGTGTGTGTGTGTGTGTGTGTGTGTGTGTTGGGATCACGATAGTTCAGAACATCAGTCAGATTTAGAACCTGGAGCCACAGTGTGGTTTCCTCAGAACTGGAGCATGAGTGGCTGGCTATAGGCCCATGACAACCTCCATGCTCTCTGTTGTGCACTCTCTAATGAGTTCAGAAGTTTGAGATGCATCTATGCAAAGCTGACCTTGTTGTGACCGTGATAGGGAACCATCTTCGTGGACTCCCTTGGGTACTGTCTGACTCTTGCTGAGTCACAGGACTCCAGCTGCAGAATAGGGGGTCAGTGCCGAGCTAGCAGTACGTAACATTATGGGAGGAAGGGAACCAACGCTTAAGTATTCCAGTTGTTATATGCATGACCATATTATTTTTAAAATAAACAACTTGTAATTCATTTAGTTTACTTACATGTTGAGACTAGTGACTTCAATCTCAACTCCTGGCGCAATACTTCTTGTCTTTAACTTTTTTATTGATTCTTTGTTAATTTCACATCAGGCACTCCAAACCCACTCATCTCCGTGTTCCTCCATATCCGCCGTCTGCCCTTGCAACCTCCCCGCCACCAAAAGAAAACAAAAAATAAAAATAAGAAATAAAGAATTTTGAAAAATTACAAGAACTGTCTTAGTGTGGAACCTGCGGTGTGTCACAGTGTGTCACACAATATACTCTTTTGCCCAAACAGCTTTTCTTGAAAATGTTCATTGCAAACAGTTATTGGTCTGCTTCAAGGTCTCTGGCTTCTTCTACATCAATAATACTGGATCCTCACAGGGGCTCCTCTCAGATGTCCTGTTGTTGCCATGTGTCATGGAGACCCTGAAGCTTTGGCCGTCCAGGACCTGCTCCTCCATGTACTTCAGCAGCTCATAGAAGGGGTGCATGTTAAGACTAGATAACTGAAAGCCCTGGATCTGGGCCTGGATAGTAGCTGAGTTGGTCAACAGCCCCCCCACTCCCAGCTCTCCTGCTTTGCCCAGGAGAGGGGCAGGACCAGCTCTCTTGCTTTAACAGCTGACAAGGGGCAAGGCCACCTCTCCTATGCTCATACCCTCAGTGCCAACTCTTCCATGATGCCCAGACAAGAGGAAGGACCTCTCCCCTGCATTCATGTCATGAGGGCCAGCTCTCCAATACTACCCTGGCAAGGGGTGAGGCCAGCTCTCTCATTCTTGTGCCCTGGAGCCAGATCTCCTGTACTCACACCACTGGAGCCAACTCTCATGAGTCTCCCAGGCCAGGAACTGGGTCTGTTCTCCAAAGTGATGCAGCCAGAGAGGGGCTGGACCATCTCTCTAGTGCCCTTGCCACTGCACAACTGAAAGGTGCTGGGCCAGGTTGGCTCTCCCATTCTCATGCTAGCAGATCCAACTTTTCTGCTCTGTCCACATGAGTGGTGAGGCCCCAGAATGCAGACCAGACCAGGGATATCCACACGGCCATTGGTGTTAACATGAGCAATGGCTATTGACACAGGACCCCTGTCCCCTGTTGCCGCAGGGCTATAGACCCAATCGTGGCCCTTGGTGGCAGTACTGGCCTGGACATTACCATGACTGCAGGTAGTAGAAGTAGGTTAATCACATCAGGCTGTTCTTCATCACCCTCATGTCTCCAGTCCGACCTCTCTTCATAAAACACAAACCATTCCACCTCTCTTCCTCTCCCATCTCTCCAACACAGATTTATTCATCTTAGCAGCGCATGCCTACCCAAACCCCATAGCAGCGAATGGGCCTCTTTGCTCAATACTTTTCCACTAGATTAACTTTTTTTTTTCCTTAAGCCCAGTGGTGGCATATAAATCCCACATAGGGGAGACTGAGACAAGAGGCTCAAAAATTCAAAGCCAACCTGGGGTACATAGCTGGACTCCATCTTGAAATAATAAAATAAAACAAAATAAACAGAAGTTGGAAAACACTTGTTGTTAACTATATTTAAAAAGTTAGATCTACTCTGATTATTCTTATCTTAATTGATAACCAGTGACGCGGCTTCCCTTGTTTTGTTGCTTGTTTTCCTATTTTAAGAAATCAATCTTATGTTTCTAGTTCAAAAAAATACTGAGCTCTGGAAATCATAGAAAGTGCACATTTCCCAGAATCCAATGTACTATCCAGTTGCTAAAGAGAAATATATGTTCTGGGTCTTCTGTTGTTGTTGCTGATGTTAAAAAGATAAAATGCACTGAATTCAGTAGATGTTAATCAGATGTTGAAAATAGAAATGATTGCAAAGAAACAAAATAGTTTCTCATACACATTTTACAAGTTGGTGAGGCACGTCTGTTATTGAGAAAAGTGCTATCAATCAAGGATGTTTGAACTGTAAAGTGAACCCAAAAGGTTCTCTAAGAAGCAACCTTAGTCCTAGCCCTTGTAGTTATTTTCACATATGTTTGATGCCTTTGGTACTTTTAATGATCGCAGTATTTTCGACAGTATTAACATGAAAGAACAAACACAAAGACTTGGTGCGTGCAATCACATGTCTCTAACAGTCTGAGATGGCAGCAGTCACGTGTGGCGTATATGGTAATGTTAATAAGCACAGTGGAAGAAAGTTCTTGCCTTCCTTCCGCATTTTACATTACAGTATGCTTTGAGTTTTGCCATCAAAGATTCACCCCTAGGAAATGCAGAAGAACAGAATCAGTGCCTGTCTGCAGATGATAATTTATATATTCCATTGTAACGAGAGAAGAAATTGCTAGACTCTTCAATTTTAAATTGAATTTTATAAATACTTACTACTTGAAATACTAGTGAGTATGCACAGTTCATACCTGAGCATATGAATTAACGGACCTGGGTTCTTTGTACTCTCTGTTAGTTGAAATGCATGATCAACAAAGTTTGGAATCCACTGACTTAGAAAATAAAAATACTGCGATATTTTAGTCTGTTGTGCTTTGTAAATATTTGAATTTTTTGAAAGATTTACTTTTAATTTTTATTTACGTGTGTGTGTGTGTGTGTGTGTGTATGTGTGTGTGATCCTCTGTAACTGCATTAGAGATGACTATAATCCACACAAACTCTTTTTTTTAATCATCTAAATAGCTTTACTGAGTAACAAACAGCACAAATGTTATAAAGCAGCTTGTTGAGATTCAAAGAAGTGTAATTATATTATAATTTCAAATATTTTTTTAAAAGAAGTACAATAAAATGTCAAAAGGAAAGAAAGCACATAGTGAGTAGTTTACAGGAGTTTCCCCAGGGAGGGTGCCACATGAACTCTTATGCTCCAGAAAATCAGGCAAGCGCTCAGCTGCTGAGCCATCTCTGTACCCCCAATTTTAAAAAATTTAATTCCCACCCTCTGTAAATTCTTTCTGATTATGTCCTTCCATATATGTATATACATATATAGGAACAAAAAAAGTTGATAATTTAAACCATGGTAAATTAATAAAGTAGTTCCTGGTTGTGATTTAGTTTGCCATACAGTTAACTTTTGGGAAGATGTGTAAATTGGTCCCTTATGTTTTGCTCACTAACAACAGAATAGCTGTCCTGAGTTTTATTTAATTAGGCATGACCCAAAGATCGTCTCAGGGCCCCACGAATCTGAAGTCTTGCATTGTGGATCCTGGAATGAACTAATGGTCACGAGTTGGTTATCAAGGGCCTTTCTACCAACGGCTCCCAGTCAGTGTTCCAGAGCTCTGCCCTTCCAAGTTGTTCATCCCACGTCACGGTCCTGCCTTTACTGAACAATCTTACATTTTCAGCTTTAACGGAAGGTCTACTTTTGAAAAAAAGTCACAAACTGCCTTCCCTCACTCCCGTTTGTATTGTCCCTCAGTGCTCCTTTGGTTTATTATTATTTGCCAACCTACCAAGGCATCTCCTTTCTCACAGGAACATGCTTTATCCAGCTCTTTCCATCTCCACGCCAGTCTAGGGTGGTCCCTGACCTACCATGCCTCCACTTGGGTCTTCAGATTTCCTGGGTTCCCCCCGGTAACATCTTCATTCATGTCTGCCCGCTGAAGGCCAGAAACTCCCTGCTTCTCTGTACCTGTTGCAGATGCCAGGATTGTGTGCCCACAGTAGCTGACTAATAAAGTTTGGTGGATGTGAATTACAAAAGAAAGTGTTTGGAAGCCAAGTACAAGGCTCCATTAGGCCTGTGCAACTTCAGAAATGCACTCCAATAGTAACACTGAAATACTAAATTAGCAAATAGCCTCAAGTCTCCTAAAGACTCCTTTCTGATCTCTCCCTCTCTGCTAATGACCATTGTTCCTGCCCCTCTGTTCCACTTGGGTTGCCACACAACCTAGCAAGTACAAGATTTAAGTCCAACCCAGGAGAAAACTTTAGAGCCAACCCAACCCTACACCCCAGCTAAGACGCCGGCCTGGCCACCCTTGCCGAGCTCCTAACTGAATCTTGCAATCTCCTGCCTCAGAGTACACACCAGGAATACACAGAGAGCCTTGTGAGAATGGGGTTAGACCATAGAGACAAATATTTCCTGAGATTTTAATTAGCCAGCATGGCCATTCGGATTGTATGTCTACATAGGACTGGAATGCTGCCTAAGCAAGGCCTGGGAAAGAGGGGGAAGATGCGGCCCACAGGGATCAGCTTGGAGCTCATAATTTGGAAAGCAAACCAGATTACTACGAAATAGCTCATGGGTAGTGAGACCTTTCTTCAGGGGACCAAGTCCTACATTATCCAGCTGGCCTAGGCTATGTCCACCATTGTGTCGTAAGCCAAGAACAGAAGGATTTGAAACTCAACACCATACAAATGAGCTCAAGCCTTGTCTTTCCTTCTACATCCTGTTTAGTACTTGTATTCTTGGCTCTGTGCTGGCCTGACGTTTTAACATTGCTAGATGTTTTGCAGTTTCCAAGGAACTTTATCACGCACAATCAGATTTGACTCTCAAAATGGCCTGTGCCAAGCAATGATTCCTGTATGCATTGTACAAAGAAATTGGGAAAACTCAGAGAAACCCCAATAACAAGCCCACACTCCTTTTGAAGACAGATCCTCACACTGTAAGTCCATGTGACCAACTAACTTATGTTGTATTTTAGTGTCCTCTGACTGAAGACAGAGCTCTGCTTTGTTTGACTTCATTGGAAGCAGACTTGTGAAGCTTAATCATTCCTATACATTCTGAAGCAAGAAGGTGGCCGTCTGCTAGACTGAAGATGGAGCTGAAAAATAAATTCAAGATCCGAGGAGCCTGCTGATCACTCCATAAAACACATACCTACTTGCAACTCTTAAGGAAAACGGTGAGAATCTATTTTACTTTTGTCATAGGAACCTACTGGCTTCTCTGAGTGGAAACCCAACAGACACATCCAGTTCTTTGCGTCTTTGACAACAGGTTAAAAACAGATTCAGACCCTAGCTGCAGAAAATTTTCCTTTGAATATCTGCCTACAGCAAGAGAGAGCAGTTAGAGTTAAACAGTTAGTTGACAGAGAAAAGGGAAGTCCTAGGACCGGGAAAGAAAGTAGAAGAGAGGAAGCGTCTTGCTCTACCTCGCACAGAAAGCCACAGACCACAGGATGCTTGCTGAACTCCTTAGAGGATGGTGTGATGGAGGGGAATTCCTTCAGCATCAAATTGACTGGGTGGGGGGTGGGTGAGAGTGGAGTCTTGTCTCTAGTCTTGTTTGTAAACTTTTTCTGTCTGCCAACACTCTCAGACAGATCATTTTTAATAAGGGTCTCATACTTCTTGGGGAAAGACTAAAAGGGTCACTGGTGTCTCTGAGTGGGTGATGTGGCCTGAGACCAAGCGTGCAAAATCCAAGGAGCAGGAATCAGGATTTGGGGTGATTTGCTGGTGGAGCAGGTTAGGAATGAAGGGTGGAAGAAAGAAGGTATGAGGTGGCAGAATGTTGGGTGCAATGGTACAGGATCTCTCAAGACTCTATGATGTCATTAATTCAAGAGATGATGAAAAGTCATAGAGCCCCACAAGGTGCTTAGGTTTATCCAGTCCAAGGGAGACAAAACGGCATCTACGAGTGCAAGGATGGGTGGGATGGCGTCTCAAATCAGGGAGTTCCCGTATCCCTGAAAGGCAAGCACATCTCATTGACATCTAGATCCCATAGTTAATGACTTAAGGCAGTTCTTGGGAGGAGATTGTATCAGGCATCTTTTCCATCCTTCCCTGTTCTGCTCCAAGGGACCGATTTGGACATTGTGGTCTTTGGAGGTTCCCCAGGTGGTCTGTGGTCTGGTGCCCAAATGCAACGGGTAAGTTCTGTTCAAAGAGTATTTTCTACTTGAAATTCAAATTTTCTCTCCACAAAAGAAAACAGAAATAGATACTTGAAAGTTTACAACCACAGAGATAGCCACATACTAGGCAAACACTTCAAATGGTGACTGGAGTGGAGCCGGGCAGCGCGAGCAGAAACTTAGAGGTGGGTGGTCCAAGGGATTCCTTTAATGTGGTTGACAGTCCGAAGCCTCTATTTGGAATGAAGCTGAGCCAGACACCGGACACTCAGAGGGCAATCAGAGATCCAACCACTCCAAGAGTCTCCAAAACAGGTTATTTGTACCTAATATTCCAACTAAGAAAACTTCTCAACCCTAAACGAGCGATTTCATTACTCCCCGTAACTGAGGGATGTCCTGGCTATATCGTCCATCCTTGTATCCGATTTTATTTCTAGGAGTATAAATACTTGGCTTTGAAGTTTTATGCCAGGTCATAATTTAGGGAGTGATTTGGGGAAGGACTTTTAAGGAAAATCTGTTCTCCGAAAAGGTCTTTTTGAAAGATCTTCATTAATCTTCATCAGAGCACATGTTTCCTAACATATATATATATATATGTGTGTGTGTATATATATGTATATATATGTATGTATGTATATATATATAAATATATATATATATATATATATATATATATATATATATATAAGCCATTGATTCAGAACAAGACAAGAATATAAAGCATTCATTAAGATTTCAAATATGTGGTGTTAACAGTTTGAATTTTTTTGCATTTGTATTCTTTATTCTTTGGCAATGGCATACATGTATAATATAGATTCATTTCATCTTCCTAAGTCATTAAAAAAAAAAAAGAAAAGAAAACTTAGTTTAACAAGCAGGGCACGAAGGGGAAGAAGACCACCAACAAAACTACGTAAGAAACAATTCCCGACTCCTCAAAGCTGAGGTGTAGGAGACCAAGCAGCAGCAACAGAAGAACCTGAGGGAGAAAATTAAGCCCAGAAACATCTTACAAGCCACAGGATCTGTACACTACAGACAAAACACGTGCCTGAAAGGAGAGGATCACACACTTCACGAAGACCCAGGGAAGCACATTGAAAAAATAGCGAATAAGACTCCAATCTGGTAGGGGGGAGATGGCTTCCCTGTGTGGCTGTCCACTTAAGACACGCAGATGACAGTAGACTGAAAAACAAGACCCCAGAACGTACCCACATTCTAATCTCTAGATCCCAGGACTACACAGCCTTACATGATAAAAGGGGATTCAGCAAATGCAGTTAATTAGGACTGCTGAGATGAATTATTCAGGTGGGCCTCATACGATCATCAAGAGACCTTGTAGCAGGGGTCAGAAAAATCAGACTCAGACAGGAGAGAGGACAGCAGAAAGTGGAGGGCTGAAGTGATTCTGTTAGATGGCGGAGGAGCTTGAGCCAAGAACTCAAGAGAGCACCTGGAAACCGATCAAGCGGGGGAATCGGTTCTCCGGAGATGCTTCTAGAGGGAGGCTATTTTTGCCAACGCCTGGATTTTAGCCCAGCACACCCCACTTCAATCTTCTGACCTTATGCACTGCAAAGGTAATAAAGCTGCATTTTAAGCCATTAAGTTTGTATGATTTGTTACAGTCGTCACAGGAAACCAGTGCCATAGAAACCACCTTCTTCACAGCCCCTTTCTTCTCTGTTTCTGGCGAGACAGTACCAGAAGAGGAACACAGACAGGATTCAAGATGGTGGAACTAGGGTTATTGTTCTCTGAAGCTCTATGAGACGATGAGGTCCCATCAGGGATGGCCCTACCCTCTGCACTGTGTCTAGCTTTTCTTCTACGAGTCCCAATGATGGACAACAAGACATGGGAAGTGCTTGCCTGTGGACCGGAGAGGCAAAACTTCCTGTGGATTCCACACATACCCCACCCACTAGACTCACTTCGGCTGTGGACAATGAGATTCTGAGGTACCAAAGTTTTCTCTATTCTGTCTTCCTGAGATGAATAGTTAGTCTTTCTTGAAGTGGTTGTATCAAGTTTGCAATGAGTGTGTTTCTGTTATTCCATAATCTCAACAACACTTGGTATTGGCTGATTCTTAACTGTGCCAGTCAGTAAGGTAGGTGCTGGTACCTCCTTATGACTTTAACTTGCTTTTCCCTGGTGAGTAATGAGGTTGGCGTCTTTTAATAGAGTGATTGTCTAGCTTTCCTTGTTTGTGATAGCATCATTACTCACGTCTCCTTTTCCTTATCGATTCGTTGTTCTCTCTCTCTCTCTCTCTCTCTCTCTCTCTCTCTCTCTCTCTCTCTCTGTGTGTGTGTGTGTGTGTGTGTGTGTGTATATATATATATCTTTACTCTGTATGTCAGTCCTTCATCAGTTAAACATATTTCACATATTCCAGTGAATGGGTTGCCTTCCCGGACTCTTTAAAGAGAATGGCTCTGTGGCCTAGGGGTGCAGTTAGACGCAATCAGTGGTAAAGGGCTTGCCTAGTATGTACAAAGCCCTGAGTTCAGTCTCTAGCGCTGGCAGGGAGGTTCCCCAAAGTTTGATGTTGTCAGATTTATCGTTCTCTTTTTTAAAAGATTAGTGCTTATCACCTCTCTGTCTGTCTCTCAGTCCCCCCTTCTCTCTCTCTCCACACCCCCCACCACCTCCGCCAAAAGCAACTCTCTTGCTCCAGCTCCTTACTCCCTCTTTGCCCTATTACACACACACACACACAGACACACGCACACACACACAGACACACACAGACACACACACAGACACACAGACACACACACACACA
>NC_034607.1:45450835-45452405 GCF_900095145.1 Mus pahari
CCTCCCCCTCTCTCCTAATCTCTGAATTCCCCCACTCAATGTCCTGAATAAACTCTATTCTATACTTTAAAAAAAAAAATGTTTCTGGCAGCATTTTTCCTACCAGGAAAGTAAGAACGGGGGTGGAGGCAAAAGTTGGAAATTTCCCAAATGTCTATCAACAGAAGAAATAAAATAAGCAGGCTTACTAGAAGAAGACAACATGCCACAAACAGGTTTTCATGCGTGGATGAGTCTCGCAAGGATACTGTAAATTAAAATATATATATATTTATCAAAATTCAGTTACTCTGAGTTAAGTAATGTGTTTTAAAATATAATAGTAGAGGTGTTCACCTTGCAAGGAGAAAGAGGGGGCTATTCTCATAAAACGTTAGGATTGGAGTTACCTTCAGAGGAGACAGGAAATGGGGTGGAGCTCTCAATGCTGCTGATACTCTGTCATTTGACCCAAGAGGTGTTTGCTCGGCTAGGTTTTTTTTTTTTTTAATTCTTTGAAATCACCATGTGCTTTCAATAACCACTAATACCTGACCTATTTTTCCAATAAAACACGTTAAGAGGTATTTATTAGTCATCTCCGTATAAAAAGATTTTGCGTTCTCTAGGGAAAACAGTTCTCATATCATATGTTAAAAGCTCAGACTCCAGACCCCACACACCCTGGAGAATTCGAAATGTTCAAGGCAGAGCTGGAGAATCCTCTACGTTTCTCTATGGCATCTCTCTAGAGTGCTCAGCCTTCGGCAGGAATCAGTCTGGTAAAAATTCATGGCCCGCACTGCCCTCTTGTGGCCAGTTTTACTACCCACAGGGAGAAGAGCGAGGGAGAAGCACATCGGTCCTGGAGCAAGTGGTCTGGCTGCTTCCGGCTGCCTCCTAGGACTTGCTTAGCTAGGCTAGATATCAACACGTGCCGCCTAGAACCCACTAAATTGTTGTATCTGTCAAAATTCCAAGCTTGTTAGCCTGGCTTCTCTTCCGGAAGCATGCTTGCTTCCTTCTGGCGATGATAATATCACAGATAGTAGACCCCATCTGCTTCAAACCTCCTACTGCTTGGCTCTCCCTGCCCAGGCAGATCCCACGGTTTAGATTCTGCCTCCCCTTCTGGATCCACCACATACTGCCTCTCCACTAGCTGCTCTCTTTTTCTACCTAAACCAGTACCTATGGCCTGATCCGCCACCTGGCCTCTTCTCATCCTGTCCTTTGGGACCCGTGCAGGGAGGACTGCTCATCAGGTGAAACTCAAATGCTGCAGAGAGACAATGCCCTAAGATGGAGCCTGCTCTGAGTCCAGGACTATCTATGTTGGACATGCTCACTCCCTGCTGTCCACCTTTTCCTCCCCCCACAACACCCCATTTTATAATTTCATTTTCACTCTTTCTCCCAATTCCCTATCAGTTTCCAGTCCTGATGAGAAGCCCAGGATAGGCACTGTAGTGGCTATTCCTGGTTGTCAACTTGACTTTATTTGAAATGAACTACAATCCAGAATTGGAAGGCTCACCAGTGAACCTAATCTGGAGACTGGGAAATAGAAGTTTCTGATCTGGATCTTGGT
>NC_034607.1:45453960-45461805 GCF_900095145.1 Mus pahari
CAACTTGCTTCTTAGTCATGATGTTTGTGCAGGAATAGAAACCCTGACTAAGACAGGCACATTCACTGAGAATGCTCACATAGTGGATATCACGTTAAGGAAATATTCAGACCGGATCTCATGGGCAGAGTCCGCATATGTAAGATCTCCACACATTCACCTGCCTCTGTCCACAGCCCAGGGGCCACTTGAATTCTGAATTTAAACCCTACTGTTTTACCTGGGTATTGACTTCTCTCAAGTCAACTAGTCCCTGTAGTTCCTCCCCAAGAGGCTGTAACACATCCCTTAGAAGACAATGTATAATGATTAAAATTAGATTTTGTAATGAGAAGTGGACTGGAATCTGTGCTTGCTGATGGAAGACTATATGGCTAGACTCTTGATCGAACTGTCTATAAATCTCAGTCTCCTCATCTGTGAAACTGGAATACTATTTTACTCAAAGATTGTGTTAAGGTAGAGGTGGAAATCATACTTATTGTATTTCACATTCATAAGAGTAACTGAGTGAATATTGTTACCACTCATTATGAAGTCTGGACCTTGTAGACCTCAGATGATAGATAGAGTCCTTTGTAGATCTAGATTATACTTGTTCCCAAAGCTTTTCTGAGTAGTCAGCTCCCTGGGAACTCTCTTGGGAGGGCTCACATTTGACGCTGTTCTCCAATGTGATACCACTGAATACATTCCCCGTCAAGGTTGGCAGAATTCTGCCCTTGAAGCTAGTTACTGGCCTGGAGCCCATGAAGCCCAGTGCTTCTCCTAAGTCCTTATCGATCTTCAGCCGCCTATCAACCAGTGAGAAACATTCACCCTTTCTCTGCTGGATTCTGTCCTTCCTTAACCCCATCTCACTTTCTCCTGCCAGGATCGTGACTGCCAACCCATCCATTCAGGGTTGCTCAGTCCGGACCAGAGGACTCTACATTTTCGGTGCTGGGAGTTGAACCTGGAGTCTCACATTAGGCAAGGGCTGGAACGCTGAACTCTATTCCCAGCCCTGCTTTTCTAATCAGGAGTCAGAGTGAGTGCCGTCTGCTTTAAGCACGGCGGTTTAATACCTCCAAGAAACTGGGCGGAGTGAAGGACTGTAGCGTATGCTACCCTACAGCATATCACTTTGCCATCAGGATTATTTTTGAGCTGAAGACAGTTAAGAATGTATTTAAAAACAAAACAAACAAACTCCGTCTCCTACCATGAAAACAAGGAAGAGACACCCAGGGACCTATGCTTCTATACTCCCTACTAGGAGACTCCAGAGAGCAAACCTTCCCACCTCACCCTTGGATACCATTACTTTTCCATATTATTTAACTTCCTCAAATCAGCTGCCCCCAAAAGCTCAAAGACTCCATCCTTCATCTTGTTGCATCACTAAAAATTTACATTTCTTTTGTCAGAATGTCGCATGAACTCAAGTTCTAGACAGCCCTTTCAGCCACTCATTTCTGGGAACCCCATGTATGTATGGAAGACATGCCACCAACTTCTTGTGTCTCTCTTGTCATTCAACCTTTTGTTACTCTGAAGAGCCCTACATAGATGGAGAAAGAGTTCCCTCTTCTTACAAGAATAGTCAGGCTCAGAGAAACAAGCCAACAGGCGTATGCTGTAGAGCTCTGTCAACAACTCCTCTGTGCTCTGTCAGAGCCAGCAGCCTCTCTGCCCCTGCCCTCAACTCTGCTTTCCTGACTTAGTGATCCCCCTGCCTCACTCCTAAGTCTCTGTGGTGAGGAACTCCTGTCTCACGATGGACTGTCTATAGTCAACAGTTACAGAGCTGCTGAGATAGGCCACTCCTAGGGATGAGAACACTGAGTCAAATTCATATCCCGACAACATTTGCTAGACTAATTGGTAAGGTTTTCTTAAATCCTCTCTCTGTGCTCCAGGACATAGAGCTGGGAGCACTGCTGAGAGCCTTGTGCTTTATGTTCAATGGCAAAATAAAAATTCTTTTCTATTTTTGGACAGTGATAATCGGACAGCCTGAATTATGGGCTCAGATCTGCTTCCCCAGGCCATATGACCGTGGTAAAAATTATGTTCTGGAAGTTTCCTATCTGCCAACTGAGAGAGCTGGGTTAGATGACCAGCTCTGATGGGCTAATACTCTGCTCACGAGCATGGAAGAGGGTCGGACTTAGTCATTTGGTGTCACTGTCCCTCTGAGAAGGTCTCCAGTCATTCAGATAATACCATTCTCCTTATCCATTAGTAAGCTTTACTTGTTTAATACACAAACTCCATAAATGACTTGCTTAAGGACACAAAATGAGTCATTTTCAGAGGCCTAAACAGCAATTTATGCTTCCCTCCCATTTTTTCTTCCAGTAAGAGAGGAGGACAGAAACAATCCCTGTCATTTTTTCCCCCTATATTAACATTGTTTACTGTTATAACAGTGAGCAGGCCTTTCGCCTGGGTGGGTCCTGTGCCTTGTGTTCTTACCTGAGCAAACAGAATAAAAGTTTCATGCAAGCAGTATAACAGACCTCAAACTCAACCAACCAGGAACTGCCAGCTAAGCTCTGCTAGGGGCTTCCTGCCTGGCTGTACCCAGATAAATCAAAAGCCTGACTGCAGACAGTCAAGTGATCGCTCTACCCTGTCTCCCAGTTCAGGGACTCTCTGAGTCACTGCCCAACTCCCAACGCCTTTGATGTCCAAATACACTCTGTGAAGTCTTCTTAGTCTGAAGCTTTTAACAGAAGGTTTTTTTTTTCTCTATGTAAAGCTTCCCGTTAACTGAAATATTACATTTCAAAGGGAAGTATACTTAAATGCAGGGACCAGCATCACTCAACACTTGCTTTTAACCTGCATGAAAGAACATTTAGAAACTGAGAAACTATCGTCTCCTCCCTCCCCCCACTTTAAAAAAAAAAAAAGAGAGAGAGAGAGGCTTTATTATCAAGACGTGGCTAACAGACCGTTTGGAGACTGGAGAGATAAATAGTATATATCAGAGTTTTACTTAAGAATCAGTGGTTTCCATCCAAGGCTTACTGGCTTACCCCCCAAATCAATGCAGGCTCAGCCTTGAGTCAAATTCTCAAGGCTAGCTCCAGAAAAAGCACTGAAAGCAAATGTCAGTGAAAATGAAAGCAAATGTCTTTTCTCAAGGCAACTTTATCTTAGCTTTGACTTTGTTTCCTTATCCAAGGAGAGAGCAAGTAGCCCCTGTACTGTTAGAAGCAACATAGTAATCATAACTTCCATATAACTTTGTGA
The DNA here is from genome assembly GCF_900095145.1 of Mus pahari. Taxonomy (NCBI): domain Eukaryota; kingdom Metazoa; phylum Chordata; class Mammalia; order Rodentia; family Muridae; genus Mus; species Mus pahari. Next base: position 45,457,204 of record NC_034607.1, read on the forward strand.
GAAGAAGTTTGAGATTTTATAAGAGCTCTGCCCAGGAAGGGTTTTTTATTGTTGTTGTTGTTGTTATTGTGCTTAATTACATCACCACCATTTTCATTGACAGGGCCAGTTTGTCTGGGAAAATCCTGAATACCCTACCCAGGTAGAAGAAGAGCCAAAGGTTCCCCTAAGCCCCTGTGGATGGAGTAGAGGAACATGGGCTGCAGGCGAGTGGAAAGGGTTAGAAACCAGAACGTGTATGTGGTTGGGACAAACAAGGAGTGTCTAGACCTTGAAACTGAAAGTCACAGAGCTGACCACAAACATGAGCAGTTGAAGCCAGAACGTAAGCCTAAAGACAGGAACCGAAGTCAGGACTGGTGGGCAGAAAACCCCCTGAGTCAGGAGAAGCGGATGAGCACACAGCACGGTGCTTAAGCCTCTTGAAGGGCTCTCAACTCGCTCTCAGGGCAGGACAGAAAGTGAAAGGGTGAAAAGGGTAATCCAGACTCAACTGTTAACACAACTGTCTTAGGGTTTTACTGCTGTGAACACACACCACAATCAAGACAACTCTTATAAGGGACAACACGTAATCAGGGCTAGCTTACAGCTTCAGAGGTTCAATCCAAGGTGGGAACATGGCAGACGTGGTGCAGGAGGAACTGAGAGTTCTACCTCTTCATCTGAAAGCTGCTAACAGAATACTGGCTTCTAGGCAGCTAGGATGATGATCTTAAAGCATAATCCCTGGAGCACACCTTCTCATAGTGCCACTCCCCCAGGCAGAGCGTATGCAAAACATCACACCAATACAGAGAGGGCTGCAAAACTGTAAACCCCTGAGCTGTTTCTAATGGCTGTTTAATATCCTCCATTATTTACTGTGACATTTGCTTAAAAATTAATAAAGATGCACAGTGACCGCTGTATATATGAATAGCTGGATACTGTTATTCTAAAGGCTCTACTTCTTCTTGGGCTACAGGAAGTATTTTGTTTTGTTGAAGGTTGTGTTGGTATGTCTCTAAGGCTAAAATAAATACATCGTAATCTAGCTTTGATAAAATCAAAGTACTGTATCTGTAGTGATATAAAGGGCAGATTGATCATCCTGTATATGCCTCTTTTGCATAAGGCTCATGGGAGCTGATGGTAAGAAGACACTCCTGCTTATTCTCCCGGCTAAGGGCAGGACACTGATTTACAACCAAAAGATATTCTTCTTCCCTCTCACTGGCCCTGACAACAGTTAACCATGGAAGACAGCCTCGGCCCCTCCTCCTGGGCAGGTACCAGAGGAACCCACAGAAGCAACTTTTACTAACTGGCCCTCATCTGCCGTCCCATAATTGCCTGCTTCTAGAGATACAAGTCATTTTGTTATAGATGGGTAAGGGTCTGGGGCTAGTGTTCCCAAGTTCTTGGCCTCTTAATCAAAGAAGTTAAATAAAGGCTAAAAGGTTCCAAAAGGTAGCAAGGAAACTCCATTCAAAGTGAAGCAACAGTACAGAGCAGGAAGGAAGGAATACAGTCAAGATTGACAGACGGCTGCGTGAGCGAAGGTGCGCGATGGGCTATGATAACCATCTGGGAACTCATCTCCTGATCTAGTCACCCACTGTATTAGCCTCTTGTCTCATTGTTGTATAACATACCTGATAAAAACAAAATAAGAAAGGAACTCTTTATTTGGCTCACAGTTCGAGGCTACCGTCCATCACATTGGGTGGTCATGGCGGCAGAAGCTTGAGGCAGCTGTCCCCATGGCATTGTCAGTAAGCAAGCAGACACATAAGCTTGTCCTGTTTGCTTTCACCCTTCTATTCAGTTTGGGACCTCGGGCCATGGACTTACACCTCCATTTAAGTGTGGGTATTCCTAATTCAGGTAACCTAGTCTAGATAACCCTTCACAGATATGCCCAAAGGCTTGTTTCCATGGTGACTCTAAATTCCATCAACTTGACAAGATTAATCACCATATTTGTCAAAGATCCCACGTCCCAACATCATCACACTGGATTAGAGCTTTAACATATGGGGGCTGGTGAGATGGTTCTATGAATTAAAGGCACTTAGCACCACGCCTGACAACCTGATTCAATTCTCAGGACCCATGTGTTGGAAGGAGTGAACTAACCCCACAAATTATCCTCTCATCTATACATACACATCATAGTATTCATATGTTCACACACACACACACACACACACACACACACACAAGTAAGCTCTTAAAAAACTAAAGAACTTCAATATATATATGCGGCATAAACACATAATCAACTTTCAATGCTCTGACTTGGGAGATTTTAAAAATTAAATTTCCTTATTCAAAAAAAAAAGCATGCTATGCCCCAGCTCCTTTTACTACAGCATTATCAAGAATGCTTTGTCCAATAGCCTTAGCATCCTAACCCTGTGCTCTGGAAGTGCGGTCTCCCCGGCTTACTCTTTCCTCCATGACTCTTTCCACTAATCCACTTCTCTTGCCTTGCTAAAAGGCTCTTCAGGCCACAAAGTTTTAACACAAACCACAAACTGTATGAGAATTTCTACTCAAAGAGTATAAAATAAAAATATCTTGCATAAACCTTCCTATCTAGATCGTCGACATATGAAAATAAGCATTAGACTGAAACTAAAAGTTAGGTTGATATTACTAGCCATAATATTGCTTTAAAATCCATCAGTGCAAGAGGTCTCTTGATGCAGTTGCTATTAATGTGTTAAAATATTGCATGAAACGTAGGGGGAGGAGCTGATGCTAAAATCTGTTTCCCTAATGGGTTCTTGATTTGGTCAATAAAGAAGGGGAAAGCCAATTGCTGGGCTAAAGGGAAAATATGGGACTTCTGGGTCCCAGGAGGAGGAAGAGCAGACACAAGGAGAGAGGGGGATCTTCAGTACAGGCTTTGGAACGAGAAGGATGCCACAAGCATGTAAGGCCTTCAGGCAACCAGCACTGGCAGCCTCTGCCACCTGAGAATGGCCCACATGGGTTAGCTGATAAGTCTGGGTCTAGAGGTTTCTGTGCCCAGAAATTGTGTTACCTGGAAAGTTTTAAAATAATAAAGTGGTCTAGTGTTTTTCTTCCAAGGAGCTAAAGTGTGTAGGAGAAAGAGAGAAGACAAAGCACTTGATGGTGGCTTGGAGAAGCTAGCTATGAGGGATAAAAGAAAAGCCAACCAAGAACTGGTAGAGCTCAGACAACAGCAACCAGCTCCCAGGTTGAGGGATGGTTGCGTTCAATCTGGAGCTAAACCAGGAGTGTGGTCTGAGCTCCTGGGAAGGCGGTAGGTGTGTTTTTTTAAAAATTACATGCAACAGTGAAAGTTGAAAGCCATTATCATAAATGATAACACATTCTTTGTATACTTTCAACTCACTATTATTTATTTCAGAGATCCACATCTGAATGGACCTTGTTCATCCCACTTGGGGTTGCCAACTCCCATTTGGTCAGTGTGCAGATGTTGTTGGCTAATTAACCCAAACCATCTCTCAGCTCATTTTGCTGAGAGACCAAATCTTTTGGATTCAGACTCCATCTTAGAGAACCTGACCTGAGTTTAAACAAACCAACACCTATCACCAGTTTCCAGGTTAGTCCCCAACAACTCTGCACCTCCATGCTGCAAGCCCGCTCCTGACACTTCCTACAACCACCAACCCGGAGGAAAGCAGATGTTAAGCACCAGCCACAATAGCACCCCAATCAGATGTGTGCCAGGCTAGATACCCCATTCTTGCCTCTATAAATGCTTGCCTGAAACTGGGCCTGATGCCCCCTCCCGCCCTCCTGCATCAGTTCTAGTGGTATGGCCCAAGGTTCGGCTTGAATAGAGAGACACTAATGCAATTACACTGGAATCAGCTCCTCAGGCATCTTTTGGGGTTATTGCTTCCTGGTACAACATTGCTACCCTTGAGGTCAGAAAGCCAGATGCCTGGTTCCCGAGCTTCTCTAATCTGTCCTTTAATAGTATCATGAACAAATGTCAATAGCCTCTCTCTCTCTCTCTCTCTCTCTCTCTCTCTCTCTCTCTCTGTGTGTGTGTGTGTGTGTGTGTGTACCCATGTATGTGTAATTATATGTATGTGTGTGTGGCAGTCAAAGGTTGATACTCCCCTCTCCTTAGCTTCTCTCACTGACCCTGGAGCTTGTACATGTGGCTAGACTGGTTGGCCAGCAAGCCCCAGAGTTGTATCTGTCTCTTCTCCTATCTCAGTGCTCAGATTATAGGCACGCGTCCCCATGCTCAGCTTTCTAAATTTTGACTTAACATTTAACATAGGTGCTAGGGATAAAACTCAGGTCTCGTGTTTGCACAGCAACAACTTTATCTACAGAACCACACCTCCAACCCATATTGCCTCTTTTTTCAAAACTACTAATTTGTTTTAATTCATTGAAAATATTCCTTGTCGATATATCACTATTTTTTAATTTTTCTCCTCCAGACAAAAATGTTCAGAGCTCATCCATTTTGAGAGCATGTAGTCAAACAAACATAACAGACACAAAATGTAGCTTCTTCACTCTCAACCTTGGCCATTCCTGGGGTGTTTTCTTGTTTATTTTGCTCTCTCTCTCTCTCTCTCTCTCTCTCTTCTTTCT
>NC_034607.1:45461900-45478631 GCF_900095145.1 Mus pahari
CTGGAACTCACTCTGTAGACCAGGCTGGCCTCGAACTCAGAAATCCGCCTGCCTCTGCCTCCCGAGTGCTGGAATTAAAGGTGTGCACCACCACGCCCGGCTCACCTTGGCCATTCTTAAGAAACCCATTCCTCCCAACATTGTTAGACAGCTAACTTGATACTAATGGGCTCAGGGGACCTTGAAACTAGATTCCTTCCATCATAGTCAACAGCCTATAGAAAGGAGAACGGGAATGACAAGATTTTAATACTCAGAAGAATGTGCCTGAGTCATATCTCTGCCTCTGGAAAGGTATGTGAATCCCAGACTGCCTGGAAGACTGTTAATGGATAACTTTCTAAACAGGATCCATGGAGCCCTAAACTGCATAAGATTACTATAGAGCAGGAGACTTTCTGATGAGGAACAATGAAAAACCATTTTATGACATGCATCACTGAGATAGTCTTGAAAGAGTTGTTTCCATCAGACCTATTTAAGTCACCCAAAATGGACAAAGATCCTAAGGTGGAGTTATTGTCTCTATAGAAAATAGAATACTGTATGTAGCCTATGGGGGATATAGACTAAGGCAATGGTCTCTCTTTCCACCTCTCAAGAATGTATGGTCCTTTGCTCTGCAGTAGACTGTGCACTGTTTCTCTCCCGCTCTGTACATTTTTTTGTGTCACATGGATTCTTTTACAGAGGTCACAAGGAGGAAGAAAATGGGGGGGGGCATCTGAACGGGGATCCTGGTGACATCTTCGCTGTTTCTATTTAGCTCTACTGGGCTTCCTTCATCTTTGCCATGAGAGGGTATAGACTCCTTTCTGTGTCAAGAGCATAGTACCCTCTGTTGTTCTACAATCAGGACCTCCCTTGAGACATGCTCAGTACCAGGCTCTGGGATCACCCCCCCCACTCTCCTAGTTTTGGAGACTACATGTCTTGGGTCACTTTTTCTTGCTCAACTTATACTCTGCTTCTTGCTCCCTCTGTAATAACTGAAATGCAGTTTTCAGGAAGAGATAAGTATGCTTATGAAGTCTTTTTCAAATATGCATTGTTGTTGTGGCTTTTTCCAATTTGATTACCAGTATAAAACTTAATTGGAAGACTGCATGCTGTTATTTACCTTAACCATTTTGCGTGTACTTTCTCCTTTTAGCTACACAATATGTCCATTGCTATGTGTCTCTGGCTTATAATTTGATTCACTGTTGTCATATAGTGGGATAAGTTCATTTTCTACATAGGACTGAGGAGGCAATGCCAGAGCCTAATAGGGGCTTCCTTTGTTCTGAGTCACTTGTTTTGCATGGTGTACCAGAGGAGAACTTGGATCCCCTTATGAAAGTTATCCTGCAGTACATTTTGAGTAAGATCTGTGTGCTGCTCCTTCTCCTAGGTACCCTCCCAAGAGTTAGTTCAACCTCTCCATATCCTTGTAGAAAAGAATCGTGAGTCATACCAAAAGGAGGTAATGTTCCTGCACCACGGGTCACAGAGAAAGGTGGAAAGAACACATGGAGAACTTGGCTCCTACAAGCAAAGGTAACGCATGCTGCTCTTGATATCTAGCCTGGAGAGTAAACTGGGTTCTCTCAATGGTGGTTTCATAAGGCTCAAGAAATGACACATTTTCTACAGGCTCCTTATATTCTTCCTCTTCTATATGAATAACTCCCTCTTCAATTCTTCCCGATTTACCTCTTGGTATATTCTCTATATTGAAGTCAGATTGTATCCCTAACTCTAGAAATAAACCATGTGACAGTGCAGGAGAGAAGAATTGTCCTGGAAAAGGAACTGCCAGTTACAACTAGATTTATTGTGTGAATGACTGGGCAAATAGTTAATAACACCCTATGTCCAAACTTCCTTTGCCTTAAGAGAAGGCCCAGAAATTAGCTCAAGTAACCATAGTTTTCAAAAATGAGACAGAACTCCTCATTTAAGAGATTGTGCCTTCTCTGATTCCCCCTCCTGAAAAGTCAGAAGTGGCATCTTCGACCATTGCCACCAGTGAATTAGGCCCAGCATCTCCATATTCCTTTATAATACTTGGACATGACTCCTTCAAGAAGTTGATAGGAACTTGAAGCTATTGAGCCCAACAGCCATGAATCAAGAATATAAGCAAATCAAGTAGAACTCACATAGCTTCTCTGATGATTCTGAGAAATATGAAGAATATTTTTTTACATCCCTCACAGAATTTGGAAGGATGCCACTGCTAGTACAGAACAGACACTAGTACAGTACAGAACTCTGTGAAAAAGGGTGTGACTCAGGTCTAGACTCTATATATAAATTATATAGATATATATATATATATATATATATATATATATATATATATATATATATAAAATAAATCCTAAGTGTTCCCAACAGGACCTGAAATAATACCAGCAAATTCCCTGATAGAGAACTGCAACACCCAATTCAGGAGTAGCCTATGCTTAAGTTACTTTAACAACACTAAAGTAAAAACATGCCAAACCAATGGCCATTGATCAGAGGCCTAAGAAAAAATCAGACTGCCACTTTACAGTTCCTCAGAGAGCCAATTCAAAAGTATATACAACTGTTCCCACCTCCCTTGTGGGAAAATCCTGCCCTGTAGCACGTTACTCACCCATTCTACCCTGACACCATAACGAAACTACAGACATTGTCACTGGGATCCATGACTCCTCCTACGGATGACCTACTAGTTGTAGAAAATAATGCTTTCTGTAGTCAGGGTGTAGAGAAGAAACAGAACAAAAATAGAGCTAAAACTACCAAAAAGAGAGAAAAATAAAACAAGATGAAATGTCTTAATAGCCTTATGGCATGGCCCAAGATTTCCACTGGCGGTTGCTAATTCTGGAGAAAACAGACTGATAGACAAATGCCATATTTTTTGGTAGATGAGTCACAGAGGAGAGATTGCCCAGATATCAGACATTTCCCTAAGAATCCTTTCACTGAATGTGGTAGAAACAGGACAGAGGAGGACTCCTTACTCCAACAGGCAAAGGACACCTAGACCAGAGCCCCAAATACTGTCTCTGGGACGAGAAGTCCGTAGTTCCAATTGGCCTCCACCTCAACCACCACCATCAATGGGACAGAGCCTCAGGTAAATCTGAAAGTTACAAGTAGGACTATATTCTCTTAATTGGTAGTGAGGCTCTCCATCGTGCTCACCATGCATATATTCCAGAGCACTGGCCCCTGACTGGTTACAGCATCAGTGAGGTTCTGAGGGCCAGATGTTTCATTCTGCCTTTATGTTGACTATGGGCTAGTTTAGGTTTCATTTGTGCTTTCCTGGTCATGCCTGGATGTCTACTCTCTTCGTTAGGCAGAGACCTATTAACCAACCCAGAGCCTACATTACCTTCAGTTTGCTAAATAACCCCACCGTAATGATGATGGCACCTCTCCTGAAGAGCAAGCAAATGGCTCAGTTCCTTATGAACTTCCCTATTAATCGACAGGTGCAGGCTACAGACATGTCAATAGGACAGCCACAGTCACCCAAGATACCACTAAGCTAAAATATTTCCATGTTTTTCCTATTTTAAATAGTATGCTCTTAATACTATTATATAATAGAATATCCTGAGTCTTGGGCAGTAAGTCCTTCTGTTACAGGTTTTAGCTCTTTACCAATCACCTTGTAAGGCCCCAGTGGCAGCCATCAAAATCTAACAGAGGCCATCCGTTGGTGCAAGATTTCCATGTTATAAACAAAGCAGCTAGTCTCATACATTCAATGATCGACCCTGACCTTTACATGGTCTTACATCAATTCCATCTAACACTCAGTGATTCACAGTTCCATATTTTAAGATGACTAGATGACATTTTTGTATCCCAGGAGCCCCTAGATCTCAATTTCTCTGCCTTTCAATGGGCTGGTGCATAAAGGCTGGACCCTTCTTTCCCCAGGGTTTAGAGACAGCCTTATATTTTCAGTTAGGCCTTAGTCAGGAATCTAAATAACTTAACTTTAGAAAACGCAGTAATTTTACAATGTGTAAATAATCTCCTTTGTTTAAGAAAGTCCTAAATCACCCTTAACAGACTTTAAGTTCTCTAATAGTGAATAATTTAATATCTAAGCCCAAGGCCCGATTGTTAACCTAAAGACATTTTATCTGGGACTCGTCTTAACTCTGAGGCATACAATTCTTTCCTTCCCCTTCCCCTTCCCCTTCCCCTTCCCCTTCCCCCTCCTCCTCCTCCTTCTTCCTTCTCCTTCTCCTCCCCCCCCTCCTCCTCCTCCTCCTTCTCCTTCTCCTTCTCCACTGGTTAACATCATTTTAAGTGAAATAAACCAGGTACAAAAATGACAGGTACATGGTTCTCTAACACGTGGAAGATAGCACTAAAAACAAAACAAAACAAACAAACAAAAAGATAATCTGAAAGCTCACAGGGACACCGGAGAAGGGGCTGAACACAGGGTAAGAAAGGCTACAAAGGCCGCCATGGTTAAGGCAGGGCATATGCACGTGTGGAGATGCCACAGTGACCCACTGATTTTCAGTTGCATCAGATAGAAATCAGGGAAGAGCCTGTCTTGATCTTGTCCATTTCTTCATTAGGATCTTAATTGCTACTTTGACCTTATTTTTGTTAAGTGGCTCTTGGATTTTATGTTCTCTCTTGGTTCAGTTTTGAAGGTCCTGTGACTGGAAAATTCCAATTGCCATATATACATTCAAACTCTTCTCTAGTGATCCTCTAGATTTGATTAGTATCTTTTGTGATGCCTCATTTTTGCTTTGGATTTGTATTTATTTGGGTCTCTTTTTTTTTCTTTTTTCCTTTTATTAAACTAATAAAATTTATTTCAAAAAACACAACTCAGTATTGACATTTTTAGGTCATAAAAATAATTTATAATAATTAAATGCCTTTTAAATATACATGATACCTTCTAAAGCAAAAAGCAATATGCACTCAACCAGTTTTTAAAATCTATTTGGAACATTAAACACAATAGAAGTAGAAAAAAATCTCTTATGAAGTCCACTATGAAAGGAAATTGTGACAAGTTCCTGATTAGACAGAAACTGTTCCATCTCCAAGGGAGAATATGCAGTGTAACTGGCTTCATAGAATGAATTTCCTTCTGTTTCTGTTCTGTGGAATAGATTGAAGATTATTGGTATTAGGTCTTCTTTGTAGGTCTGATAGAATTCTACACTAAACCCATTTGGCCCTGGGCTTTTTGTGGTTGGGAGACTTCTAATGACTGCTTCTATTTCTTTAGGGGTTAAGGGACTGTTTAGATGGTTTATCTGATTCTGTTTAACTTTGGTATTTGGTATCTATCTAATAAATTGTTCACTTCATCCAGATTTTCCAGTTTTGTTGAATATCAGCTTTGGTCATAGGATCTGATGATATTTTAAAATTTTCTCAGTTTCTGTTGTTATATCTCCCTTTTCATTTCTGATTTTGTTAATTTGGATACTGTCTCTGTGCCCTCTGGTTATCTATCTTGTTGATTTTTCTCAAAGAACCAGCTCTCAGTTTTGTTGATTCTTTGTATAGTTCTTTTTGTTTCTACTTGGTTGATTTCAGCCCTGACTTTGAGTATTTCCTGTCATCTACTCCTCTTGGGTGGGTTTGCTTCTTTTTGTTCTAGAGCTTTCAGGTGTGCTGTCAAGCTGCTAGTGTATGCTCTCTCCAGCTTCTTTTTGGAGGCACTCAGAGCTATGAGTTTTCCTCTTAGCACCGCTTTCATTGTGTCCCATAATTTTTGATATGTTATGCCTTCATTTTCATTAAATTCTAAAGTCTTTAATTTCTTTCTTTATTTCTTCCTTGACCAAGTTATCATTGAGAAGGGCACTGTTCAGCTCCCATGTGTATGTGGACTTTCTGTTGTTTTTGTTGCTATTGAAAATCAGCCTGAGTCTATGGTGATCTGATATGATGCATGGGATTATTGCATCTTTTTTTATCTGTTGAGGCCTCTTTTGTAACCAATCATATGGTTAATTTTGGAGAAGCTTCTATGAGGTGCTGAGAAGAAAGTACATTATTTGTTTTAGGAAGAAATGTTCTATAGATATCTGCTAAATCCATTTGGTCTGTAACTTCTGTTAGTTTCACTGTGGATCTGTTTAGTTTGTGTTTCCATGATCTGTCCATTGATGAGAGTGGGGTATTGAAGTCTTCCACTATTATTGTGTGAGGTACAATGTGTGCTTTGAGCTTTAGTAAAGTTTCTTTTATGAATGTGGGTGTCCTTGCATTTGGAGTATAGATGTTCAGAATTGAGAGTTCTTCTTAGTAGATTTTTCCTTTGATGAGTATGAAATATCCTTCCTTATCTTTTTGGATAACTTTCAGTTGAAAGCCAATTTTGTTCAATATTAGAATAGCTACTCCAGCTTTTTTTCTTGGGACCATTTGCTTGGAAAATTGTTTTCCAGCCCTTTACTCTGAGGTAGTGTCTGTCTTTGACACTGAGGTGTGTTTCCTGTATGCAACAAAATGCTGAGTCCTGTTTACATATCCAGTCTGTTAGTCTATGTCTTTTTATTGGAGAATTGAGTGTATTGATGTTAAGAGATATTAAGGAATAGTGATTCTTCCTTCCTGTTATTTTAATGTTATTATGCTTGTGTGGCTATCCTCTTTTGAGTTTGTTGAAAGAAGATTACTTTCTTGCTTTTTCTAGGGTGTAGTTTCCTTCCTTGTGTTGGCATTTTCCATCTATTATCTTTTGTAGTGCTGGAATTTGTGTAAATTTGTTTTTCATGGAATATCTTGGTTTCTCCATCCATGGTCATTGAGAGTTTTGCTGGGTATAGTAGCCTGGGCTGGTATGTGTTCTCTTAGGTCTGTATAACAACCTCCCAGGATCTTCTAGCTTTCATAATCTCTGATGAGAAGTCTGGTGTAATTCTGATAGGTCTGCCTTTATATGTTACTTGACCTTTTTCCTTTACTGCTTTTAATATTCTTTGTTTTGTGCACTTGGTGTTCTGATTATTATGTGACAGGAACACTTTCTTTTCTGGTCCAATCTATTTGGAGTTCTGTAGGCTTCTTGTATGTTCATGGGCATCTCTTTCTTTAGGTTAGGGAAGTTTTCTTCTATAATTTAGTTGAAGATATTTACTGGCCCTTTAAGTTGGGAATCTTCACTCTTTTCTAAACCTATTATCCTTAGGTTTGGTCTTCTCATTGTGTCCTGGATGTTATGGGTTAGGAGCTTTTTGCATTTGGCATTTTCTTTAACTGTTGTTTCAATGGCATCTTCTGCATCTGAGATTCTCTCTTCTATCTCTTGTATTCTCTTGGTGATGCTTGCATCTATAACTCCTGATTTCTTGTCTAGGTTTTCTATCTCCAGGGTTGTCTCCCTTTGTGATTTCTTTATTGTTTATATTTCCAGTTTTAGATCCTGAATAGTTTTGTTCAATTCCTTCACCTGTTTGGTTGTGTTTTCCTGTAATTCTTTAAGGATTTTTGTGTTTTCTCTTTACAGGCTTCTAGCTGTTTAACTGTGTTCTCCTGTATTTCTTTATAGGAGTTATTTATGTCCTTCTTAAAGTCCTTTATCATCATCATGAGATGTGATATTTAAGTCATAATCTTGCTTTTCTGCTGTGTTGGGGTATCCAGGGTTCACTGTGGTGAGAGAACTGGTTTCTGATGAAGCCAAGTAGCCTCTGTTTCTGTTGTTTATGTTCTTGCTCTTGCCTCTTGCTATCTGATTATCTGTGGTGTTAGCTGGTCTTTCTGTCTCTGACTGTGGCTTGTCCCTCTTGCAAGCCTGTGTGTCACTACTCCTGGGAGACCAGTTCTCTCCAGGAAAACTTTGGGTATGGAAGATGTGGCACAGGGTCAGTTCTGGGGTGCAGATGCAAACTTGAAGCATCCTGTCCCCAGCTGTTCATTGTTTCCTGTGTCCTGGTGGCTCTGGACGTGTCCCCCTTGGGCCAGGAATTTTAGCATAAGTTGTGGTCTTACCTGTGCTCACAGGTGTCTTAGCACTCCTGGGAGACCATCTCTCCCAGGATTGAGTATGGAAGTGCTGTGGCACAGGATCAGCTCCCAGAGCAGACAGAAACCAGAAATATCCTGTCCCAGACTGCCCTTGGTTCCTGTGTCCTGAGGGCAGGTCCCTCAGAACAGAAGTGGTGGTCTTACCTGTGCTCACAGGCATGTCCACACTCCTGGGAAACCATCTCTCTCCTGGAAGAGTTTGGGTATGGATAGTTATGGCACAGCATCAGCTCCTGGTGCAGACAGAAACCAGAGCAGGGCAAACAATTCTTTGGCTAATCAAATTCAAGTTCTGCAGACCCTTCCAACACCCAGCACTATAAAACAGCTTTTTTTGGAACTAATAGGTTAATGTTGACTTTACATTCCCAGATACCGCCTTATGGCTAAGCTTCTGTTTGTAATGACAAAATGTTTCTTTTCTGGGAACAAAAACAACAGAGTTCTCTTGACTCCAGGCTCCAACTTCAGAGGTACCACACCAAACAGGCTTTCTAAATTGTATGTTATGAAACATCAAGGTACAGCCCTGGAAGTCCTCACCCAGGCTTTGGATCAAGCCCATTATTAACCTGTTTTTGATAATTATCAAAACAGCTTGACCTGGTGGCACAAGAATGGCTGAATTGCACAAGGACAATAGCAGTTATAGAAGAACCTCATGAATTAATTCTGGGTTCTCTTTTGCTTGTTTGTTCTTCATACTAAATAACCCCTGTTAGAGTCCAAAGGAGCCATTGATCTAGAGATGTTCTTCTTTTATTTTACCAAGCTGTGTTGCTTGACAGTGCTGAACTATCTTTATGTTGATAGTATAACATCAACACTGGTTACCTACCTACCCCCAACAGAGGACACTCAGGGGAAGCTCATTCACAATTACCCTCATGTGATTAATTTAGTTCATCATAGTAAAGAAGACTTACAAGATAATGGTTCTTTTGATAATTCAAATGTATTTGGCTCACCGGTGGCCATTACTATGTGAAAACTGGGGGACAGTGAGTTGTTTCCCTTAAGAACATACTAAATACCTAATCTCTGCCCCCCCCCAACCCTCAAAACAGAGGGTTGAGTTAATAGTCTTAACTCATGCTTTGAAACTTAGCCAGGGGAAAAGGAACACAATATATACCAACCCTAAGTATGTCATCCCGGTACTGTACACACTGCCACAATCCGATGAGAGAGACATTGCCTTAATATTAACAGCACTTCCATCAGAGGTGGGCCTCTGGCTCTAGCCTCATTGAAAGCAATATATTTACCAGCTTCAACAGCAAGAGTTCAGTGTAGGTGCCAAGAAACAGAGACTCATAGGAAATAAGGGAATAGATGCAACAGCCAAGTAAATGTGGTTCAGTCATGTGTTACATTAATTCCCATCTCATCTTCCTTGTCCAATTTATACACCAAAAGAAATTACCTGGGCCTTAACCTAAGGGTGTAAATAAGAACCAGATGGGTGACTTCAATCAGAAAACCCTTCTCCTTCCCCAATCTACAGAAAACCAGTAAGAGATTACATGATTTCTGCTGTCTAAGCCAATACCAATTGTACTAAATGTGTGAACAGGTGTTCTGTAGCAAAGAACTTTATACAACTGATCAGATTTCAAAACCAGTGCTCTCTGTGCTGTTAATAATCCGTAAGAATCTAAAAATTCTCCTTTGCTGCTGGCTCCAGTCCATCATACCCTGGAGAAGATTAGCAAAGTTTAAATATAAGTGCTGCATTGTCAGCGATTTAAATACAGATCTTTACAGATACTCACATGTAAGAGGCATTCTCTATAACATCTGAAATCCCCGGTTCCTGACTTAATTTGGGGGTCTCAGCTCTTAACCATGGGGTGGGGATTAGCAGCTAGTTAGACAGGACAGGACAGAGAGACCTGAACGCTGAGCTCCCTACTTCCTCGTCAGAAGCCTGCAGAGCAAAGGACTGGAACAACAGGATTACAGAAAGTGAGTCGCATTGCTGGCTCTAGATTGTATGTTATTTTGTGCTTCCCAGAGGGCTACTACTGGATCAGTATAAACTGAGTTCCATGATGCCCTAAACCTCATAGGATTATTGTACAGCAGGAGGATTTCTGGCAAAAACCAAAAGACATACCATCTTATGGGTAGGTATCACCAAGGAGCCTGTAAGCGTCAGTCCAAATAGAGTCACTGATCACGTGGACAGGACAGAGAGTTGTGTTTTTTTTTTAAGTTGTTTCTTATAGAGATCATAAATACAGTCCACAATATCCAGAGATGAATAGCAACAGGTAATTCCACAACATACCAGTGAGAAAATACAAGATGGTAGCTGCTTGCTTCCATCCCACTGGACTGGGGTGCACAGAGAGAAAAAGAAAAAGGGTGACACTGAAGTGGCTGCTTAAGGGTTCTTTGGAAAGTCAGTGCTATGGGTTTTGTTGGGGCAAACACATGAAGGAATGTTTAGCTGAAAATGACGTAGGAGAAAAGATGTTCTGTTATAACAAGCACATGAAAGAACATGTGATGAAAGATTCCTTCTTGTTCACAATACTCACACACATATGTATGTATGTATGTATGTATGTATGTATGTATGTATGTATGTATGTATATTGTTAACAGCAGACATCAGAGTCTTCCTCAGAGTTCTGAGGTACTGTGGTAAGCACACAGCAGGTGTTTGATGGATAGTTGAGTACAGCCTAGGTAAACACGGGTCATTAGAGTTGCAACAAACTTGTTTAAATCATATGCATCACTCTTTATCCCTGTACTCCCTGAAGGTTCCAGAAATCATATTATTCCATATAAAATTTTTCATTAAAAAATCGTAGAGTGGCAACCTTTGAGGGAAAGAGGAAGTGCTTGGGTGTCGCAGGGCCTGAGGCGCCAGGATAGAAGGAGCACCACGTCCGCGGAAGTCCCCGAGGCAGCGTCGGTGGAGGAGCAAAAGGAAATGGAAGATAAAGTAACTAGTCGAGAGAAAGCTGAAGAAGCAAAGTTAAAGGCGAGGTATCCTCATTTGGGACAAAAGCCTGGCGGTTCTGATTTTTTAAGGAAAAGATTGCAGAAAGGGCAAAAGTATTCTGATTCTGGGGACTACAACATGGCAAAAGCAAAGATGAAGAACAAGCAGCTTCCTGCTGCAGCCCCGGATAAGACAAAGGTCACTGGTGACCACATTCCCACTCCACAGGACCTCCCTCAGCGGAAACCATCCCTGGTTGCTAGCAAGCTGGCTGGCTGATTAAAAGAGCTGAACTGCACGAGTCTTCTAATGTCCTTTATGTCTCCTTACTACGTTACTTACCCACTTCTGTTCCTTTCACTCACTCTGTCGTTTGAGACTGACAGCTTCGCAGGTAGTGGTAGCGTGTGCTACTGTTGTAAGGGAGCATACATGTGTGTAGAGGTTTGGATTAGTTTCACAGTGCACTGATGCAAAGGACATGTAACAGCAACATAAGTAAATGACGTGACGATAATTGTATATATTACCTAGCTGGTGTAGGTTGCTCCAACAAGTAGCAAGCAAGTTTTACAGCTTTAAGGCTCTGGCTTTCTTTATTTTCTCATGATTACAGCTTTGTATGTTACTCTTATTTAATAGGACCTCTGTTGTATTGATTTCTTCTGTATCTTCCTTTTGAATTTTGTAAGACAGAAGTTTAAGACCACAAGTTGGAAGACAAGTCACATAATCCAAACACAAGTGAAAGGGGTGCCCGTTCTGGTGTGACTTGTGCGACTCCGATGCTTACCAGCTGTCACTGAAACGAGTGCTCTTCCTCATACTGCAGTGTGTGGAGACAGCTTTCTTTGTTGAAGATGTGAATGGGTGTGCATGTGCACTGACTATTGCATTCACTTTTGTGCCATTTTTGTAAATACAATAGTTTTGCGCAACCTTTTACAAATGCCTGCATTAATTTCACCATATTAGAAAGTCGATAATGTGCCAACCAGAAGCACAAGACTTCCTACACAAATCTGCCTGCCATGTCTGCTTTTGTATAAGAATAGTTTACAATCTTGAGCTTATTAGAATACCAGACTGAAATATACTCAGCCTGCTATAGAGTTAGGCTTTTTCATTTGTTACTAATAGTCATGACTTTCAGTGGCCTTGTACAAATATGATATATTACTTAGGCATACCATGCAGAACATTTCATTTTGACTTTTACAAAAAAAATACAATTCATTTAATTTATATAAACTTTCTTAGTGTAGAAACTTTTTTTTTTTTTTTTTTTTGGTTTTTTGAGACAGGGTTTCTCTGTATAGCTCTGGCTGTCCTGGAACTCACTTGGTAGACCAGGCTGGCCTTGAACTCAGAAATCCGCCTGCCTCTGCCTCCNGAACTCAGAAATCCGCCTGCCTCTGCCTCCCGAGTGCTGGGATTAAAGGCCTGCGCCACCAGGCCCGGCTTGTGTAGAAACTTCTTACTTCCACGTTCAGCCTTGGGGATACGAAAGTATAACACTTGCATTCTCTGTCTTCTGTTATCTACTCAGCCCCCATCTTCTCCTTACTTTGTTTCTGTGACTCGTTTTGGGTTATCTCATTTATATAAAAGCGTATGTGTCTATCTTTACTTTTTAAACTTGCTTAAATAAAAAAAAAAACTTGTAGAGTATCATACGAATGATATTCGGTAGGCTGTGTATAGGTTTTCAAATCTTTCTCACCAGCATAAGAAAATGTCTAACTAAAAATCAGTGTAAGATGGGGAGGATTTGTGTGACCCATCATTTCACCGGTTTGTTCAGTTCCTGGCTTTGTTGATTCTGGGTAGATGATAAGACAGAATATTATGATTGCAGGGCTGTGTGTAGAAGCTTCTTCACTTGATGGTGGACTAGAGGCAGACTCAGGGAGAGAGTGTCCCAAGATGACATGCCCCTGAGAACCACTTTCCCCAGCTACATCCTACCTGCTAAGATGTCCACTACCCCAAAAAGTATGCCACCAGCTGAGCGCCAAGCATGCAAACCATGAGTATTTGGGAGACAGTCAACCCATAACACTGTGACTCTAAATGTGAGGATGACTTAAGAGATTAAAATAAATTTCAGCAGCTTTGTTACCTCGTCTCCTTTTAAGCTGCTAGGATGTGTTTTCTTGATATTGGCATGATCAACATTTTAAGCCAGGTAATTCGTGCCTGTACAATGGCTTCCCTAGACATCAGGATTTGCTCAGCCGCATGCTTGACCTCTAGTTTCTGATATTAGTAGACCTCTTCTGTTATGATAAATGTATATACCTCTAGAAATTGCGAAATTTTCCTAGGGTCAAGGGGGGAAAATTGTCACTGGGTTAAGAATCACGCCTAAGGTTTATTAAAGCTTCAATCATAGTCAGAGATATTAAAAAACAATTTCTACTACTACATGGGATTTCGTTTTGCTTTGATCATTTACTCAACAACTAATTACCCCACAGATACTACACACAATAATCAGTGTAAGTGTGGAGAACACACTGAGGCGTCAAAGGCCTTGTTCTCAGGAGCTTCCCTTATATGGGGAGCCAAATGAAAGAGACAAGGATGCAGTGGATCATCAGCAGAGGAGGAAGTCCAGGGACAGGAAGATAAGAGGGAGGTAAGAGAAGGCTGGACACATCTGTCACAGAGTCCAGCCTTCAGCGAGTCAGAGTACTACCATGGGCAAAAAGAAAAGAGATTTCAGATCTCTTCTGGCAAGTTAGCAGAAGATTTCATAGTATTTTCATAAGGTGGATTTTAATAATCTCAATGTATCTAGTGTGTTCCTTTTTCTTCCTATACAATTGATATTTATCTTAGTCATCTTCATAAAGTTCAAAACTTAATGTTGTGAAAGAAAAGAGAATCAATATTCTATTTTTATGATTTCAAAAGATGTCCCATTATTCTGAAGTCCCATATGAAGTTAAAGAAAAATTTTAGTTTTGAGGAAAAGAATAATTTATGCCAAGTTAAGTTCTAGATCTCAGGCAGGAAAGAGCAGACACAGGCATTGGTGTCAGGGTTCAAAACAGCGCAGTGTATGATTTGTCTGGAATGCTCTGCAGGCAGGAATTTCCTTGTCATCCCTAGAGGAAGCAAAGCATGAGGCAGGGGACATGCCTATGTTGTGACACTAATTAAACATAAATCAACGAGAGGCTGAATTTCAGCTCAACTTAACTTCCCCCACCCACTACATTCACTTTTTTTTTTCTTCTCAGTTCATTAAACTTGAAATAATACACAATTAGTCTTCTGACACCTACCACAAGATAAGTTAACCCTCAGACAGCTGAGATAAAAACGACGTGAAAAGTTAATTAAAAGGGAATGTCCCCGAGGATCAGGGCGAGATATTTCACATCTTAAAGTCCAGAAAACTGTTCAGAGAGTTATAGGCCCTGGCTTCACTTCTCTGTACATTTTTTTTTTCTTTTCTGGTCTGAGCCATAGCCTGTCTCAGGGAGGAAAAATATTAACAGTTGGATTTTTTGATGGGGAAAGCAATAATGTTTAAACATTTGAGAGTTCTATCATTTTTTAATTAATCCATTGTATGTTTAGTTGAGTGCTGTGTGACATTTCAACACATCCTGTGATGATCTCATAAGGGTAATTTGCATACTCATCAATGTGTGACTTATTTTTGAGTCACTGTGACTATCTTGGGATTACTGTTGCTGTGATGAAACACCATGACCAAAGGCAACTTGGGGAAGAAACTTTGCTCACACTTCCATATACCAGTTCACCATCAAGAGAATTAAGGGAAGAAATTCATAGACAGAAGGAACCTGGAGGCAGGAATTGATGCAGAGGCCATAAAGGAGTGCTGCTTATATGGCTTGCTCAGCTTGCTTTCTTATAGAACTCAGGACCACCAGCCCAGGGATGGTACCACCCACAGTGGGTGGGGCCTTCCCTACTATTCACTAATTTGAAAAAAAAAATGCCTTACAGCCAGATCTTTCAAAAAAGTTTAAAATTAATATTTTATTTACTTACATTTCAAATGTTATTCTCTTTCCTGATTATTCCCTCTGCAAAACCCTTATCATATCCCCCTTAACCTGGTTCTATGAGGGTGCCCCCCACCCACCTACCCACTCCCACCTTACTGCCCTAGCATTCCTCTACACTGGGGCATCGAGCCTTCACAAGGGCCTCCCCTGCCATTGATGCCAGATAAGATCCCTTCAGCTCCTTCAGTCTTTCCCCTAACTCCATTGAGGTCCTGTGCTCAGACCAATGGTGGGCTGCTTGCATCTGCATCTGTATTGGTCAGGCTCTGGCAGAGCCTCTCAGACGATAGCTATATCAGACTTCTGTCAGCAAGCTCTTCTTGGCATCAGTAGTAGTGTCTGGATTTGGTGTCTGCATTGGGATGGATGCCCAGATGGGGCAGTCTCTGTCACAGCCAAATCTATGGAGGTATTTTCTCCACTGAGACTCCCTCCTTGCCGATAACTCTAGGTTGAGTCAGGCCGATGCCAAACTAGCCAGTATAGTGACCAAATATCTCATAGTAAGATGTTCTGGAAGGAGAGTTTTTTTTTTTTCTGGCTCATGGTTTCACAGGGATTTCAGTCCTTCACAGCAGGCAAGGCAAGCAGAGTTCATGACAGTGGGAGTATGTAGTGGACACCAGCTCACGTGGCATGAGCCAGGAAGCTGGGGGAGCAAGGAAGGACCAGGAGCAGGCTGAATCATCAAAGGCCCCTCCTTCTCAGCCAGCTATGCCCCACTTCTCAAAGGCTCTGCAGCATCCTAACAGCTACCAGCCAGGAACATAGGCTTGGGGAAATAATTTTACATTCGAACTATAACAATCATTTCAAATATTTCTCATTTTTGTGTTAGGAACACCCAAAATTCTGTCTATCAATCCATTTAACTACCCTGCTGTAGAACTTTAGAAATTACTGCTCCTGGCCAGCGGCACCCCTGTGTCCATTAAGCTTCTCTCCAGCATTGCCTCTCCCTCTCTTAGCCTCTGGTAATCAATTTTCTAGGTGGTACTTCTCTGAGATCAACTGTTGTGAGGGAGCACATGCAGTGTTTGTCTTGCCGTGCCTGATTTATTTCATCTAACATAATAAATAGTCTAGGGTCATCTGTCGATACTGATGTCAGGGTCTGACGCTTCTCCTGGCTGAATAAAATTGTGTTGTATACATATGCCTCATCTCGCTTCACTCGTTCACCCATCCACAGACACCCAAACTGATTCTGTATCCTGGTTATGTTGGGGAGCACTGCAGTAAACATGGAGTAGAGTACCCTTGAGGGCTTGTGTCCTGCCCTTTGAATATGCACACAGTAGGGAGATTGCTAGATCACACGGTAGTTGTATTTCTAGCTCCATCCTGTTTTCCATAATGGCTGAGAAGTTTACCTTTCTAACAACAATGAATGAGAGTTCACCTATGAGGAGTTGTCTTGACCATTATACAACTCTATTCATTTATTTGGTTGATGTGTATTAAACTTATTTAATTATCAGGGGTGGGGCATACATGTGCCACAACATGCATGTGAGGTCATAGGACAACTTGTCGGAGTCAGGTCTCTCGTTTTAACATGTGGAAACCAGGAATTGAATTCAGTTCATAAGATGTGGTGGTAACCTTCACAGTAGTCACAAATAATATAAAATACCTTGGTGTGACTCTAACTAAGGAAGTGAAAGATCTGTATGATAAGAACTTCAAATCCCTAAAGAAAGAAATTGA
>NC_034607.1:45480841-45515522 GCF_900095145.1 Mus pahari
CAGGGCCAAGTAGTGGGAGTAGGTGGGTAGGGGAGCAGGGGCGGGGGAGGGGGCATATTGGGAACTTTCGGGATAGCATTTGAAATGTAAATAAAGAAAATAATAATAAAAAAGAAAAGATGTGGTGGTAAGGGCCTCTACTCACTGAGCCAACTTGCTAGCCCCAATTCTACAAATTTAATAAAAATTACTGACTTTTAAACTTAAGTGGCTGAGTTTTAGGGTATATAACTTGTACCTTAATGATTTTTTTCATTTAAGTAGTGTTTAAAAATAAAAGCAAACTGTCAAGAAAAAAACTTGTTCATTCACATAAAAATGAAATTTGTAGTAGCTTTTTTCGTGACTCAAAAAAGTAGAAACAACCCAAATGTACATCAACTAATAAATGAATAAACAAAATGTATTGTATCTACAGCAAAAAAAAAAAAAAAAAAGAAGTACTAAGAAACTAATATATGCTGTGAGAAAAATGAACCTTGAAAGTTTTGTTAGATGAGGAAAGCCAGACGCAATAAAAATTTTCCCTAAATAGATGATACAATGTTTTATGGTAAATTTTTTTATTCATTTGGGATTCTTAGGGGCTGTAAGCAGGCAATAGGTTTTCTAATAAAGTTAATCAATTGTACCATCATTGTCTCCTGACTGTTTCTCCTTGGTTACTAAATGCTGTGTGTACCTGGGTCTCTATTGGGGTTTGGTCTCTGTCATTAATTAATTCTTTGATTTCCCCACACTGGCGCTGTGCTGTTAGAGTATTTTATAGTAAAATTTAATAACCAGGAGAGGTAATTGATCTTATTATTATTATTCAGACTTCTCTTGATTTCTCATGAATGTTTATTCTTCTACTTTAATATTAAAATCAAGTCTGAAAAAGACCTGGTTTGGGTAGAAATCTTGTAAATTCGTTTATGCAAACACAGTATCTCTTAAACAGTGACTCTTTGTGTACAAGAACAAAGTGTGTCTTTTCATTTAGTCCAGCCTCTTTTTTTATGCCTGTGAGTAAGGTTTTTATCTTTTATTTTTTTCATGTACATCTTGAACATCTCAAACATGGTAATGTGACACCATAGTGCAATGTTTTCAAGCAAGGGCTCTGGAGCCAGATTGTTCAAATATCACCTCCAGTACTTTCTGGCCACATGACTGCACAAACTGTATCTCTTTAAACGCTTCAGTTGTTAGTCTCCAAAGTGGAAATGGTGGCTAGGGGATATGTCTCAGTCGGCAGAGTACTTGCTTGTCATGTGCAAGACTCTGAGTTCAAGCCCCAGTTTCACTTTAATTAATTAAAATATAAGTGGCATAACTTACATTACAGGATTGCTATGAGGATTAGATAGGATGCTTGTGGATATTCTAAAAGATTATTTGTGGAATTCCTTTTCAAAGTGCTTGGTTCAAGCCAGGCATGGTGTAACACTGAGCCCTGCACTTGGGAAGCTAAGGCGAATGAGTCTTGGGTTCAAGGTCATTCTGAGCTACATATTGAGACCATCTCAAACAAACAAACAACCAAGAAGAGGAAGGAAGAGGAGGAAACCAATCATTATAATCAATGTGATCATGACAACAAAGAAAGTACCTTACAGCCATAACCAAAGGCTAGCCACCAGCTGAAAAACTGTTGGTGAGCAGTTTTCAATGGCACAGTGCTTGGAAGGCAACACTATTCCTTTTGCTCACTTATCCCTTTAACCCAGGAATTTCAGCTTTAAACATATTCCCTGGAAGAGACACTGGAATGAATAGAACATGGGATTTAACGTGTGGCGGGGCAGGGTGGAGAACTTTGCTTTGTGCTGCAGGCTGTCCAGAAAAGGCAGAAGTTGTACAGTTGTTTCTCTCACTAAAGTTTATCTCCAGGGAGGACAGAGCACAGCTAGGACAAGGCTGTGCCTGCTAAGGGATTGGAGTTCAGTCACTTAGCAAGGGAAGCAGATCTTTGGGCCAGCACAGTATTCTTGTTTGAATTGGATGCTCTTTGAGTTGTTTATAGAAAACAATATGGATTAGTAAGGACTCGCTGTGATCGCGGAACCGGTTCATAAAACTACCGATGCCTCGTGCTTCAGATCTGCCCCCAGACAGGGCATGATTTCATTTTCCATTTACTTTTCTTGTTGCTGTGATAAAAAAAAAAAAAAAAAAAGTCTTGACAACAGTGACCTAAAGCAAAGAGTTTATTTTAGCTCTCAGTTAGGCTGCAGCCCATTGTGGCAGGGGAGTCAGGGTGGTAAGCACATAGGAGACAACTGGTCACGTGACCTCTGTAGCCAGGAAACTGAGAACAGTGAAGTGTCACGTTCCTTTTATACAGTCCAGGTCAGGACTCAAGTCCAGGGCAAGGCGCCTCTTCTTTAGGGTGGGTCTTCCAACCTAAATGAACTTTATCAAGATTCTCCCTCTTTGGCCTGCCCTGACATTATTATAAATAATCCCTCATGGATTTATCTCTTAGGTGATTTAGGATCCTGTGGATTTAACAATATTAACCATCACACTATCTCATAATACACTTGCACTGAATGATATTTTCATCAAAAATAATGAAGTGAGCCTAGATAATATCAAGTAGTTCAGAGCCTAGCTAGGCATCTCACAACAAAATACTTATGAGTTATCAAAAAATGTAGAAATGAAATTATATATGATATATTAATTATTATGCATTTTATATGGTACATATAACACACATGCACACCTGTATATTCATGGGAAATACACAAACATGTGTATCACAAACCATATCTTACTTCTGGAGAATGGGATGGACTAAAAAGGAAAAGGCTTTGTTAATAAACCTCTGTGCTTCTAAGTTGAATTGTTAATGAAATAACTTTAATTAGAATGCAAATAAGGTTGTCTTCAATTTTCAGTAATGCTTGACCTCATTAGAAATGGAAGCTACCCCAGAGCTTGCTCACTAAAGCTATTACATTGTAAAAGATAAAGTAATTATTAAGTAATTTAATTTGCCAATTCCTCCAGTTGATTCAAATACTACTCATCAAAGAATGTCTACTGAGCAATGTCTCTCAGATTTCCTTTAGTTATTAGAATATTAGCATTGGAGTGTCTAAGGATCATTAAGGTAAGTAATTGATGCAGGACTATATTAAGTTTGAATGAGAGCCCATTTGCCCCTCCTATATGAAAGACTAGCAATAGTCCCATAGGGTGAAAACAAAGACATTAAGGTTTTATCAGGCACCAAATCAAGACTAGGAAGAGTCGGCTCATGCAGTGACTTCTTAGTAGCTCAGCAGTGCAAATAAACAGTGGGGTCACATTAGCAGGTGCAGAACCAGAAAGGCACAGCTGGGACGGGAAGTGCAGAGATGGGTTTATTGCCTATACTACAAAAGGAAATTACGGGAACTGTTCCCAAAATGATGCCCTCTTTGAACAGCAGCAGCATGGGGGTCTTATTAGGGAATCCTAGTCATACTCACACAAGGGCTGCCCATTCCAGCATACTTGATTAAGAAGTATATTCTTAAACATGCTCAGCTTTAATCTATATTTTAAGAAAAAAGCATAGCTACATCATGTGGCATGCTGATCTCAACATCATGAGGCAAATGTTTAAAATACTGAAGTGAGGAACAAGAATATAAGCAGGCTTAGTGTGATGGTTTGTATACTCTTGGACCAGGGAGTGGTGCCATTTGGAGGTGTGGCCTTGTTGGAATAGGTGTGACCTGGTTGGAGTAGGTGTGTCACTGTAGGTGTGGGCTTAATACTCTCACCCTAGGTGCCTGGAAGTCAGTCTTCCACTAGCAGCCTTTGGATGAAGGCATAGAACTCTCAGCTCTGCCTGTACCAAGCCTGCCCAGATGCTGCCATGCTCTCATCTTGATGATAATGGACTGAACCTCTGAACCTGTAAGCCAGCCCCAATTAAATGTTGTTTTTATAAGACTTGACTTGGTCATGGTGTCTGTTCACAGCAGTAAAACCCTAACTAAGACACTTAGCTTGAAAAACAAAAGTTTAGTTAAAGATGAAAAAAGTTTGAAGATGTAGCAACATAGGAGTTTGTCCCTAAAACTGTCTGTCTTGCACAGTAGCTAACTGAATAGGTTCTTCTGGTACCCATTTATCCACATATACATATAGAGTGAACTTATTTCCCTAAAGGTCTATCAGCTATGTTCCACTGAACTCTCTTTTCTACTGCAAAGTGGATCCCTGGACTTCCAACACTGTGAGGAAATGTACCCATCAGCACTTCAGTCTGCATTTAGTAGCTCTCCCTCAACCTATAGCAGACAGGACTTGCTCTCTTTCTCCAATCACATTCTCTTAACCTACACTTCTCCTTCCTGTTTTCTGTCATCAGAACACATAAGAAGGTAAAAACAAGGCTTCCTCACGAGGCTGTGTGCCCTCTTTCTGATTGGTTGTGAAGTTCCCTCCACTGGCACAGTTTGTGGGCAAAGTTGTCATTAAGGGTTCTCTTTCTTAGTCGTTGGAGCTGTTTCAATTCATAGAATCATTGTAGCATGGGTGTAGGTAGGCAAAGTGTACAAGTGAACCTGCCTATATGGGCACAGTCAAAAATGGCTTCCTTGGGTAGTTTCAATCTCAATTACATCCCACTAAGTCAAGATCCCACTGTTTTGTGACGTGCATGCCTTTTCTGCTTCCCTGTAATGGTGCTCGGAATGTCCATGGCTTCCCACCACATCTGCCATCGACTAGACAACATCTTTAAAATTTCCTGGGACTATTACTCTCTCTTTTGTTCTGCTATTGCTGAGGAGCCAGGATGCTTTCTAGACTGAACGGTCTAATCGGAGCCTAATAATGATGCTTATTCCACTGGAGGTGACGAGGCCGTCTCTGGGGTTGTTGTGAGTTACAGGTGATTCTCTCGGTGATGTCCCACCCATCCTCAAGGCGGTATGGAAAGCAGGTTAAGCACCCAGCCATGTTACCAGCCTGCACTCTTGCAGTGGTTGCTTATTCCTGAAGAGGACCCAGAACCAAGGCAGAGAGTGGAGCACGGCCTCTTCACACGCACAGTGAAGACATGTTTTTCCATTTAGAGGAGAGACTGCGTACTATTTCTTGTTTTCCACTAAGGAACTTATCACCAGTCCCAGGAGAAACAAGAAAATATCATTTGGCATTTTTATTCTTTCTGAGGGTTCATGAGCCATATCCTTTCCCTTTGTCTGCCCCATACCTTCTTCATGTATTGCCTCTAATTCTGACCCTGTGTATTCATCATGCTGTTGATTAAAACCATGGCATGTTAATAAAAGACTTACTTAGTATTCTGTGTTCTTAGAGATTGTAATTGTACATGTAAGTAACATCTGCACCCCTTATGTAATTTTTCTCTACAAATTGTTTCTTTCTCAATTCTCAAAAATAATTATCAATGTGATTTACTTCAATACTCTACCTAATAACCTCAGGAGAACACTCATTTTCTGGTATTCTGGATAAGGAAGCAGGGAAGAGGTACACTTCCTTGTAGAATGTTTTCCAGCAACTCATACAATGAGTGTGAGCCTTTCATATTTTAATTCATTGTGAAATAGAGTTAAACACTGCCAAATTCTACCATTCTTCTATTCTCAGGATATGCTCCAAGTGGTTCTTACCCTCGGGGAGGCTAATGTTAGAAATTGAGACACCACCTTAAGTAAATTCCTGTTTGTCAAGTGTTTGCCCGTGGGTAAAAGTGCCCTATTTCAACCTGCAATTTTACTGGCAGCTGCTACAAGCTTTCTCTTGAAACTGCAAATGGTCTCTCTCTCACTGTGGACAAGCAGAATTGTTCCCCCTTCAGGTTTCATTAGAAGAGTTCACAAGCCCTTCCACCCCCTATAAAATCTTTTGCTGTGTTTGCAGAACACTATAAATACTCCAAATATCATTTTAAAAATGTTTGAAGTAAGTGATCTTCCCAGATCCTTTCAAAGTGCATGAACTTATAAACACACTTCAGACCCTTACAGCAAAGATATAAACAAACTGTGACTCCCAGAAAAGAATTGGAATAAACCTAATTTGGAAGAAACTTAAATCAATACTGGAAGATAATCAAAGAACTTTAGCAGCGGTTAAGGTCAAAAGTAAAGGACATTTCCAAACCAACTTGGCATCTCTATAGACAATTATTTATTAATGATCAGTAACATTCTCATTCTTTAATAATATTTTAAGTTTTTGTCTTCTCAGTTAAATAAATAATGTACAGTGGGGAAACTGAAAACTAACTTTGCGTTTTGTTCATCAAAACTTAACTGGCATTATTTTTCTTCTCTGTTCTCTCATTGGCAAAGCTTGCTACCTTGAATATCAGAAATTAAATGAACATCATCGATGCATTAATCCACAGCACTTCTTAAATTTCTCACCTGGCCCCAGTGTTTAATATTTTTCCATAAGATTAAATTTCATTTTAAGTACTGGAGAGAACCTTCAAACCATGGAACATTCTCATAGGCAAAATTCCAAAATAAGATTTTATTTATTTCTCTCAATATTGCCTTTTAACTCCACTTCTCACAAAACACTAAAAATGATTCCTACAGATGGTGATGGTGATGGTGATGGTGATGGTGATGGTGATGGTGATGGTGATGGTGATGGTGATATTCCTACAGATGGTGATGGTGATGGTGATGGTGATGGTGATGGTGATGGTGATGGTGATGGTGATGGTGATGATGATGACATCTGGTCTGTTTCATTTAAGAAACTCTTTAGCGACTACCACCTAGAAATGTGTGAGACTTTTGAAAGGGTGGCCCAAGCAACATCAACTGGAGAGTCTTTAAACTGAAAATTCTTGAGCTCCATGTCAGAACTAAGAAACCAAAGGCATGGTGGTCAATGATCCTTGGCAATCAACAGTCAATTCAGAGCAGCTCTATTTACACTCAATGCCTCGTTTTTTTTTTTTTCAGTCTGCCATCTGAATTACAAATACCTTCCAAAAGATTTAGTGGGCTGGTGAAGCAGAAGTGGTGATACTAAAGCACTTTAAAATACAGAATACATAAATCAGGGGGAATTTTCAAACACTAGATAGCAAATTCTAGTGAAAAAGTTACTTTGATAAACGGGACTAACTTTAGACCCACTTTTGGCTCTAATGTAAAGTCCGAAACTTCTGTTAAGTTTTAGAAGCTGATTTCTACTTTTTTAACTTTTCTACAAGTTTGTTTCAAAATCAGCAGGTCTTTCTCCTCTCCACTCTACCCGCCCCATTAGACAATTGTGTGTGTGTGTGTGTGTGTGTGTGTGTGTGTGCGCGCGCGCGCGCCTGTGTTGGCCAGATATGAGAATCTTGCCAAGGCTTTTAATTAAAAGTAAAGACTTTAGATACGTAGACATTTCTCTTTGTTCCCCATTTATTTATTTATTCATTCACTTTACATTCTTATCACTACCCCACTCTGGGTTCCCCTATCACACAGCCCCGCCCCCACCCCCACCCCACCCCTCTCCTTCCGCTCTGAGAGAGTGGTGGCTCCCTGCCCCTGGGTACCCTCCCATTCTGGCACATCAAGTCTCTGCAGGGCTAGGTGCAGCATCCTCTCCCCCTGAGGCCAGACAAGGCAGCCCAATTAAGGAATATATTCCTCAGACAGACAAGAGTTTTAGGGACAGCCCCTGCGACAGTTGTTGAGAGACCCACATGAGGACCAAGCTGCATATCTGCTACATATGTGCAGGAGGCCTAGGTCCAAACCATGTATGTTCTTTGGTTGGTGGTTCAGTCTCTGAGAAGCCTCAAGGGCCCTGGATAGTTGACTCTGTTGGTCTTCACGTTGAGTTCCTATCCCCTCTGGGGCCCTCAATCTCCCCCCAACTCTTCCATAAGAGTCCCCAAACATTGGACAGACCCAGTGTTTGGCTGTGGGTCTCTGGATCTGTTTCAGTCAGCTGCTGGGTGGAGCCTCTCAGGACAGTTATTCGAGGCTCCTCCCTGCAAGCATAATAGAGTGTCATTAAGTGTCAGGCATTGGTGCTTGCCCATGAGTGGGTCTCAAGGTGGGCAGGTTATTATTCGTTAGCCATGCCCCCAGTCTCTGCTCCATCTTTGTCCCTGCATTTATTGTAGACGGGATAAAATTGGGGTCAAGAGTTTTGTGAGTGAGTTGCTGTCCTTATCGCTCCACTGGGGTCCCTGCCTGACTACAGAGGTTACTTCAAGTTCCATATCCCCACAGCTATGAGGCTCAGCTAGGTCACCCTCATTGACTCCTGAGAGCCTCCTCCATCTCCAGCACATCCTAATGATACCCCCTAATTCCCAACCCCACCAGCTGAAGATTTACATTCATTCTCCAAGCTCTCTGTCCCTCTGTTCTGTCTCTCCCTACACCTGATCCTGAACCCGGTTTCTCCTTCCTATCCCCCTCCCACACAGTTTCCTCCCTCCATCTGTGTCCTATGACTATTTTATTCCTCCTTCTAAGTGAGATTCAAGCATCCTCACTTGGGCCTTACTTTTTGTTTAGCTTCTTTGGGCCTATGGAGTGTAGCATGGGGATCCTGTATTTTATGCTAATATTCACTTATAAGTGAGTATATAACTTCCATGTCCTTTTGGTACTGGGTTACCTCACTCAGGATATTCTCAAGTTCCATCCATTTACCTGCAAAATTCATGACGTCTTGATTTTTAATGGTTGAGTAGTATTCTGCTCTGTAGATGTACCACATTTTTTTTTAATCCATTCTGCAATTGAGGGACATCTAGGTTGTTTGAAGTTTCTGGCTATTACAAATAAAGCTGCTATGAACAAAGTTGAGAAAGTGTCCCTGTGGCATAGTAGGGCATCTTTTGGGTATATGCCCAGAAGTGGTATAGAAGGGTCTTGAAGTAGAACTATTCCCAGTTTTCTGAGAAACCGCCAAATTGATTTCCAGAGTGGCTGTATAAGCTTGCACTCCTACCAGCAATGGATAGGTGTACCCCTTGCTCTACATCCTTGCCAGCATGTACTATCACTTGAGTTTTTATCTTTGCCATTCTGACAGGTGTAAGATGGGTCATTTCTTTAAGTGCTTCTCAGCAGTCCGAGATTCCTCTGTTGAGAATTCCATTTAGCTCTGTACCCCTTTTTAATGGGGTTGTTTGGATTGGTGGTGTCTAATTCCTTGAGTTCTTTATATATTTTGTATATAAGCCCTCTGTAGTAAGTAGGGTTGGTGATGAATCTTTCCCCATCTGAAGGCTGCTGTTTTACCTATCTATCGGTTCTTTCAGTCAAGGTGTAGTATTACCAAGTATCAAGAATTAGAATAGAAAAATGAGTTTGATAAAATTATTTAAAAATTTAAAAATTAAGAACTTCTAGCATACTCTGTCAAAGTTAGGGAATTGTTTAACAGCCCTACCTGAGCATCATTTAATTCGGTGTCCACGTTGGTGCTATTTTTGCTGTTAAATTATCTGATTCTATGATGTTACACATCAATCAATAGATCTTTGTGCTATTGGTGTACAGAAGTCAGGAGTGCTGAGAAACATTCTAAAACATAGAATTCTCCTATGGTAATTCTCTGGCCCAAAAAGTCAATAGCACTGATATTGAGAAACTTTGTTTCAAAAAGATCAAAGCCACTTGTTTGGAACATGAGGAGGCCTTTGCCCTGCACAGTTGAGAATAGTTGACAGCAGCTTTAGTGGTTTCTGTGGGAGGTGTGGGGGAGGGAAGGCAGTGAATAAAGACAGAGAGAGAAAGCTTTCCAAGTTTTAATCACTAAGGATGTTAAACCAAGTTATTGCTCAAGATGGGAGGCATGACCAGTGGAAACTTTGATAGCTTGGGGTATCAAAGCATTTTAATTAAATGAAATTTTCAGTTTTCACTTAGATGTACAATGCCATTGACAAGACAACCCAAGCCATAGTAGGGCGGTATGCGTTGATCATTTCTGCATCTTAAAGGGGGGGGGGGAATTGTTATATTTAATTTATAATTGAAATGTTTAGCAAAGGAAAATACTAAAGTCTAAATGTCTAAAACACACTTGCTTCGTAAGGACTTACTGTGTTTCTAAATGTAAATATCCAAATTATCTTCCTGCTCCAGGACTTACATTTCCTGCTCTAGGAGGGACTGGCTGGCTATCCACTGGGTATAAAGGTTCACCCTGGCACTCAGCTGGGGGAATGAGAAGCTTACAAGTGAAGAGGTAATGGTGATGGCATTTCTATTCCAAACCAGCTTCCTTTTTATTTTGAGGCGGACTGAGGGCTGCTTTCCCGCATGTGAGAAGGCCAAAGCACCATCTGGCACAATGAGTTTCTTTGCTGGAATCCTGGCAGAGCCTGTGGCTGGTACAAGGAAGACTTAGGTCTGCACTAGCTGGTAAGTGGATGCCACAAATGCAGAGTGCATATCTCTTTACCTTGGCCACTGGAGAGTAATCAACTGCGACCAGAGCTGGAAGGGGAAGGGCTGCCAAGGCCAATGCACACAATGAGTGACTCCCTGACATCAGTGCTCAGCTGGAATACAGCCCCAAGCCAGGCTGCATGTTACCGCATAGATTATAAAGGATCGTATGGGCTTATTTAGGAAAATGACCATCATTTGTGGCATAATTCTCATAATTTATATCTCCTGTTCTAAACAAACAAACTAAAATTGTATTGGCATAATTCTCATAATTTATATCTCCTGTTCTAAACAAACAAACTAAAACTGTATTGGGTTGGAATACACGTGACTGGATTTATGGGACAGAACTTCTTCTAAAATTGTTGCACTAGTAGGCTCCAGTTTTCATCTTTTTCTAGATTCTCTGGGTGAGAGTCCAAATAAGCATATTAATTATAATGTTAGAAATGAAATTTTATAAATTAAAAAGGGTTTTAACTTTGTTATTCAAAAAAGCCTTGCAAATTAAAAACATTACACAACTGATACTAACCAGATCCAAAGTCTATTCATCTCAGAACATTTCTATACATTAGAACGGTCATTCTGACTCTGTGGGGCTTTTACTGTCTCACTATCTAACATACTTTTATGCACTTATCCACCACCAAAACCAAAAATCCATGACAGAGTTAGAACTGGAAAAACAATCAGCTTTATATCCTTTCTCATAATTCATTCCCCATTACCTGCATTCAGCCCTTTTGCCTCCCCTAATATTTAGTCTTCCTTGTTCCCCCTTCTGCCTGTTATACTGTACAAGCTTTAACAATGGTCGGTTAATTAACGAGTCCTTTAGAGAGTAAATCTGTTCTAATGTTTGATTTATATAGCAAAAATTTCCCCCCATCTCCTGAAATATTTCTTGAAGAAAATCTGCTCCTACAGGGGAAATCCCATTTCTTAGCATAAACTGAGGTCAGGGGAGCTATAAAAACTGTGAGGGCCAACTGCTTTGCAGCAGAATGTTGAACACCCTCTTCATTAATCAAGACTTAATAAAAAAAAATCTTCTGTTCTACTTATTGAAGTAAACATCTTCAGTCACATGTACTGCTAACACTACTTTGTCTCATTAATCTTCAACTGTACTTGATTCTGGCCAAAGGATGAACTGACCTCGGTTTGTCAAGGACACCCTTCAACGGGGTCTCTCACAAGGACACCCTTAGTCATTATCTCTCCCGTTGAAAGAATGGAGGGGCTGAGTTACACTTTTCAGAATCCCTTTAATTCTGCTTTAGAGTTCTCTGAAGAACTCATGCAAGGACATGGCTAAAAGACTCTTCTGCAATTTCGGAAGAAACTTTATAGAATAAACAAGAAAAACTACTGACAGCCACCAAGTTAGGTTAGTATTGATCAGGGAAGCTATTGTTTAGGGCTTTCCTGGAACTTTTTTTTTTTCATTGAACAAAAGCATTTTTCCATGTGAGCTAAGTGTTCAGAGTTAAGAGTTCAGTTCCTCTTCCAACAAAAAGCATTGAGGGCTGGACCTTAAATAGCTGAAGTAGGTAATGGATACAGACTACATCATGATAGGCCTGCTGAGAACTGCTGCGGTAGGATGAGCCCAGTGTTCGATCAAACCTGGCCTATCCAGTGGGGCTTGCATGGGGTAAAGAGGATAGCTTTTCAAAGATTGGCTTGATTTTACCCCTAGGGCTGATGGTGTGGCTTGGACATGCTTTTCCCCCTTTGAAGATGTCAATGTCGTCCCCAGTAATGTTATTCATCTCACTAGATTTTTAAGAGGACAGAATAAGAGATTACATTTAAAGAATTAAGCCAGAGGAGCGTGAGAGACAGTTAATGGCTATTAAGAGCACTGGCTACTCTTTGAAAGGACCCAGAGCCACTTCCCAGCATCCACATGGTAGCTCACAACCACCTGTAAATCCAGCTCCAGGTGACCCAACCCCCTCTTCTAACCTATGTAGGCAATGCACACACACTGTACACAAACACACACGCAGGCAAAACATCCATAAACATAAAATAAAAACCAATAAATCCTTAAAAGAATGAAGCCAGAGAACTGGGTGTAAGATTCAACAGATGTTTTCCCTTTCTGCGAAATATTTCCTTCAAGCTATCTGAGAAATGCGGGTGGGTTTGCTCTTTGCAAATAGGAGTTGGAGACTTCATAACTGAACTTAAGTCATTACCGTTCAGTGTTGTTTACAATGAAGTTGAGATAAAAAAAAAAAAACTTTATATGTGAATGGGAAAAATCATGGAATGTGGGTTATAATAGTTGACTGCTATCAATCCTTGAGTTGTACAATAAAATTCCTATCAAATTCTTGATAAAAGGAAAAGTGTATCCGGCCAAGGAAACAGACAGGACACTTAATTGTCTTCAAACCAAACAGTTTGTTTCCCTCAATGGATGTCACAGGTGATAAAGGAATTAAAACTAACTCAGCAAGGAACACAAAAGGCACAGGCAAGCAGTAATTATGTCATAGGCACCAGAGTAGGCTGAAAGACAGTAGCAGTTTTATACTTCCTTAAACCCTTTATCCTTTCATAGAAGTTTTAATGCACGAATGAACCCGAGGGACAAGGAATGTGTCCAATAGCCTCTCAAGGGAAAGAGATCAAGGTTGGTGGGTTTGTCTTACACAAGTGGCCAAGAATAGTGTATTCCAGTATGAAAGGAACACCACGTATGGAGAGATGACAGGGTGGTTTGTACACAGAGGAGAATGACTAGAGACCTGTCCTATGAGGGTGTGCTGGGGCCTCTACAAGAGTACTCTCTCTTAACTAGAGCCATGTCTCCAGCTCCAGCACGCCATGCTTTTAGTAAACTGGCAGGAGCTAGGTTGTAATGAACTTGATTTCACACTAGAAAGAAAATAAAAAATTTATAATGTGAAATTGTATTCTCAAATTTCCTTCAATAAAGAATAGTATATTGTACAATCAACCCTGATTCTTTTTTACAGCGGTTTGGTGTAAAAAGAGTGCATCCATTTTTAATTCTGTTCAGTACACTGATGGGAACTTTAGTAATTAAGACTGTTCTCAGCTGGGCGTGGTGGCGCACGCCTTTAATCCCAGCACTTGAGAGGCAGAGGCAGGTGGATTTCTGAGTTCGGGGCCAGCCTGGTCTACAGAGTGAGTTCCGGGAGAGCCAGGGCTACACAAAGAAACCCTGTCTTGAACCACCCCTTCCCCCCCCCCCCCCAAAAAAAAAGACTGTTTTCATCAAGTCAAAAGTTTAAGTCAACCATGCTCCAAGTGTGAGCTATACAGGGGCATGTGAGCAGTTTTTAAAAGTTTGACGGAATTATCAGTATACGATCTGCAGAATGTGGAGCTGTGCAAACCTTCAACCCCAGCCATCTGAATCCGAGAAGACTGGTTTAGAACTGAAAGCAACTCAAAGCAGCAGGGGACAAAGAGGCTGGGAATTTGGTTCATAGAACATCAAAGTCAGGAAAACGAGAAAATGGTGCAAGCCGTCTGCGTTTGACGGATGGAAGGTTAAAAGTTGTGCCGTGGGGGTGGGGACGGGGGTGGGGTGAGCTACGGGAGGGGAGGACTTGGAAGCCATCGGTGGCAGGGATGGCCCAGCGGATGCGTCGGGTGGAGCGGGGCGGCTGCCTCCGAGCCGGCCTGCGGGGACGTTCTGCGGGGCTCAGCTTTCCGGGCCGAGAGAAGCAGGCCCGGAGGCCGGGGCTGAGCAGCGCCGGCGGCCGGAGGAGGAGGCGGGAGCCCCGGGCCGCTAGCGGCTCCTCCCCCGGCGCCTCCGCTATCTGGGTCAGACGCGAAGGCCACCACGCAGGACCTTGGGACCCGCAGGCTGCACAGGGTTCCGCTCACTCGGCCATCCTCTCCTGGCAAGCCCGCTCGCCCGCTCTCCCGCGGGCTCCGGTTCCCTGGCTCCAGCCCCCAGAGACGCCTGAGCGACGAGTTCCGGTGCGTACCTAGCCAGGGAAGGGGTACCTGGGCGAGCGGGGCTCGGCAGCCGGGGGCCGACGGGCGGTGGGGCGAGTGGAAGAAGGCGGTGGCACTTCCGGAGGTTGCTCCACTTCCGGGTCGCGGCCTCCCGCCTGGTGACCTGGGGCTACGGGCACTCCTGGCACCGTCCTAGAGGAGCCTGCGCCCTGGAGAGGTGGCTTCCTGACCCCCGAGCCCAGGCGACCACCACCGGAGCGGGCACCGCGCCTCTTGCTCCTGCCTCAGCCTCTCGCCAACCTTGTTCTCTTTGCGTGCTCCCCGAACTAAAAAAAAAAAAATTGGATTGTCTGCCTTTTTTTATACAAACATGGAAACTAGACTAACAGCACTGTTGCTAACGTTTGCAAATAAGTTGAATACTAAAAGCTTCCAAATTTAAATTATAGATAAGGAAACGCATGAAAGTCTGATGTTAGAATTCAATGGGAAAGTACTTGCATCGCTGTATACTCTGTAGCCCCCAGAACTCCGAACGTTGCCTTTGGAAGCTTGAAACTTAAAGCTGATTTGTAGAGCATAATGTTGCTTGACCCTCTTGGTCGGTTTCCTTCCCCTTATCCCAAGAACCAGCTGATGAATTCGTATGAATGTTTCTTAGGGGCTCGTTCTAAATATTCGAGTTACTTTAAGAATATTAATATCTAGAGGTAAAACTGAGACATGAACGCAATTTTTTCTTTTAAAAGCATTTCGTCGTGTCCTAGTTTTCTTGGAAGTCAACATTTCATTGTTTGACTAGGTGACTCGCTGCTAATAACCTTTGGTTGTGTACCGTATTAATTTTAGGTCATTTATACAAACATAATATCTATCGTTTTTTCATCATAAGTGATTTACAACTGGAACTTTGTAAAGTGATAATGGTTTGCATCTGAAATGCAAACTTGCATCTTAAAGTGAGTTGTAAAGTCTGCTCAATACATTTTAGTTGCCTTAGCTGTACTCAGTACAAGAGTATATTACTATAGGCAAAAGTATAAAAACAATATACGTAATTTTAGACAACCTTTTAAAGTACACTGTAGGCAAGCAGATTCTGATTTCCAACTTTTATAGTCTTCCTTGATCATTCGTGTCATACTTCAGATTATTGACACAAAAGCACACACCAAGTTCCTTCTTGTTTGTGCCTTACTATTTTTATTCAGGGTTTTCAAATCACTGACATAGAAGCACACAGAAGCATAAATTCACACACTCTGACATAAACGTTTCTAGTGGTGAGATTTTTTTTTTTAAACAAATGCCATGTCCAGTGAGTCTATTCTTCCCTGTGAATGTTCGTGGCTTTGACGCCTTACTTCACCTCTAACCATCTCTGCTCCGTCAGCGTTCCTGTCTGTCCTTGCTTGACGCTTTCTCTTTCCGCATGCCGCTGGCTAGATGTCTCTAGGATTTACGAAACAGGAAGCCAGAGGTAACCTTTCTCACTTCTTCAGTCTGATAACCCTCTGGGTAGATGACAGCAGATTGTCTGAAAAATAATAATGCCACTATTGTTTTGAGCTGCTTCAAAGAGATCATTTGGAGCCAGTGTAAACCCCCCCCCCCCAAAAAAAGGTAAAAGCTTGGCTGTTTCTCATGTGTTCAAACCTGATTCTGTCTTGGGGAAAAGGTCTTTTTCCTGGTCGATTTTTACTTCTGTTTATTTATTTACTAAATGAAAAAAAAAACAATCTTTCAGATCTTTCAGATGTGTGTGTGTGTGTGTGTGTGTGTGTGTGTGTGTGTGTGTGTGTTTCATAATGTAAAGTTCAAGGCCGGCCTGGTAGGACTAGATCAAAGAACTAAATCAGCATAAGAAAATTCCTTATGGTAGACTTCTTTTTTTGTTTTGTTTCGAGACAGGGTTTCTCTGTGTAGCCCTGGCCGTCCTGGAACTCACTCTGTAGACCAGGCTGGCCTCAAACTCAGAAATCTTCCTGCCTCTACCTCCCAAGTGCTGGGATTAAAGGTGTGCACCACCACTGCTCAGCCATGGTAGACTTCAAGATGGGCATGTGGGAATTCTTCATTAAGGGTGGGATGGGGCTGGGGATAGAGAGAGAGAAGGCAGGTACAGAATGAGTGTTGTTGGAGATCTAATGCTGGCTCTGATATATGCTAAGCAAGAACTGTACTTTTGAACTGTTCCCAGCCCTAGTATTTTATTCATCAATAAAAGGCAGAAACAAAAACCAGCCTTAAGATGATCAAGTTTGCTTCATGATTGGCCTGTAATATAGATGCGTGTCATAGTATGTGCTACCTTTTTATTTCTATTGCTTCTATCAAGGTAATTTAGTTTGATGTACTACTATAATGTTTATGGGGCCAAACAACAGTACTTATCAACAGCCTCATCTGTTACAAATGCATTAGAGTCGGCTATTGATGGGTTTCCTGGATGAGTGGGGGGAGCAGCTGGTTAGGTTTACAATTTCCAGGTATATCAATTAGTTCAGAGGATATTTGGGTTTAAAAGAGAAAAAGAAAAGAAAGGAAAAACTGACAAATGCTCTCCCATCAGACAGGCCAGATTAAGCACCAGGGTCCTCCCTGGAATTGGTTTAAGAAAGAGATTTTTAAACCAGTCTCATAGAGGTAATAGTCATCAAAATTTTAGGTAAGTTCTTACTTTTTTTTTAATGAGGTGGAGCATCCAAATTGGAAAGTAACTGTTGTCCATGCATATAGTTTAATATTATAAGAATCTTAAGACTCTATTTTTTTAACTTTTATTTATTTACTTAGTGGTGTGTGTGTGTGTGTGTGTAATAGCACAACTTGCAGGAATTGTCTTTTTCCTTCCTCTGTCGGGGAATGAGGATTGAACTCGGGTAGTTGAGCTTGGTAGCAAGTGCCTTTGCCCCTCAACTCCAATGAGAATGTGAAAAGAAGCATTCCTTTAAGCAGCCCTTGGCACTAGATTCCTGCTGCTTTCTTTTTGTAGCCCCCTTCCATGGGTCACTTAAATCATGACGTTTCGTTGGCCATGTGGTATACAGGAAACAATAATGCCTTGCTAGAATGCGGAGAATAGTATGGTGCTCGCTGTGCGGCGCAAGGTTTCAGGGATCCAACCTAACTCAGGATTTATGTCCATCTAGTATTTCCGCCCCAGCTTTCACACCTGGCTGTTTTAGACAAGAAACAATCAAAGAGAACTTTGATAAGCACCTACATTCTCCCACTTAACCTGAATTTCTGCTAACGTAATCTGCCTTTTCTTTCGTTACTGTCAAAGAGTGGTTTGTGCGGCTGAAGGTCAGCCTTGTGCTCATGCGCAGACCATCTCCTTTGCATTCTTATTTGGATCTTTACAATTCTCTACTGTTGCTTCAACTTTATCAACTTTGAATTTTAATTAAACTTTCTTTTTTAATTTTTTTATTATTATTTTCTTTATTTACATTTCAAATGCTATCCCGAAAGTTCCCTATACCCCCCCCTGCCCCTGCTCCCCTACCCACCCACTCCCACTTCTTGGCCCTGACATTCCCTTGTGCTGGGTCATATAAAGTTTGCAAGACCAAGGGGCCTCTCTTCCCAGTGATGGCCGATTAGGCCATCTTCTGCTACGTATGCAGCTAGAGACACAAGCTCAGGGGGTACTGGTTAGTTCATATTGTTGTTCCACCTACAGGGTTGCAGACCCCTTCAGCTCCTTGGGTACTTTCTCTAGCTCCTCCATTGGGGACCCTGTGTTCCATCCAATAGCTGGCTGTGAGCATCCACTTCAGTATTTGCCAGGCACTGGCATAGCCTCACAAGAGGACGCAATATCAGGGTCCCTTCAGCAGAATCTTGCTGGCATGTGCATTAAGAACTAGGTTTGGTGGCTGATGATGGNATGGATTCCCGGATGGGGTAGTCTCTGGATAGTCCATCCTTTCATCTTAGCTCTAAATTTTGTCTCTGTACCTATATCCTTTCATGAGTATTTTGTTCCTTATTCTAAGGAGGAATGAAGTATCCACACNNTNNTCNTNCTTGGTTTTCTTGTGTTTTGCNNAATGTATCTTGGGTATTCTAAGTTTCTGGGCTAATATCTGCTTATCAGTGAGTGCATATCTAGTGACTTCTTTTGTGACTGGGTTACCTCACTAAGGATGATATCCTCCAGATACATCCATTTGCCCATTAATTAAACTTTCATATTGGAAAATCATCTCTTCCTTGATCTTTTGAAACCATGTTTCTATATAATCCACATCTTTTCTCCTACTTGTTTTGTATTTAGCCATCCTTCAGGCCAGCGTGCCTGCCTTTGGTAAGTGAATATCTTTATTACTCCATTTTTATCCACCCACCCCACCCCAACACACACACACACACACACACACACACACACACACACACACACACATACTGGTTTATCAGTACCTTTATGGTTTTCTATTCCTTTCTTTGGACTCGCCCATACTTTGGACTGTTGTCTTGCCCCTTGCTTTCTAGTCTGTTATAAACCTATCGTGTGTTGTTGCCACTTTGGCTTCAATAGCAATTATTTTACAAGTGAATTTTAAAATGAAAAACCCGATTTTATGTTTGTCCGTCTATGCCGCCACTGGTGTGTGGTGCCCTCCGTGCCTGTTCACGGTTACTGTGCCGCTTGAAGAGCTTGCTCAGCTTTTCTTTTAGCACCTGTCACTTGGTCATAATAGTCTCTGCTTTTGTTAAACAATAAAACCCCAGTTTTGTTTTGTTTTGTTTGTTTGTTTGTTTGTTTGTTTTACCTTTAATATTGAAAGATATTCATTGGGTATAGAAATTTCAGTTGATAGGTTCTCCATCCCCGCCTCCACCTCCCAGCATGTTAAAGACACCACTTCATCCTTTTTCTTGTTTAAATGTCTCCTTCGTCACAAGCCATGGTAAGCCTTTTCCTTCTTCCCTATCCCCACTCCTCCCTCCTCCTTCTGGCTCTCTCCCCCACCCCACCCTCCATCCTTATCAGCAGAGTACTAGTCCACTTCAGTTTCTTACTCTGTTTGACCACGTTGACTTCTCTTTAATTTAGCAGTCGTTTGCTCCCCTTCGCCCGTTCTAAGCTCCTGTCCATCTCGGATGTTCTTGATACCCTCTGTCCTGCTTGTTAGCTTCTCCCCATTGTGCTGCATTTGGGGGTGACTTTTACTGCTGTGTCTTCGCGTGCACTCCTCTTTGTCCTTCCATGGTGTTTCCATTACTGTCAATTTTACTTCATAAAGCCTTTTCCCAGATATCTTAGTTTTCATTTCTAGAAATTCCAAGCAGTCGGACTTAACACTTTCTTTTTTTCTTCCCTCATCACGTGACTCTTTACCATGAATATATTTGTACATTTATAATATGGCAATATTTTAATTTATTCATAAGCGGCAAATATTTTAAATGATTGTTTTAAGGCCTTTGTTTGCTGATTAGATTGTCTCTGGCATTCTGCTTCTGTGCAAATCTGATAAATTCTTGCTAGGCATGGGACATTCTGGCTGTGCATTGGTGAACATTGTTGAATTCTGCATTTCTTTTCTGCTTATTTACACAGTATTGGACACTTTTATCTTTGACACTTAAATCACTTGTGAATCAATTTAATAGTTTGGTGGCTTATTTTTTAATTTTTGATCCATTTTGAATGGAGTCTAAATAGCATTAACTCTGAGGTTTCTTTGGAGCTCTCTGCCTCACATAGACTGTAGGCCTTCTTGACATCTTGAAGAATCTCAGTTCCGTGTGATTTCCGTGTGGGACCATTTTAACTGATACCTTCCAGGTAGTTGTTAATTCTCATGAAGTTATTCTTTACCAGCCCCGTAGAGTCTGTGTTTTTCCGACATCCTTCTCTTACCCCCTGCATGCTGGCACATACATACTGGACACTAGTTCCCGTAGACCCTAAAATTATCCATTTAGTCAAGTGAGACTGCCTGCCTGCTGTTTGTTTGTTCTATTTTCTTTTTTCTTCTTTCATAGTTTAGAAGTTACTTCCAACTGTGATCCAGGAGTCCCTACAGGAATTATTTCTTTCTGTCTGATCAGGATTATAGATAGCAGTGCTTTGATAATATGTTCCAAAGGTGGATGGCTTACAGCTATTTCAACCAATTTACTAGTAAACTTTAACACAAATAAATACTTCTAATAGACAAAATTGAAGTGAAACCAAGTTTGGGAGGTTCTAAGTATATTGATATACTTATACGCTAAGGAAGAGCTTCTTCTTACCCTTAACAATGAACTAAGCCCAAGAAACCTCACATGTTAATAACACAGAGAATAGCAGAGAAAACAAGAAAATCTAGAATTCTTAACGAATTGTTCCAAGCTGATGATGCTTTTGCTTCTGTTTCTCAAGCCCTTTAAAGTATAACTAAAGAACAAACTTTAGTTGACTATAGAGAGATAATAAAATCAGAATTAAAGACCATGTTGAATTAGACTTCAGTAATAGCCCTAATAATGCGATTTGGCTTGTGATTTGTCAGATTTTTTTTTTAATGACAAAGGGTTCATATTGCTTTTATTGACTGGAAAAGCATCATCTTTTTTTCCAGACAGAGAAACAAAATTCATTTCCATTCTCCCTTTTTTAATTTTAGAAATAAAAGCCCAGAAATGCCCCATTCCACAAACAAGGAGCTAATCCTTGGCATCATGGCGGGGACTGCTGGGATCAGCTTGCTGGCCTTCTGGTACCACAAGGTTCTCAAGCCAAGGACGACCATGAACTTCCCTAAGCTTCTTTCTCTGGGTAAGAAATTTGGTTCACTGACTCTGCCAGAGGAAGGCCACAGTGCACAAGGAGCATCAGTGGTCTTTCAAAGGAGGCAACTCCAGATCCTGGAAAAGCTAAACGAGCTACTGACCAACATGGAAGAACTTAAGGAGGAAATCAGGTTCCTTAAAGAGACAATTCCAAAACTGGAGGAATGTATACAAGATGAATTTGGAGGGAAGGTAACGGTTCATAAGATCAGTCCTCAGCACAGAGCTAGAAAAAAGAAGGTGACAACAGTTCAACGTTCAGCAACAAGTAACAGTTCGGAGGAAGCAGAAAGTGAGGGGGGGTAAGTGTCCTCAATGTGTCCCTTTGCGAACTGATTATCTCTCACATTACTGCTCTTATGTAGACAGATATGCATAGTCATTTGCTCTGCTATTAAAAGGAAATGAAAGGAATGTTTGTGTTCCTTTTTTTCTTTTATATATATAATATTTTATTATATTATATAATATATATTTATTATAATATAATTGTATTTACTATATTGTATTAAAATATATTTTTTTCTTGTTATATATGTATACATATATATATGTATACATATACATATACACGTGTATATAATGGCATCCTGTTGAAAAGACAGTTATTGTTTTCCAGAATAGATAACTTATTTTATAAGTTGGTTATTATAAATAACTGGTAGCATCCTGTAAGAGTTGGGAAGACATCATCATTTGACAAGATGGGTAACCTATTGTCTAATGTGAGTACTATGTGACTTTTATTAACAAACACCCTAGACCAATGTGGTGCAATAGAACTTCCTGTGATGTTAGGTGTTGCCCCTGTGCTACCCAGCACTGTAGCCGAAAGCATGTGTAACTCTTACTTAAAGTGTGGCTGTACACATGGGGAAAGGAACTTTTAACTTTAACTCATTGTAATTATAACTTTATTTCATGTAGTTAAATGTACCACTTGGAAGTAGTAGCTACTGAATTTTATTGCCGGTCTAGAGGATATAGATGTGATTCTGTTTCATCTCTACATGG
The DNA here is from genome assembly GCF_900095145.1 of Mus pahari. Lineage (NCBI taxonomy): Eukaryota > Metazoa > Chordata > Mammalia > Rodentia > Muridae > Mus > Mus pahari. The sequence goes on from NC_034607.1 coordinate 45,502,987, forward strand.
GTTAATATCCTGAATCCTAACCCTAAGAACAAATATTTTCTGAGTCCAGAAACAAATGCTCTGAGAATTTACAACAGTGACCCTGGGTAGGGTTTTTGAAGAACAAAATAGCCAGGGGGTTTTGTTCGTTTGTTTTTTAGGGCTCTGTACTGAATGTGATAGGTTCTGGCATCCTTGAAAGTAGGGACCTTGCTTGCTTCGTGACAGTTACTTCTGTGTCTTCGCAGAGTAGGGGCCAATGAGAGTTTTTTAGCTGGACAGGTGATCCACACACTTTCTGTGGACATGGGAGGTGGCATCTGAAGGAAGAAGTCAAAGAGAATGGATGATGTAGCTCATGGTCAAGTGTCAGTCATCAAAGAGTATGGATGATGTAGCTCACGGTCAAGTGTCAGCCATCAAAGAGTATGGATGATGTAGCTCACGGTCAAGTGTCATCCATCAAAGAGTATGGATGATGTAGCTCACTGGTCAAGTGTCAGCCATCAGTGCTCAGTCCAGGATTGTTACATATCCTTTTGTATGCTGGTGGAATGACTGTGAAGTTTTGTAGTTGGAAAAAACCACAGGTGATAGATTCAGTCGTCATGTCTAAGAACTTGGGTGTTCCTGCACACTAGTTTTAAAATAGGCAAGTGAGATGTTTAGAGAGCACCTAAGATCCATTGGAAAGTGTAAATCAGAATAGAGACCCAGGAATTTTCATGAGGATGGGTAAGAAATGCCTAGTGCTCTAATAGTGAACAGAAATCTACCACAACACCACAGGGCATCTCTGAAAGGTAGAGACCACCAAGCTGACGCCTACCCTGACTGCGTGGAAATCTGGGGCAGTCTTTCACTGGGAATGCTGGGTAAGGTTTGCGCAGTCTCCTCACATACAGGACATGTTGGAGCTATAGTCTGAGAGGAGACCTGGAAGCTGGTGTAGGAGTGCATGCAGTTTAAAGTGGTGAGTGGCCTATACTCCTAAAACCCTGTCTCGATGGATTTAAGCCTGCTTGCTCAGGAAATGTTAACACTCTAGAAAGAGAAGCAGCCCTCCTCCAGCTCAGGACAGATAAAAGGAAGATAATTACAGGATATTTACAAACTCTAAATATTGAGGTAAGTATGCAAGAAATAGGAGTTCAAGGAAGATTTATGAAAATTATGAATGACAGCTGTCATTAATATATCAAAACTAAGACACAGGCACTGAAACCGTACCTCCTCTAGCTTGATCATGGGTGTTTTTGTTAGCAATAACTATAATACAGTCCTCGTAACAGACTAGACTGGTAAATGCACTAGACTAAGTAAATGGCAGAAACCCTTTCCTATCTAATGCTGCTTTAGAACAGTTTTTAAGCAAAAATAAAAATCATATTTTAATTTAGTTTTTAATGAGATACAAAAAGATGTATCCTGTTTCAGTAGATAAATATCTGTAAGCTAGTCACCTCCCTAAAACCTTCTCTCTCGCTTTGGAACTTGCCTCTTCTCAACCAGATTCCCACAGGGGACTCTTTAGCCACCACAAGTATTTCAGAGACCCCAGGGGGGAAAAAAAAAAAACAGTAAGTACAGGCATATACCAACCTTTGGGTTGTGCTCACTCAGGGATAACAAAATCAAGCCTGCTGAGAGCTCACCAGCTTGCATCAGTTTACTGGAGAATCCTTTAATCCTTTGATCTCTGTGAGCTGAAATGCAGACCTTGCCTTTGTAGGGTGGGGTGCTTGGTGTTGTTTTTGGCATTTCTATTGTACATTTATTGGCTTCTGTCAGGTCAGTTTGGTGTTGAAATTCATGTCTAGGCTTCCAGGCAAACAGACTCTGACTATAAGGGATGATTTTGTATCCCTCAAAGTTGTTATAGTTAGAAAATGACTTTTTTCAGATCTACTAACAATGTGACATTGTAATTGAGATCTTTTCTTTAGGAGGTGCCCCTGATCTTCATCTTCATGCAAGCTTTGACAGTTTCCTTGTCTTCTCTGGGTGCTTGTGTTCCTATATACAAGGAATAACTGGGATTTTGTTCCTAAAAATTACAGAAATGACATTTTGTGATGCATTGGCTTTTTTGTAGCTGTTTATTCATTATTTTTTTTTTCTGTTTTGAGGCTGTCTCATGTTGATACATGTAAATGTGTTCGTTTGAAATGTGGTCCTGCATCCCATTGACGGGCTCTTGGTCTCTCTTGTTGGTGAATATTTAGAGCATCATTTGTTTGCTCCTATAAGTAATGCTTCAGTGAATACCCTTAGAATTCCTTAGACACATGTAGGTTTTTGAAGCATGTGTTTGAAGTGCTGACTTAGAAGCCACATGTATTGGTTATATGTATATTAATGAATCTTTAAAACACCCCCAGTTCACAAACCTGTATCTATGAGAATGCTTATTGTCCTGTATTAACACTTATAACGTCGGATTTTAAACTTCAGTCAAATTTATGAAGACGAAATGTTAACAAATAATTTTCAAATTTGTACTCCCCTGAACCTTCATTATATTGAGCATATTGTCGAATGTTTTTGGTTTGCAAATAAACCTTCTCTTTCATGATGGGGGAAGGGAGAAAGAAAAAGAGAAAGAGAAGGGAAGGGCTAGGAGAGAGAAACTGAACATAGCTGAAGTCCCTCGTATTCACTGACTGTGTCTACTCCGTGCCAGGCACTGTCTGAACTCTGGAGGCACAACTGAGAACAAAACAGGCCTGTAACTTCCACCAGTTTTCTTAAGATGAAGCAGGATGTTGAAGAGGAACGGTCTCAGGCATTTTAACCAGAACCCCCCAAAGGTGAAGGACCACACAAAACATTTCAAGTGCTTAGCGTTGGTGTAATTAGGTGCTTGCTTGACCTACGTGGCAAGGACAAGAACTTGCTGAGAGACAGTGCTCAGTGTCTGCAGCTGTGAAAGGAGACCGGTGCAGAGTGGAGAAGTTCTGCCATCGTTGACCCCCATCCCAGCAGTGTGCTTGCAAAGCCCAGATCCTGGAGGAATGGGTGTTGTTGCTAAAGCACATGTGCAGTGTGGGCAGAGAGAAGAGCAGCATGCATGGCCTTCTGGAGCCAGTGTTACTGGCATAGGTGGAAGCGAACTCAAGCGAGCCAGCAAAGGACCTGAGAACTGTTGGAACAAGTGTGTGCTCAGGTAAGAGAACCGGGCAGAACCATCCCAGCCCAGAGCAGACCAGCAGAGGACTGAGGAGCCAAGGAAGGGTAAGCTTTCAGGAGCAGCAGTGCGGCCGTCTGCTTCCATCCATCCGACACAAGCATGTACCCAAACCTGAATTATTTTCTTAAAGTGTAGGTAAGGCTAGTATGATGGCCCAGAGGGTAAAGGCCTTTGCCACACAAGCCTGACAAGCCACACAAGCCTGACAACCCAGGTCCAACCCCTGGAACCCAAGGTGGAAAGAGACAACCAACTCCCAGAGGTCGTCCTGTGACCTCTACCTACATGCCATGACGTCATGGCATACACACCCCACCCTCAGACAAACACTCAGTAACAAATAAAACTATTTTAATTAAAAATGTGGTACATAGCGTGTGTCGTGTTGTTTTAAGTTTTAATTGAGATGATACAGGGCAATGTTTTGCACCCTGTCTAGTCTGTGGTGAGTTCTGCAAAATATCAATATTTTATCAGTTAGAAGGGAGCAGACAGGTCTGCAGATGCAGCTTAGTGTTTGTGAGGCACCTGCCTACCAATTGCAAGCCTGTGGACCGCGTCCCCAGCACCGGAAGCAAGGGAGGAGGGGAGAAAAGGATGAAATGTATCAGATGCACTAAAACGTGGTCAGGAAGTTTCTGCAAAGAGTTAGGAAGTAAAGAGACCCAGAGTCTGTCTCATGTCCCCAGCTTTCCCACTGGACTGTGAAAATTGCTACGGACAGTTAGTCTATGGCCATGACCCGAAAAAACAGGTGGTGCTTTTTAAATGTCTCCTCCCTGGTTTATATATATTCAGTACAAATTCTTTAGAGTCACTTTACCACTTCACTGGATATAAAGGCATCGGGAAACGAACATTCAAGAGGAAGAAGGGGGGATTGGGAGACCAGGAATGTAGAAGATGGCTGGAGAGAGGCCGTCCCAAGGAAAGAACTGGCAGAAAAATCCATGATCTCCTTCACTTAACTGCAATTTTAGCTCTTAATTTATCAGCTGACTCCCTGAACATAATGAAATCAGAATCCATACTCCGGAGCCACAGAGCCTGCTGCTCTTCAGAAAGGCGAGCCACAGAACGATTTTATTCTAGAGCAATGTTAGTGGGTTCTAGAGTCTCTGTTCTTCCATTCTGGGTTGTTGCCATGGCAACTACACACGCAGCTTCAGTATTCAGTCTTCTGACCTGTTCCACCTACACAGGGCATTTTACGTCTCATGAATGATGGCCTAGAAGGGAAAGACTTACTCTGGATTAAATTCAGTATGGGAAAATGCTTAAGGTATGCCTTAAAGACAAAGCAAAATAAAGCAAAACGCACGTGTTGCACGTTTTTGTGTGCCAAAGAAGGTTGGATAGACAAAGCCCAGGTAGTGTCGCCTTTAGTTCCCCACAGAAGCTGGAGATCTCTGTGTTTAGTTGAAGTGTCTTCCCACCCCACACAGACTTTTGCTTCACCCATGGCAGATACGTTAAAATGTAGTCAATGGAATATAGGTTTGTTTTAGTTAATTCCCTTCAAATGGAAGTTTAATAGTCTCAGAGAGATACTGTGGTGTGTCTGGGGTTGGGGGGGGGCAGTAAACTCTCTGGGGACCTGTTATGCCTTATATAATTTTATGTTTCTCTTTATTTTTCTTCCTGCCTGCATCCCTGATTTTATCACTCTCCCAACCCCTGAGCTTTAGCAGAGTGGGTGGGCTCTTGGAAGGAGATGATCTACCTTTCTGTGCATTCTTTTGGATACACCTGTGTGGCCATTAAACTTAGCCAAACTATTTTCAAATTAGCTGTTGTCTCCCATTGGTATGGTAGATATTATTCTTTAGAAAGTTTTCTAGGTCTCCATTCAGCTCCCCGTTTGCTTTTTCTTCTTCATTTGACCCCCCCTTTTCATTCTAGCTGCTGGAAAGTGGACCAGTGCTTCCAACCAAATCATGAAGATCGAGTTACTCTACAACGCATGTATCCTGGATCCTCTCATGTGTTACAATCAAAAGTGGCTCTGGGTCTTATAACATGTCGTCCTTCTTCAACATGTAAGATAGGTAGAAAATTCTCTTCCTCCTCAAGTTCAGCTACACGCTTATGTCCGTGTAAAGGAAGACATACTTTACTGCAGAGAATCCAAAAGAGTAAACGACAGGGAAGTAGAGTTAACTTTGATTCTCAGGAAGACTTAACTTCCAGTACCACGAATTCTTCAGATCAGTTCACTTTGATTAAATCTCGAAAATATTTTTCTTCCCGCAAGCTGAGTATAGTTTCCTGCCACAGGAATAGTGTTAACTATGATACTCCACGAGGTAGTCTGTCTCATGGAAATGAAATTCAAGGCTTCTCTAAAAAGTCAACTAGCACTGGTGCTCAAAAACGTATAAGTTTCTCTGATCCCGACCATGTCAATAGATACTTTGCCAATCTGGAAACAAAACCCGGTTCTTCAGGCCACTGGAGTGCTGAGAGAACGTTTTACCCACCAAATCTAACAACATCTCTCTTCTCTCTTCCAACTGTTATGTCTTCTTCCAGTCAAGTAAATGTATCTGTTGCTGATAGCCAAGAGCACAGACAGCTAAAGGTTTCTGAGGATGCCCTTCATCACAGGTCTCAGAGTCAGAGTGGAAATGACTTTCCAGCTGGTTTGGAACAGCACCTGTCTTCTGCCAGCTTCCTCCAGGATGAACTTTCTTCACTGTACCAAACTGTCAATAGTTTAACTGTTGAAGTTACCTCGGGCTCCTTTGAAGAAGAAAGCTTTGCCACCCCACCTCTAGATGAAGATATACCTTCACCTATTGAAATGGATGAAATAAGGTCATCTCAGGTTTTCCTTTCTCTGAGAAGGGCAGCTCAAATTGGAAAATTTCCCAGCAATCTCTCTCCAAAGACGATAGAAACGAGTATTCAGTTCTCTTGAAACCTGTTCTTACACAGATGTGCTATAGAGTGTGGGGTGGGAGGAAGATTTCTATATGGCAGGTTTGAATGTAATAGTGTGGTTTTGAAAGTTTGTAGACATTATTAGAATGTAGAAGCCAAAGATGATTTCATGTTCCAAAGATTGGCTAGTCCTGAATTTCTAAATTTATAAATTTCATAAAATATTGTGGTTTGAAAATGACACCAAGTTTTTCTGTGTAAATTACCTGAATGTCATACATCCTTAGAGTACAGTGCCTCCTTTGATTCTGATCCCTAGAGATGGTAATATAATATATATAATCTATAGAGTTATCATGATTGACTCATACATTTTCATTTGTATCAATGAGTACTTATCATATTTCCCACTCAGAGTTTTCATTAACAAGAATTAAACAGTGATGTAATGGAAAATGTAGATTATTTAGTACCCAGATTTTTAATTTACATTATTTGGGGAATCCATATGTGGTACATGCCTGGTATGTGTGGGGAGGCCAGATGTCAACCTCTAGGAGGTAATTCTCTCTACCATGTAGGTCGCAGATGTCAAATGTTTATATTTTGGTATAATCCTGACATAGTCATCTACTTTAATATTTTTCTTTCATTACCTATCCATTGGGTATTATAACCAAGAAATTATTAATTCACTGACATAAGGATATTGTCTTATGTTTCCTCCTAAGGGTTGTATAGCTTAGTTTTGCAGTTAGGTCTTGGTATGTTTTGGTGTTATTTTTGGCTATGATACTGGTTAAGGATCTCAGGACACAATATTTTAAAGATGTGTTTACCAATTTCTTTGTGTATGAAACCCAGCTAGTTACATGGGTACTGACTTTGGACCTCACGGTTGTACAGTAAGCTGATTGTCTTACTGCTGGTCATCGCTCTAGCACCTAAGGACATGTTATCGAAACTGATGCTTTTGCATGCAGAAATACAATTTTCCCAACATTACTTGTTAATGATACTGTTCTTTCTTCATCATTATGGTCTTGATATATGCCTAGTCGTAGAGTAGCTGTGTTATACAGTAGTTCTAACTTTAATTTGAGGAACTTTCAAACTTTGCCTAATGTCTGTATGAATTTGTGTTTCACCAGCAGTGAATAAACTCCTCTTTCCCACATCCTCTCCAGACTTCCTTCAGGTTTCTTGATGACAGCCACTTTGACTGGGGTGGAATGGTATCTGAAAGCAACTTTAATTTGCATTTCTTGGATGACTAGAGATGCTGAGCACTCTTTAAATAGTATAAATTAGGTGACAAGGAAGGACAAAATTCAGGCACGACAAGTGATCACTCAAGAGGATATAAAACTGATTGTTTCCTTGTTTCTGCTAGGTCATGGTGTTGTGGTATTTGTGTGTGTGTGTGTGTGTGTGTGTGTGTGTGTGTGTGCTGGATAGCTGCATGAAAATATAGTTGATAGTAAAGCACAAGGCAGTATGAGAATCTCCATGGCTTCAGCACAGTTGTTCAACTGTGCAGGAGCCACTGAGACACACAGAGTCCAGCCAAGGCAAGTGCTGGAGTGGCCATCTCATCCTAGTTCTGGGATGGTTTTATATGAGTTCATTATAATCAGTGGCTTTACTTAAAAAGGATTAAAAGTAACATAGTCTTGGACCCTTGTCAAAATCATTTGACCATATACTTAATGTGTGTGTTTACTCCTGGTCTGTGTTCTGTTCTTTTGGTGTGAGAAGTGTGTTTTTATGCTTATATCACAGTGCTTTGAGTCTATTGTCTTGTGGTAAATTTGAAACGAGAAATGTGAGATCTCCAACACTGTTCATATATTCAAGATTGTTTTGACCACCAGGTGTTCCTTGAGATTTCAAATGAATTTCAGGATAGATTTCTATATTCTGCCAGATTATTATTGATATTTTAAGATGGACCACATTGAATCTATAGACTATTTTGGCATAGTATTGGCAACTTAATATTAAAACTACAAACATGAGGAATTTCTTTTCATTTTTTTATACTCTTTGAACAATATGTTATAAGGATACATATCACCAAGCACAGTAGTTCACACTCATAATTCCATCTATTTGGGAAACTGAGGCAGGAGGATTGCTTGAGTACGAGTTTGGGATCATGGTGCAAATCAGGTGTTGACACTAAGTTCAACATCAATGTGATGACTTCCTAGGAGTGAGGTTCCCTAGGAAGGACGGGACAAACCCAAGTCAGAAACAGAGCAGGTCCAACTCTTAGGACAGAAGTCGTTAAACTCCCTAGATTAATCTTTATTTTATTCTTTGAGATGCTATTAGAAACAGAATCAGTTTTTGCACTTTACCTTTTATGTAGATCATTACCAATGCATAGGACAGCTGAGTCTTGTTTGTTGTATCTTCAGCTTTGCTGCATGAATTTGTTAGAGATTATAGTGTGTGTGTATGCCTGTGTGTATGCATGTGCCCTTGTATACATATGTGTGCATGTGTGAGAGCATGTATATATATATATATATATATATATATATATATATATATATATACACGTGTATATATATATGTGCGTGTGTGCATGTGTGTATATGTATATTATAATATGTGTGCATGTGCATATGTACTTGTGTGTGTGCATGAGTATATGTGCATGTGTAACATGCTTGTGTGTGTGTGTGTAATATTTGGGTTTTGTTTGTTCCCTACATATAAATCATATTAGCTGTGAAAAGAAGATAACTTTTCTTCTTCCACTTCCTTTTGAATACCTTTTGTTTCTTTATTTTGCCTAACTGCTCTGGGTAGGACTGTATGTGATTTACTGGACCGCCCTTGTGAAAGCAAGCACTTTCATCCTCACTAACTGGTCTAAAGGGACAGATCTCCGTCTTTCACCACTGGGCGCGTTAACCACTGTGCTTCTCAGATGTAGCCTTTGGTACATCGAAGCAATTTTCTTCCACTTTTATCATAAAACATTCCATTTTGCCAAGTACTTTTTTTCTTTGCAAATGAAAATGATACTTTGGAAATGATGCTGTGTTTTCTATTTGCATTCTCTTGCTATATTATATATTATGCTGTTTTATTTTCATGTATTAAGTTATCCTAACATCCAAGATAATAAATCCTACTCTGTCGTGGGCTATAGTCGTTCGTAATGTGTAGTTAAATCCTGTTTGCTGGTACTTGAAAATGTTTGCCTAAATATTCATCAGAGACAATAATTGTCTATAGTTTTCATTTCTGGTGGTATCTTTGTCTGATGTTTCTATCAGAGCAATGCTGATCTCATAGACTACATCTGAGTTGTTTGCTCACTTCAATTGTTGGGGCAGTGGGGAGGGTTCAAGAATGCTGCTCTTAATTCTGTTTTAAATGTGTGGTATAGCTGGGCCTGGTTAAACATGCTTTTAATCCCATAACTCAGGAGGTAGAGATTTTATTAAGGCCAGCCTGGACTTTGTAGTGAGTTTCAGATCAACTAGGGTTGCACAGTGAAACCGTCTCAAACAAAACAAAGAATTTGGTAGCATTCATGGAAACCATCTGGCCCTAGCCTTTAGACTTACCGGGAGCTCTGATTACTAATTCACAATCTCCTTGCTTGGTTCAAATGTTAAGAGTTTCGGTGTCTTCCTGATTCAGTCTTGCATGTTTTGAGAAAATTTCCCATTTCATAAATTTTCTGTGTTTTCCTGATTCAGTCTAGTACTTGTGAGTTTTGAGAAATGTGCTCACTTCATCTTGGTTATTTAGTGTGTGTCCACATCAATTCTGCTTTCAATCCTATTTCTATAACACCAGAAGTAATATCTATTTCATTTTAGTTGACTTTCCCTTTTGTTTACTGTCAGTCAAAACTTACAAATTTTGCTGTTCTTTCTAAAGAGCACATTCTTTTTCTGTTGATGTTTTTCTTTATCATTTTTCTAGTCTCTCTTGTTTATTTCCATTCTAATCCCTATTGGGTGTTTGTTTGTTTTTGTTTTGGGGGTTTTGGAGTTTTCTGTGAGTTGAGTTTGTTCTAATTTCTCATAGTGTACATTTAGATTGGTTTTTTTTTGAACCTTCTTTATTAATGTAAGAATTTTTAGCTATAAATCTCCTTTTATCTCTGCTGTGTTCATGGAATTTGGTGTACTTTCATTTGCATTCAACTTGACATCTTGTAGTGGCCCTTACGGTTTTACATTTGGCCTACTGGTTGTCTGATATGGACTGAGGAGATGGCTCAGTCAGTAAAGTGCCTGTCACACAAACCTGAGGCCCCAGCACCCATGTGAGAAGCTTGTTGTGGTGAGCCCACACTTGTAACCCCAGCACTGGCGAAGCAGAGACGGGTAGTTCCCTGGGAGCTTGCTAGGCATTGGCCTAACCTAATCAGTGCGCCCAAGGAACCAGTGAGAGACCTTTCCCAACACAACAAGGTATGCCAGCAAGATGACTCCATGGGTAAAAGCTCATGCCACAAGCTTAACCACCCTGAGTCTGAGCTCCACAGCGCTTTCCTCTGACCTCCACACCATGCTGTGGTGTAAGAGCACCACATATACACATACATAATAGCTATAGCTAACAAACTAAAAGATCCGGAGGAATGACATCCATGTCTGTCTTTTGGGCTCCACATGTATATATTACACATGCACCCGGATACACATGTATGTACATACATACACGCACCTGGATACATATGTATATACATATACACATGCACCTGGATACCGTGAAAACAACCTGCCCCACCTACACATTCATACATACACAAAGAACATCATGTTAAATTTCTAAATATCCTTGGATTTTCAGTCTTCTTTCTGTTGGTTTCTGGTTTCATGCTACTGTGATCAGAATGAGGGCCTATAGCAGATATGATGGTGATGCAGTCGCATGAATCCCAAGAGACAGAAAAGACAATGTATGCGTTGCAAATATTTCCAAATTCATTAAGACCTATTTTGTGGTGTAACATATGATCTGTCTTAGGAATGTTTATCCCGAGAAGCGTGTAGTCTGTTATTGTATAGAGGCCTTATTTGGCTCATGGCCTACAGTAATGTTTACATCATTTTCAATCAGTTTTCTTCCTGAAATGCTATTGTTTCATTCATTACTAAAAGTAGGACATGAAGGCTGGAGATGTAGCTTGATGGCAGAGCATTTGCATGGCATGTGTGGGGCTCTGGTTTCAGTAGCTCGTGCTACAAGAAGAGGCTCTGCAGGACACTGACATCCTTTTTACTCCTGGTCTGTTACTTTCCCCTTCAATTCTGTCAAATTTGCTTTATATATCCAGAGGCTGTGATGTCTGGTACATAGATCCCTGTTATTGTTATTTATCCTTAATAAATTGATCATTTTCCTATACATTGTTATCTTTTTAAATTATTTTTTGAGATTATAATGTGGTTACATAATTTCCCCCTTCCCATGCCTCCCTCCATATCCTTCTATATATTTCTCCTTGCTTTCCTTCAGATTCATGGCCTCTTTTTTCATTAATTGTTTTCATATCCGTATATGTGTACATATGTACATATTCATATACATGTATCTATTCCTAAATATAACCTGCTAACTCCATATGGTGTTACTTGCGTGTATGTTTCAGGAGTGAGCATTTGGTGTTCAATATTCATTAGGCATGGCTATGTCCCCCTCTCAGCCCAGCATCCCTTAGTTGCCTGTGGTTCTGTGTGTAGGGTTGAGGGCTCATGGTCTTCCCTATCTACTTTGTTCGTTGTTGTCCTTGACTGACTCATGTGTAGGTAGTCATGTTGGTGAGACTTTATGGGTACAGCAAATTCCCTAGTCCTCTGGCTCTCTCAGTCTTTTCAGTCCTTCTGCAACATTCCCTGTCCTTATGTACGAGAGTTGTTTCGTAGATGTATCCACTGGGCAGTAGTAGCACTCATATTTTGCTGGTAACCAACAGCTCTCTAATTAGAATTAAGTTCTATTCAACAAAAGGGAAACCATGCCTAACACTGCAAACCATTCCAACTACCCAGGGCTAGTGAAGTCATGGGCCTTAGATCTTCTCTTGGAGAAGAACCTACCACCATCACTTTACTAAGTGAAACCCTAACTACACTCTAAATATTTGTCCTTATACCCACAGATAAGTATAAGCCTCACCACTCATCAAGAAATCATCTTGTCATAGATGGAGACCATCACAGAAAACCATAACTAATCAAAATGCAGAGTTAAATAACCCAGTCCCAGTGTTGTTTGGCATTTGTCACAGATTTTGACTTTACATCTATTGGAGAAGTTACTTTTAGCCTATTTTAGTCACCGTTTACATAGAGTATCTTTTTCCATTTTTGACCTTTAACCTGTTTTATCTTTAGAGTTTTGTAAGCATCATATAATTGGATCCTGAATTTTTTAAATCTATTTTACACACACACACACACACACACACACACACACACACACACACACACACACACACACACAT
>NC_034607.1:45516870-45585214 GCF_900095145.1 Mus pahari
TTGGATATTCTAGGTTTCTGGGCTAATATCCACTTATCAGTGAGTGCATATCAAGTGAGTTCTTTTGTGATTGGGTTACCTCACTCAGGATGATATTCTCCAGATCAGAGGCATGGATACAGAAAATGTGGTACATTTACACAATGGAGTACTACTCAACTATTAAAAACAATGAATTTATGAAATTCTTAGGCAAATGGATGTATTCCTTTCTTTCTTACGGTATTAAAATGCATCACCTGACTGGTCAACAAGGCTTCTGCTGCGAAGTCTGCTAACGGTGACAGCCTGTGACATGTGCTGAGCTGCTTTTGACTTTCTTTCTTTCTTTCTTTCTTTCTTTCTTTCTTTCTTTCTTTCTTTCTTTCTTTCTTTCTTTCTTTCTTTCCTTCTTTTTAAATCACTTTACATCCCAATCATAGCCCCCTCCCCCCTTCTCAGTCCCACCCTCACAAATCTCTCCCCCCATTGCCTTCTCCTCTTCTCAGAGAAGGAGAGTCTCTTTGGGTACCAGAGCACCCTGAAGCTTCCAGTCCCATCAGGTGTAGGCACAACCTCTCCAACTGAGGCCCAACCAGGCAGTCCAAGTAGGAGGGAAAGGGATCCAGTGTCAGGGTACAGAGACTTAGCCCCAGATCCACTTGTTAGGGGAAACACATGAGCACCAAGGTGCGCATTTGCTGCAGATGTGCAGGGAATCTAGGTCCAGCTCCTATGTGCTCCCTGGTTGGTGGCCCAGGCTCTGTGAGCACCCACGGCCCCAGGTTAGTTGACTCTGTGGATCTTCTTGTGGTGTCCTTGACCCCTCAGACTTGGCTCACTCTATCCTCTAATCTTCCACAAGACTCTCAACTCTGCCTGGTGTTTGACTGTGATTCTCTGCATCTGCCTCTGTCTACTGCTGGGAGACAGTTATGCTAGGCTCCTGTCTGCAAGCATAGCAGAGTATCATTACTAGTGTCAGGGGTTGGCTCTCTCACAGGGGATGGGTCCCAAGTTGGGCCAACCATTAGTTGGTTGTTCCTTCAGTCTCTGTTCCATCTTTATCCCTGCACATCCTGTAGGCATGACAACTTTTGGGTTGAAGGTTTTGTGAGTAGATTGGTACCCTCCTCCCTCCTCTGGAAAATCCTGCTTGGCTACATGAGGTAGCCATTTCCGTCTCTATATCCCCCACTGGTAGGAATCTAAGCTAGAGGGCCCCACCATAGACTCTCCATATCCTCTCCCATCCTGGGCCTCTAGCTAGTCAACAGAGTTATCCCCTCCCCAATTTCCATTCTCACTCCCAGGACTCTCTCATCACCACTCCCCCATTAACCACACACCTGATCTCTTTCCCTGTTCCTCTCTTCAGCCCCTCTCTTGCTCGGTTTCCTCTTCTCATCCACTTCCAGTGACTATTTAGTTTCCCCTTCCAAGTGAGATTGGTGCATCCTCCCTTGGGACCTCCTTCTTACCCAGATTCTTTGCTTCTGTGGATTGTAGCATGGTTATCCTGTACTTTATGTCTAATATCCACATAAAAATGAGTAAAAACCACACCTGTCTTTATGGCTCTGGGTTACCTCACCCAGGATAATATTCTCAAGTTCTATCCATTTGCCTACAAATTTCATAATGTCTTTGTTTTTAATAGTTGAATAGTATTACATTGTGTAGATGCATCACATTTTCTTTCTCCATTCTTCAGTAGAGAGTTGTTTCCAGTTTCTATTACAAATAAAGCTGTTAGGAACATAGTTAAGTGTGTATTCTTGTGGTATAGTGGGGCATCTTTGGGGTATATGCCCAAGAGTGGTATAGTTGGATCTTGAGATAGAGCTATTCCTAGTTTTCTGAGAAACCGCCAAATGGATTTCCAGAGTGGTTGTATAAGTTTGCACTCCCACCAGCAATGGAGGAGTGTTCCCCGCACTCCACGTCCTCACCAGCATGGGCTGTTACTTGAATTTCTGATATTAGCCATTCTGATGGTGTGAGGTGGAATCTCAGGGTCATTTTGATTTTCATTTCCCTGATGACTAAAGATATTGAATATTTCTTTAAGATCTTCTCAGCCTTCTGAGATTCCTCTGTTGAGAATTCTCTGTTTAGCTCTGTGCCCAATGTTTTAATTGGATTATTTGGGTTGTTGGTGTCCAACTTCTTGAGTTCATTATAAATTTTGGATATTAATCCTCTGACAGACGTAGGGTTGGTGAAGATTCTTTTCAATATGTAGGTTGGTCTTTTGTCCTATTGACAGTGTCATTTGCCTTACAGAAGCTTTTCAGTTTCATGAGGTCTCATTTATCAATTGTTGATCTTAGAGCCTAAGCTATTGGTGTTCTGTTCAGGAAACTGACCCCTATACCAATGAGTTCAAGGTGCTCCCCACTTTCTATCCTATTAGATTTAGTGTATCAAATGTTATGTTGAAGTCTTTGATCCATTTGGACTTGAGCATTGTGCAGGGTGAGGTTTAAGGATGTGTTTACACTCTTCTGCATGCTGACATCCAGTTAGACCAGCACCATCTGTTGAAGGTGCTTTTTTGTTCCTAATGAATGATTTTTCACTTCTTTGTCAAAAATCCTGTGTCCATAAGTGGTGTGTGGGTTTATTTCAAGGTCATCAGTTCGATTCCATTGATCAACCTGTGTACTCCTATACCAGTACCATGCAATTTTTATCACTATTGCTCTGTAGTACAGCTGGAGGTCAGGGATGGTAATCCTGTCCATAACTACTTTTATTGTTCTATGATTGTCTTAGCTGTTCTGTTTTCCCCTCATATGAAGTGAAGAATTGCTCTGTCTGTCTAATTTGGTTCTTTTTCCTAATGTGCATTTCTTTGTGTTTCTTTGTTTCATGTGTGATTTTCTTCTTTTATCCTTTTATTCCTTCCTTCTTTCCTTAGCTTTTTTATTAAATTTAAGGCTATTGTCTTAAAATCTAAGCATGCACCGCTTTAGCTTCTGTGTTTGGAGATGTGTTCTTTTTCTTTAAATTAACTACCTTTCACCATCTCCTTGTATGCTCACGGGTTTTGTTGAAAATTGAGAATTTGAAAGAACATCCAGGTCTGTGAACTGGCTCCATGTTTCAGAAGACCCTCTGTGATCAGCTAAAGTTCAGGGTCTTTTCGAGTCTTTTGGAGCGTGTATTTCTTACAGGTCTATGTGCTTATTGACTTGCAGGTTTTCCACTTCTTACCATGTGCTCAACCTTCATTTTTCTAAGAGTCTTCTTGAAGACTTAAACATTCTGTTTTATTCCTTTGCCCACTGCCCTCATTCCCAGGTACCCCTGAGTCCACAGTCCCCTAATTACATCCTTATGCCACATTACTGCTTTCACCATCTTTCAACCTTTCCTAGCCCAAAGTTCCAAAGTCCTCCCATTGTCTCCCCCAAAACACATGTTCATGTCTGTCACAGAAATAGTCCACTCTCTGGTGCCAATTTCTGTCTTAGTTAAAGTTTTTATTTCTGTGATAAAATACCATACCCATAAACAACTTGGAGAGGAAAGAGTTTATTTGGCTTACACTTCCGCATCACAGTCCATCATCAAAGGAAGTCAGAGGAGGAACTTAGAGGCAAGAGCTGATGCAGAGGCCAGTTAAGTGCTGCTTACTAGATTGCTCTACATGGCTTGCTCAGTCTGCTTTCTAATACCATCCAGGATGACCAGCCCAGGGATGGCACCAACACCCACAATGAGGTTGACCTTCCCATGTCTATCATCAAGAAAGCACTTCACAGGCCATTCTGGAGGGACTATTTCTCAACTGATGTTCCCTCCTCAAATGTCTCTGGCTTGTCATGATAACATAAAAGTAGCCAGCATAAATGGGTAGTGCTAATTTTTAAAAACTAAGACAGTGGGAGCCACAAAAATGGCTCAGTCAGAAAACTGCTTGCCACATTAACATGAGTTCAGATCCCAAGCACCCAGTGTAAATGCTACCACAGCCATCTGTCATCCCCGCACTGAGGGACTGGAGACAGGTGGGACTCAGGCACCCTCTGTACAGCCAGTGTAGCTACTAGGTGAGCCTCAGGTGAAGTAATCCACACTATCTCAAAAAACAAGGTGGAGAGTGACTAAGGGAGATTCTTGGTGTCAGGTTCTGGCCTCCACATACCATTCATGTGTACCCCATTGTACATGTGCACACGCACATGAACACATACACCACACACACACACACACACATTAGAAGATCATGTTCAACTATAGAAGAATACCTGAACATGTGCTAATATGCACATACACATTTTTGAGTGCCTGCTGAATTCCTCCAGCTTGCTGTGATCTATAACAGCATCTAATGAATGTACTTTGGCTACTTAGCTCTTCTGTTAGTGAACTGTACATACCACTAAGAAGCATGCGTTCTAGTGGAGCTGATTCTGAAAAAGTAGATGACGAGCACATGCAGTGTGGTCATTATTGATAGCATATTAAAGAGGATATGTGCTATGGAGGAAAAAAAAGTGTGCGCATATCAAGAAAAGGAAGAAAGATTCAGGGTTGTAGAATTGGGTAGAAAGATCTGGGTGGGCCACACTAAGAAAGGTGCATTGCTGCAGATGTTAGCCAAGAGTAGAGGTTAAGTCTAGGGGAAAGAACATTCCATCAGAGAGAGCAGCAGCTAGATGCCTTGAGGCTGAAGGGGCCGGTGCCTGAGGAAATTGGTCAGAAATTAAGTCACAGAACTATTAGGGTTGGCATGTGATTGTAATTGCCCAAGTCCTTGTAAGTAGTCAGCTCTTGGCCTTTCAAGGTATAACAATGAGTGCTGTGACATTTTCTAGCACAGAGTGGAATAATTCGACTTGAATTTTCAAAGGATTGCTCTGGTCATTATGTGTAAGTCTAAAGGGAGTTGGTGGTTGTTTCTGCCATCTTAGGTATATTACAGCTAACACTGACACAGAAGAACAGAATTTCCCGTTCCCTAAGGCTCTTAACACACACATAGAGGAACTAAAGTTGGATGTCCTCCTTCAGAAGGTAGACCATTTGCGGATAAATGAGTCTCACAAAATGGAGAGTTTTGAGCTACTTTGTGACCACAAGGAAAAGGTAAGAGCTGTGTGGCAACGAAATGTTCACACAGTTTTAAATTTTATTGAAATAGCACCCTGCTCATATTGAAACTACAGCACCGTGTTGCAATTCATAGGGAGAGAATAAGGATGTACTTTTATAAAATGAGTAACTGATTAAAATTACAGTTGAGTTAATTGGGTTTATCTAAGGTCACAAAAACCAACCTGATACAGATTTACTTTGATTTTATTAACTTGGATATTTAATATGTGTTTTGTGACATGAAGAATAAGACATTATACCTGGGCATAATGTTTTCTCTGGAAAGAATAAAAAGCTTTTTAGATTTTCCTTTGTTTTTGTTTTTTAAGACAGGATTTCTCTTATGTGTCCCTGGCTGCCCTAGAACCAGATCTGTGGGCCAGGCTGGCCTCAAGCTCACAGAGATCCACCTGCCTCTGTCTCCCAAGTGCTGGGATTAAAGGCATGTGCCACCACACCAGGCTACGTTTCCTATGTTGCTTTCAATGTAGTATTCATATTTAAAGCTATTTCTATCAGTAGTCATTCTGCAGTGTTTAATATTGGACTTGAGTTCATTAGTCTCACCATCACAACTGAAAGAAAGGATATAAGGGCTCATGAGAGCTCGGGGAGAAATAATGTCTCGTTTTTACCCATGACAATCTAAGCCTTCTTGGCTAGAAGAAGGCTTAGCAACTTCAATACACTGTGTAAAACATGTGAACCCAAACTGACCAACACATAATATGCAAATATCCTAAAGATCAGACTATAGTGTATGAAGATGTGCAAGGATTATCTGTCAATAAAAGTTTTAAAAACTTTTAAAATATCTACAATTATAATTGCATCATCTAGGTAAAAATTGTAATGTCTCTTTGAGTATATGTACTTCAATTTACAGACACTACTTAATGCTCAGTAAGCTATTTACTATGCTGATAGTAGATAATTTACAAAGGACAATAAGAGAGGATACCTGGTCCAGGGGGAATATGTAGTTATATCTGTATAATATTAAATGATTTAAGATCCAAATGTAACACTATATTTGGTCATATTTCTTAGTCATAAATATTTGGATTTAAAATGTTAGATATCTATAGTATAAATCCAGTCATCTATAAATACTGCTATACTTGCCTAAAGTTTTTAAGGTACAGTGAAAGCAATTATGGTCAGTCTGGACAAATTGACGCATTAATCGAGTGTGCGATGCTATCTTTCCAGTTTAGTGAAGAGATAGAGTTTCTGTGGCGCCTGGCCCGAGCCTATGGAGACATGTATGACCTATCTACAAGTACACAAGAAAAGAAACATTATGCTAATGTTGGTAAGTAATTTGTCAGTACTGGGTGTTCTCAGGCGGCATTGTCTTCCACGATAAGCCATCAGTGGGTTTAATACAAGCAAAATCATCTATGTTAAAGACTCAATCCATTTCAGTGTATTCTGAGAATGAAAAACTGTAGACGGCTTCTGAACAAAATGATCTTCTGGAACTAATGTGTGTGTTCCTTTAAAGCAACTGAGCTAATAATATTAAAGCAGGGAACTGGAGGAAAAAGACTCTGATTTCACTTTTTGAGTTTATGATATCACAGGAAGCTAAAACACCTGTGATAGCATTTGAGATGCAACACTGAGCCACGGAGGAGTGTAAGTATCTATCAGTTACCCTCACAACTCCCTTCCTACGGCATGGTAGGCCAGGAACACATAGAAATAACCTCTCGGTTGTCAGGGATTTCCTAAAGGCAATACCTTAAACTGTCATGTATACATTTTGCATACATTTGAAATTTTCCACAATAACAATAAAAACCAAGGAGACTGTCAAATTATTGTTATTGGTTGCTGTATTTATGTTTCATTGGATGCCAGAATACTTTTTGCCAAAGCTCCTGTATATCCATCTCTCTGAGCCTCAGGTTTTATTCTCCTTTCTTCCAAAGCTTTCTTTATTCCCGACTTTTCTATGATAGTATAAGAAGGAAATAGCAAGTAAGAACTCCTCCCATGCTAGTCTGACATCTTTATTTCCACGAAGGACAAATAATTAGAATCTGCGGTAGCCTTCCACCACTAGAAGATTTCCTCGCTAAGTGTCCTCTCCACGTAACTATTTCCTTCCGGAAAGCAGTTTTCTGTAGCAATCCAGCTGTCAGGCACTATCCATGGGGGACTTCTAGAAAAGAGATTAATTTCAAGGAAAAGAAAATTTCAACCAGAGCCTGAAAGGATTTGTATTCATATCTGCTGGGGGGGGGGTAATAAAGCAAACTGATGTACAAACTGACACTCACCAGCAGTAATGTCTTCCTCTTGGGTATTCTGTTAGCAGATGGGATAAAGAGCACAAAGTACTGGAGGGAAGCCTCTGGCTTTGCAGGGAAGGTGATGAAATTTTAAGGTGATGCTATTTTAAGACTACAGGGTTTGTATAAAGAGAAGGAGGAGTCGATAGCAGGAGCTAGAGGTTCATGTGGGGAAGTCTTCTTATGGACATAACAGTTCCCACAGGTAAAATTCTCGAGGCTCTGTTTTTAAATTGAAGGAGAGCTCAGGTGCGTTGTTCTTCTAGCTTTAACTATCAACTTGATGAAACTGGGAGTTGTCTGAGAAGGGATCTCAGCTGAGGGATTTACTAGATCAGATTGGTTTGTGAGCATGTCTGTGGGGATTGTCCTGGTTGATAATTGGTGCCAAGCCCTGGGCAGACAGTTCCAGACCGAACAAGACAGGTAGATAAGCATGGACCGGCAAGCACGCCGTCAGGTGGCATCCTCCATGCTTTGGTTTCTGCTGCTCTTCCTGACCCTGGGTAAGTTCGTTTGTTAGAAGTAGTGTGCGGGATGGCCAGCAGGCCTGCACCTGAGTTCCTGCTTGAGTTTCTTCTGTGACTTTCCTCAGTGACAGTCTATGATGAGTTCTCCTCAGTCCCTTCTGGTCATGGTATTTGACACAGTGACAGAATGAAGCTAGGACACAAATTGATGGACGAAACAGAGAAATAGGAAAAAAGGATGGAGATCTATTGGCCAGAGTGCCCCATGGGGTTAAAATGAGAAGAAAATTTACCGTGTCACAACAAGAAGAGGGCACCATTTTCATTCACACAGAAGGAATGTATTCAAATACTGAAGTAAAGCAAAAAGGATCACTTTTATTTGTACATTTAAGAAATTACCTCAACATGTTAGTGTTTGGGAAGAGTGCTAAAATGAAGTGTGGCAAGAAAGGATGAGGAGAGATGCAAGAAGGGACTTATGAGTGTGACAATGCCACACTAGAGAAATAACTGTATAAAGGACCAATGACTAAACATCACAATTCAGCTCTCCAGTAAATATTATTTGAGGGCTTCTACCCCACCTTAGATCATTTAGTTCCCAAATTTACACACATACACACACACACACACACACACACACACACACACACAATCTTTATACTTATAATAAGCCTTTAAGCATTAGAGCTGGGCATATATCAACCCCTTATGCTAGTTTGTTTACTTCTCTGTCAGTAACGTCAAGATTTTACTTGCCATGTTCCGCCTTTGCTGCTCCTGCTCCAACAGGACATCCCTCATGGCCATGTGTTCATGATCCTCCTGTCCCGTGGCACCTTCCTCCTTCCTCCTCTTCTCCCTCTCCTTTGGTCTCCCCTCAGACCCCAATCCCAGGAACTGAAGCCCCACCCACCTCCCATGCCGAGCTACACGCATCTTTATCAACCAATGGTTTTAACTTAACAAGCATGGTCTGTATAACAAAAGGCAGCATACCTGAGAATTCTGTTGTCTTGAGGCAGCTAGACCTTGGGATACAGAATTTAGCATTACAATACATAGCAGCACACCAAACCTCAACATTTCCCCCCTTTTGTCTAAATAATAATGAACAACATAGAGTGGGACAATTATAAAACAATAATGACAATTATTAGGTAAGAGTTAAACTTAAAAGTCTGTCTGTTTACATGTGGCAATTTAGATAAAGTATTCTATCATCTATCCTATCTTGGTGAGTTTAGAGTTTTATATCTAAATCATTTTCTATCCTAATTTGTATTACCATCCTAAAATCTTCTTCTTAGACTTAGTACATCTTAAATCCTAAACATCTCAATTATATTAGGACTATGACTATCGAGTCTCCAACCCATTAGAGACCTGAGAAGGAATAAATATTACTTTAGTATACAGGAAGTGCAGGGACACAGCTTCCAAAAGTTAAAGAAATGACAGAACCAGCTGACTGCCTGAGACAGTCCCCAATATTCTCTAAAGCATTGGAGCATTGTCTTCAGCTTTCTGACCCAGAAAATCTGACAGGCCTTAGTGAAGCAGGGATTGTGAAGGACATGCTTATCCTGTCTTGGAAGAGCTTGGCAATTGAGTTCCTTGTGTCTGTCCATTCTGGACAGCATTCTGTCTGCAGATGAACTCAGGCAGTTTTCTTTGCTATGATTGAACGACTCCATATGGGGGTTCTTCGATGTTCATCATCTTTGAAAATGAAAAATGAGGTGCTCTCAGACATGCCTCAATATCAAAAGGGCCTTGATTAATAAAAACATCTTTAAATTCCATATTGTACGAGTCCCTGAGATTTTTGATAACTATCTATCTATTCATAGCATATCTAAACAACATGGCCATGACAGCTTACTAGAGGCAAGGAAACAATGCCTGCCTCTAGTTATCTATTGTCTGTCCAACCCAGGATGCATATTTCTGTGATAATCCAGACTATATCTGACATGGCCAGTAACTTGCATTTCTCAACCATCCCCAAGAGTTTGCAATAGCAGATATTAAAAGGACTGGGGGTAACCCTTGTATTTTTAAATGAATTGCATAGGCATAATACGTATACAAGAATTGAAGCATGCATACCTTACGTTATAACAAAACTAACCTTAAATTTTGTATCAATATACAATGAAAACCTTAAATCTGTATCAATATCTGAACATATCCATATCAATGTAAACAAAAATAGCCTCATTTGAGAATAGCAATAGCTCTAAGTTGAAGAAAAGATTCAGTAATCTACCCTTTTATTCTATTATTTCTATATGATAATTCTGTTTCCCCTTTTTTTTTCTCAATCCCCTTCCCTTTATCTAAGAAAGATAGAAAGATAGAGAAAAGGAAAGGAAAGCTAGAAATCCCTGAGTCTAAGCTCCGTATTTTGTTTCCTTTGTCCAAGACCATAACTATTTGTAACCATCCCCTTAAATGACAATATACCTAAAACTCATAAAATGACCAAAACTGTCCACCCCATCCTAAGAAAATGGGACCATGGTCTCCTGAAATTGCTTCCTGCTGACTTAGGGCAAAGAATTCTTTTGTGGATGGGGAGGGGCAAAGGAAATTGGGAAAATGTTTAAGTCAAAAGGAAGTAGCTGGCATCACTTGTTGTCCAGTCTCTATGCACTGAGAAAGTTCAGGCTCAAGTGAAGTCCTATATGGATCAGTCTGTAAGGTTGGACAAACCCAGGTCATCAGGAGTCAGCAGCCCTCCCTGAAGCTGTTTTGAAAGCAAATCTCATGCCATGTGAGGCAGGATCAGGTGTCCCAGCATCCTCCAGGGTGGATATCATTACTGCGGCTTCCTCCACTGTCACTTTCTGAAAACATGATTTCTCATAAGTAATGCGTAGTTCAGTACCAACAATTCATGAAATGTGCAAGATGCATAGTTGTGCCAAAGATGGCCTTCTGCTCTCCATCTGAGAGATGACAGACATCTGTCTTTCTTTCTGAACTAGTTGATTACATGACTAAACTGCAATATAAGACTCCATTTGTGCCACCTGGAAGGATGATATGTAATAATAAGTCATGAAAATTCTGTAGCCAAGATTTAGCACTATTCCAGCTAAGCTGAAGTTCCAGTTGAAGTCAGTTTCAGAGTTGTTTCAATAGAGGGTTTAGCATTGTACATTACTGGTTCATTCTTTTGATTTTCTTCTTTCTTTCTGCAGCCTAGATTTTCAGATTTTATCAGTTTGGATGGAATCCAAAGCTCCGCCCCTTTTTATGTTAAATACAAAGCTTCTCTCCAACATAACACCTCTTGTCTAACAGTTAGAAGTCATCATTAGTATAGATGGAGCCCGTCTAGCAGCCATGTTTCTATCCAGGTCCACTCCATTTTGTCCATTTTGATCTCTCTCAAAGAAAATGTGCAACATCACCACTACCACTGTGCATATAACCCTTTTCATTTTGATAATTCAAAACAAGATTGGTGGAGCCCAAATATCCTCCTTTACAGTGACGTGCATCTATGATTTCGTATTGAGAAAGGTTTTCTCTGTGTAACCGGGGGTGACTCAGGTTTGTTCTGTAGCTCAGACTGGCCTCAGACTCACAGGAGCCTATCTGTCTCTGCCTTTGCTTCCCAAGTATGGGAATCAAAAGCACAAATTTATTTAGTTAGTATCTGCGTACCCTTGAAAATAGTTATATCATTTTTATCTCCTTCTCCGTTCTTTGGAGATTACCTTTTATGTGGATCTACCTATCCCTTCCATTTTCCTCTTTTAAGTTAACATTCGACTTTGTTTCAACTCCTTTCAGTCCGGGTGTGCTTGCTCAGAGGTCGTGGCCTGGGTTGTGTATCCCACACCAGGCTGAGCGGCCATCACTTCTCCCGTGGGAGCCTCACGTTTCAAGGAGACACCTTTCAAGTGTCCAGAGTAGCATGACACCCTACCTCAGAGAGGAGAGCAAACCCGGTCTGTGCCATTTTACACTAAACCAGTCTGTCAGTGTGTCCTGTTGGATGAAATGATAGGGTATCACGTTTAGACCTTAATTGGCATTAACCCTTGTCTTTTTACATTTAAAACAATATCACACGGACTCCAGGACATGTAGATTCATTTGATTTATTTATCTCCTCTGACAAAATACATTTGTATTCTGTATTGCCAAGTTGATAATTAACATGCCAAACAGTTAGTAAGCTTAACAGTATTATTTTTGTTCTCTCCCGTGCTCTTAGGATTCCTTAGTTGGATGTTTTTCTTCTCCTGGAAAGATAAAAGCAGAGTCCCACCCTAAGCCTAACTCTGGGTCTTTATATTGACCAGCAGAATAGATCTTTCCTGGGGGGGGGGGGGGCATCCTTTTTGGCAACAGAAAAAGCATTATCTTTTAAATTGAAATTATAAACCTTATGTGGATAAATATACCTACATTACCCTTTCTCTTTATATAAAATTAAGATTGACATGCATTCATCTTTTTAACTTACTAAGGACATTTCTACTTATTATTAAGCAAAACCTTACATAGTATCTTTAAGGAAAGCAATGTGTCACTTTGGACCTTAGGCTGTCCTTTGTAATCAGCTTTATCTTAGCAGGGAGTCCCACCCTGACTTCGCTGTGTAGACCAGGATGGTCTAAAATCTACAGAGATCTGCCTGACTCTGTCTGCTGTGTGCCAGGGTTAAAGGCATATGCCACAGCCACCCTGCTCAAATATTTCACCTCAATTTCAAATCATTATAACTCTTTAATTCATAAAACAACAAATTTGAACTGGACTGACATTCTGAATTTACTTAAAATCTTTTTTTAAAAAATCTCCTATGTTTTAATAATGCCAAATAATAAAAAAAAAATCCTTGCTGATAATCCTTGAGGATAATAGTTTAAGGGCTCCATTTATTCCCTGAACCCACTCTTGCTGTGAATGAGCAGGCCAGCTCCCTGGCTGGTCCCCGCCCTTCACAGTCTGTGCTCTCTTGACTTTACCCCGATCAATCAGGTTTCCTGCTTATGGACCTGCTGTGCAGTGAGGACTTAGGGCCCTGGAAGTCATGGACCATGTCTAACATGGCGTCTTACCCCGAAATGTTCACACAATACAGCAGCTGATAAGCATTCAGCAAGTGATGTCTGAATTGATTACAAGAACTGTCCGTGGAAGCTGGTAAAATGTAGATCAAGAACCAACTCCCAGAGTAAGCGACTGACCCTGGGGCTGAATGTCCTCCTCTAACAAGCGCAAGGGGGACAAACACTTTCCCCCTCAGGACCCTACTTAGGAACCACTGTCTTGACTGGAGACTCCACTTCCTACCCACTCCTATAATGACCCTGAACTTCAGTCTCTTTGTCTTTCAGGAAAAACTTTAGGAGAGAGAGCCATTACCAGAGCGCCCATGAATGGACACTGCCATCTGTGGTAAGTATGTGGGGTCCCTGCAGCCCTACCTCCCCAGTATGCATGCCTCTCTACACTGCAGGGAGTCCTTTTTTATTAGATATTTTCTTTATTTACACTTCAAATTTTATCCCCTTTTTTGGTTTCACCTCCGAACCCCTCCCCCATACTCTCCCTCCTCCCCCTGCTCACCAACCCACCCACTTCTTCCTAGTCCTGGCATTCCCTTACACTAGGGCACAAGACCAAGGGCCTCTCCTCCCACTGATGACCAACAAGGCCATCCTCTGCTACATATGTGGCTGGAGCCATGGGTCCCTCCATGTTTACTCTTTGGTTGGTGGTTTAGCCCTGGGAGCTCTGGGGGTACTGGTTGGTTCATACTGTTGTTTCTCCTATGGGGCTGCAAACCCCTTCAGCTCCTTTGGGTACTTTCTCTAGCTCCTCCATTGGGGACTCTGTGCTCAGTCCAATGGTTGGCTAAGAGCATCCACCTCTGTATTTGTCAGGCACTAGCAAAGCCTCTCAGGAGACAGCTATATCAGGCTCCTGACAGCAAGATCTTGTTGGCATCCATAATAGTGTCTGGGTTTGGTGGTTGTATATGGGATGGATCCCCAGGTGAGGCAGTCTCTAGATGGCCTTTCCTTCAGTCTCTGCTCCACATTTAGTCTCTGTAACTCCTCCCGTGAGCATTTTGTTCCCCCTTCTGAGAAGGACTGAAGCATCCACACTTTGGTCTTCCTTCTTCTTGAGCTTCATGTGGTTTGTGAATTGAATCTTGGGTATTCCGAGCTTCTGGGCTAATATCCACTTATCAGTGAGTGTATACCATGTGTGTTCTTTTGTGATTGGGTTACCTCACTCAGGATGATATTTTCTAGTTCCATTCATTTGCCTAAGAATTTCATAAATTCAACACATTGCTATACTGAACTGGCCAGCCACGCTCCCTCACTTGCTCGCAGAAGACAAAGGGTAGGGCTGCAACTACCATGATTACATTTGTTCTCACGTTTCTCCTTAGATTACGCTCTAAATCTGAGTAGTTCCTGAGAATCTAACAAGTCTCATGCCTTTCAGGATAAACTATAATTAAATCTAATTAGATAGACCAGGTTTTCGAAAACATATACTAAAATTATAACATGTTTATGAGCAAAATGTGGGACCAGTGTTCCAAAGATTGGAAGCATGAAGTCATTTTTCTTTAACCTGATGAGTAACAGGAAACAAATTTCACAGGTCAAGGGGAATCCAGTCTGTGAATTAGGGCACAAAGCTGCAGAGGCTTGGGTGGATGTAGGATGGGGAACTTTGGAGCAAAAAAGGAAAAACACTTCATGGTTCTGGCCAGAGTTTTTTGTTTTGTTTTGTTTTGTTTTGTTTTGTTGTTTTAAGGGAGGCGTCCTTCTACAGTGAAAAAAAAAAAGAAGAAAAGAAAAATATATTGTTTTAAATTATCCTTCCTTTTATTTGTTGTTCAGTTTTACATTTTTAGATTCTTAGTTGTTGCCACCACTGATGGCTTTGTTTCTCTCCCAAGCTAAATGAATATACAGTTATCCTAGATACAGCAGAAAATTAACGTATGGTCGTTTCTTGAATGTAGGTGTCTCAGTTGGGGGTTTACTGCTGTGAACAGACACCATGACCAAGGTTACTATTATAAGGACAATATTTAATTGGGTCTAGCTTACAGTTTTAGAGGTTCAGTCCAGTCTATACAATCCAGTTCAGTCCAGTCCAATCTCTCAAAAAACAGCTATCTTTTCGCTGTCCCCAAGATCCCTAACAGCAAAGATGTCTGTTTACTCTGTCATCAGCAGGGGGCGCTCCATTCACAAGGACTTGCTTTAACTCTCTGAACAAAAATCCAGTAGTTTTTTTTTTGTGTGTACTCCAATTTCTAAGAGACACATGCCAAAGTTTGAAATAAGCTTTAGGAGCTAGAACATGTGACTCGCTCCTCCTCGGCACGCCATACATTGGTGGTAGCCCCTTGAAGAGGCTGCTTCAGAGTGGGAAGGCAGCTCTAACGTTGGTGCTTCAGTTAAGGCCGGAGGAGGGGGCGACCGAGAAGTGAACCCACTGGTACGGACTTAAAAGGTCACTGCAATGCGTAGGAGTCTTGGGTTTTATATCTCTACCTGGTTTGCCTAGATCATCTTGTATACTTTAAAATTGGCATGCGTGTTAAAGCACTTCTGTCCCTTCACTTTGAGGAGTACCTGAACCGAGTTTCTGAGTTACTGAGAAAGCTATCCTCCCTCTTCATCTTTGAAACTGGGTGCCTGGGGCCTGGTCAGGCAGATCAGGGTGCAAACAAACACTCTGTTTCCCCTTGACTGACTTTCTCTTCTCCTCCCGACCCCTCCTTCCGAGGCCTTACTTTCACTTCCATTCCCTCTTCCTATTCGTCTCCTTTTTCTGCTCTTCCATCTGTCCAGCAGTCCTCTGGACCCATGAGCAATCACATGAGAAATATACACTGTCTTCAGTGAGGACCTTTATCAATGTGAGTTCTTAGTTTTCACAGAGAATGTCGGATCTTCTCTGCCAGCTCTGTAGAACCTGAGCCCTGGCTTGCTACAGTAGCCGGCACTGAAGTCCCCCGCAGGATGCGGCCCACTCCGCCTTCCCTTAACCTCCTCCACTCTCTCTTTCCATTTTTGTTGTAAATCTAATACCTGGATAATGACAACAGGACTTAATTCGCAGAATAGGTTAAATCATCACAAAGTAATGATCCAATTGTTTCGAGTGATTTTTTTTAAATTCACTATCAATTTTTTTAAAATGTTAAAATCAATCCAATCGATGGAAATTTAATAAATTTTAATGTCAGTTTAACATTCACTCTCAAAATGTTTTCTGTCTACTCAATAGAAAGGCCTTCATTCAATCAAATATTAAAACTTATTGTGGCAATGAATGAAAAAGAATCTTAATCTTTGACTTTTGAAATAACACGTGGATAAATTGATCTCATAGCTAGCCCTGTTGCATGTAATTTTAAAATGTATGCAGTTGCAGGTGCCGGCCACGGTCTCATCCAGCCCCCACAGCTAGCTTTGTCAAACCACTAATGACTGCCCTGCAGCTATGTCGTTCTCCTAGCCACCTGAGTGCCGCAGACAACCTCGATATTTTAAAAACCAGCCAGATAACAGAACTGCTGGGCGAAGAATTTCTTATCCCATCCTTCTTAGCTTCCACAGCCACTGCAGGCTACAAACTATCGGTCCCCAAGAGTTCCGTGCTCCACAACCTCATCCAGGTTCCTCTCCCTCTCTCTCTCTCTCTCCCCTCCTCTTCCTCCGGGGACCCGGAAATCCCACCTTATCCTTCACCCAGCGATTAGCTTCTGCCTTCTTTATTGACCAGTTAAAATGGGGAGAAGGTTCACATTGAATTGCCAAAGTGGGTGATCAACTCCTCTTCAGGGCGGGGCCCCTCTTGAGGAAGCGGAATTAGCATCAAAATACAAAGAGCACAGGGAGACCCACAACAGACCCTCCCAAGGTTGAGGGAAAGTCTTATTCTTCTGGAAGTCTTTCAGGGTAAATTAATAAAACTTTTCTCATTCTGTCAACAAGAATGGCAAACTGAGCTATGAAGGCTAAATCCACTCAGCTGTTTTTCTCAAAACAAATATTCATTGGATAGCTGGGGTTATTGGTCAGCTTAGGAAAAACTTCCCTACTGTAACTTTAAGACTACGGGACCATTCTATAAGATTCTGTTGCCTTTATCATACCAACCTAAAATACACTGGGATCAAGATAATAAAGTATATTTATAATATGTTGGCCAAATGGGTTTGGCTGTAGGTATAAATATATCTCTCATGTGAGTCATGCTCTATTGTGGTCTACTGTTTATGAGTTATAGCTACACATCTTATAGCATATGAGTCACACAACAGTCTGTTTCTGTGTGTGTGTGTGTGTGTGTGTGTGTGTGTATTAGGAAGCAGAGCCACACAGTGAGTAGAAAAGCAGAAACTAGAACTTAGATGATGTGTTCTGATGTCTTCAGCCATCCTTCTATTCCAAGAGGCTGCTTCTGATCCCTACTGTGTGCACAGTGTTAGTGATGAATCACAAATAGGCAGGAAGTGAGTGGGGTTGTGTTAGGAGTTGTTGAAATGATATGACTGTCCCTTTTAATAGTATATTCAATATCAATGCAAATATATACGTGTGTGTGTGTGTATACACACATTATATATAAGCAAGTCTTATGAAAGCAACAGTACTTCAAATAACCTCTAGATGGAGGTAATTCACCATCATGTAAAGTAACTTATTCAGGATTCCCATCAGACTTGAGTTTGAGAGATAAAATATTAAATTACATTTTAAAATGATCACCATAAAAATAATATACACATAACTAGAGTTGATTAGAAGAAAGGAGATGGCAAACGAGCCTTTGGGGGAAAGTGAACAAGTGACCTTGGAGTTTATGGCTCAGAGGAAAGCAAGCAATGTCTTAGACTCAGGACAGATTTCAGAACAGGTTATACCTGTCCTAAGTCCCTAGGGGTATAGTATTTGAAAGAATAAGAGTACTTCCTATAATGTTTATAATTCATGGAATTTCTTTGTCTTTTCTCTTCACTCATAGTAACTTAGAGGGATTGGAAACACTCCATAGTCTATAAGTCTTTGGAAGGAATGATGCAGCAGAATTTTAGGATTTCAAAAATATTGAATTGTTGCATAAACAGTCAACTTAGGCCTTTGTTTCTTAAAGACATAAGGTAAATAATAATAGGAAATACGAGGCTCCAGTGGTAAATTCTATCACATGTTTAAGGAAAGAACACACCACATTTCTGCCAGCTCTTCCAGAACTCCTCTATGTAGCCCAGCACCACTGGTATAGAACTTGTTTTAAAATGTGGTAGCAAACTGAATCGCAACGATGTAGGGAAAGCATACACAGTAGCCATGTGGGATCTTTCCTGGGCTTTTGAGAAGCCTGTTTGACATGTAAAAATCATTTAGTACATTAACGAACTGAAGAGGGAGAAAGATCATATGCCGACGTCAGTAGATACAGACAAGCACAATGGACAGACAACTATTATTCATGGAGAGTAAAACAAACAAAACCTCTCAAAAACCAGAAGAGTGGGAACTGCCTCCGCTTAGCAAAGAGCAAACCCCAGAGCAGCCATGGCTAACATCATCGACAAAGCCACATATTCGTGGGAGATGAGGCAGGGTTAGGAGTATTCCTCACACCATGGCCTTTCTGGTTCTTCTGAGAGTTCTGGCAAATCAAAGAAGGATGTGAGAGAGACAAATCAATAAGGAAGAACTTGACTCTTTGCTGAAAATGTGACAGCCTTTACACCCCTAGAATTTAGTCATCAACACAAGATTGCAGGATACCAAATTAATGCATAACACCTAGTATATATACTAGGGATATGTAATTGAAATTTAAAATTAAAATACATTGCCATTTGCAGTTACATGCCCCCCCAAACTCAAATATATAGGTTTTAAAATACATATAAAATATGTACAAGATCTCTATGAGACAAACTGCAAAACTCTGATAGTGATATGGAGAACTACGTAAGTGGAGAGCTAGTTCATGCTGTGGGTACATAGCCCCAGAATTGTCAAGATGTCACTTTTCTCAGTATAATCCAGAGATTCACTACACCACCAGCCAACATCCTGTCAACTTATGTGATATCATGAACACATTTTATATGGAGAAATAAAAACCCCAAGTCAGAGCTGGAGGAGGGGGCGAGGCTGGGGAGCAACGCTTCGTGACTTAAAGGCTCTGTGCACTAGCCCAGGTGCAGCAGTGACCCTGGGACCTTAGGCCATGAGCACAAGTTCCCAGAGGTGAGGTTAGAGCGCTCTGGAACAGCGCTCATTTAATATCCAACCTCTGGGTTCAGAGGAGTGAAATCCAGTCTCGTTTAAAGCATTTGATCAGTGATCAGCCTTACTCTAGGTTCTCCGGTCATTTCTAATAGGCTGGCTTGATCGTTCTTCCTGCCGAATATGCGTGGTGGGTTCCATTGGCTGGGAAGAGAACAGTCACACTGAAAGGGGAGTTTCACTCATTGTGAGTGAGTGGTTGACTTCTGGCTCTTGTCTTTTGTCTCCCATGTAACAGTAATAGTGTTACTGTTCCAAGTTAAGAACTTGCCCAATCATTTTTGTACTTGGAAGGTATGCTCACTCAGAGAAACGATCAAGATAGCACCCAAAACCATATGCCCGAGCTCAGTTTTTAAAACGATAAAAGACTATCACACTCTTAGCATAGTTAAATGTGTGTATTTAGCGTCAGGCAGCAGCATCCTGATGTCCTCTGGAGACTTGCACAGACAGAAACGGGTGTGAAAAACAATGTATCCTCAACTTTCAGAGTAAATAAGCCAGTTGCTGAAGAAACACTGTGTCTAATCTACAGTCAAATAACCATTTCTGTAAACGGCTGTCTTCCCAGGTGGGGGGTGAGGAGATCAGTCATTCATAGGATGGCTGTACCCTTGTACTAATGCATTGCTTAGGAGGGAGAGAAATAGAGAATTTTTCTTGAAGCATGCCTTAGTTGATTTTAACCACGATAGTTTTTTTCAATGACATATAAGAAGGTCAGGAAATTTTTGAAGCGGCCATGGTCTTTAACTACTGGTTTTAATATGCTTTCATGGTTATAAATCTGTTAACACTTCGTTATCTATTTTAGTGCATGATTTGTCTTTTTCTGAGAGCCCAGCATCTGGTGCTGGCTAAGAGCTCCTACTGCCAAGCATCGTTCAAATCGCGTCACATTCTGTGGCTTGTTTTCTCTCACCATGTGTAAGGGACAATGTTCCTCTTAGCTCCTGAAAAAGCCGGGTTCACATTAATGTCAAATATCTACTTGTAGGGCCCTTGCATCTCTGTTATTGCTTCTGCAAAACATTCACTAAGTGCTTTAGAGACATATTTTAAGTGTTATGAGATCATGGCGTTTGATGAAAAGTTGACCTGACAGCCTCTGGTTTTTTTTTCTCTCTCTCTCTTTCCAGGTATGCAGTTTTGTGTGGTTATGTATCTGAGTTTGAGGGCTTGCAAAACAAAATTAACTGTGGACATCTGTTCAAGGTACAGCTTCATTTCACTAACCGCCATGAGATGACTCGGCATGAGCACTAGGGGTTTATTTTGATGTTTGAACAACAGAAAATGAAATAGCTAATGCTGTAGCAAAAACAATCAAACCATTTGGGGGAGGAGTGTGTAAATATTTTCCAGGATGGCACGAGATAGTACCCGCATAGATGAGTGTTGGCCTTTTTTCCCTCCAAGGATGGATGATTGGCCCTTTGGTCGTGAGCTCACTGACATATAAAACATGGCTGAGATAAAGTAACCACTAATCTCTCCTTGCAGTGCTCCCCAGGCTTCTCAATGCCACTCCCTTTAATATAGTCGTTCCTCATGTAGTGGTGACCCCCAGCCATAAAATCCTTCCGTCGTCGCTACTTCATAACTGTCATTTTGCTGCGGTCATTAACTGTTATGTAAATTTCTTAGATCAGGATAACACTCTGCAACCCCTGGTGGGGGTCATGACCCACAAGTTGAGAACCACTACCGGCCTATGCGGCAGGCAATGAAAAACAAAGGGTCGGGCCTAAAGCTTAAAGTTACTACGGTGATGAACAAAATGGGCAACTTGCCTACATAACCTTGCACTATTGCCGTTGGTTTTCGTAACCCACTAACTAATCTGACTCAGTAATTGTGGTGGAAGAAATCGGCTCTTCCCTGAGTCCCAGCTTCCGGCTCTCACTCTGACAGTGCTGGAGAGGGTCTGGGGTGGGTGCGGATCCCTGGCCTCTCCAGAGCTGCTGTTTTCCTTACCTAAATCCTGCTCCCTGTGACATCTGGTGTACGTGGATGTATGCTAGTCTCACTGAGGCGCGTTTCACTGAGGCGCTGAGCACACTTTTAAGCATGGCCTCCTCAAGTCCCAGTCACAGCTTCAGTTCCACGGGCAGGGGATTTGGTGACGTATTGCTAAGATTTAATTGTGTTCACATTGTCAGACAACTGAGTTCCCTGGGCTTTGTCAAGGCTCCGTTTAGCCGTATCTGAAACTAGATGACTTTTCTGTGAATTTTTTTTTCAGAAGCATCTAGAAGTAGCCATCCAGCTTTTGCCTGAAGAACCCTTATTATATTACCTCAAGGGAAGATATTGTTATACTGTAAGTTACTGTCTTTGCTTGGAACCCTTACTTGAATACCATGTGGACACTAGATACATTTTCAACAGCCTTCTCCCTTTTTCATGATTTGTACCTATTGCACACTAGAGTGGGCATTGCAAAGTTAGTTGTTAGTGTATGATATATGTTTTGAAATTGAATATTGATTTTAAATTATATATTATCACTTATAAGCTTACATTTTGTGTATTATATTTGTATTTGTGTGTGTGTGTGTATGTGTGTGTGTGCGTGTGTGTGTGTGTGTGTGTGTGTGTGTGTGTGTGTGCAGTTCTTATCTTTCCATGGAATTGCAGAAGTCATACTTTGGGCTTTCTCAGGTTGAGATCAGCTATCACACATGTTTTGTGTACAAATGTACCAGCCATGGTTCTTTGGGAAGATCTACTTTTATTATCAGCATTATTGTTCATAAATTATATGTTTAGTTATTGGCCCGAAAATGACTTTGGTTTCTGCTGTAAAATACCTTTTCCCCCTCTTCCTTTTCCTTTTAAAATTTCAGTCTGCTAAAGATCAAACTCAGAACCACTTTCCACTTTCTACATAAGTGCTTCACCACTAATCTGCAGTCCCCC
Organism: Mus pahari; assembly: GCF_900095145.1. Lineage (NCBI taxonomy): Eukaryota > Metazoa > Chordata > Mammalia > Rodentia > Muridae > Mus > Mus pahari. The sequence goes on from NC_034607.1 coordinate 45,538,972, forward strand.
CAAATTTTCAGACATGATAACAGGCAGGGTTCCTCTAAGAAACTTAACTTGATGGGATACTAGCCATTGAAATAGCTCAAATATGGGCAGCTGGTCAGAGGAAGGCCCAGTGTCTTAAATAATACATTAGTTTACAGAAGAGTTACAGAATGAGAAATATGTCTAGAGCAGTGCATGAGAAAGGTACAGTACACCTGGCTACAATTTGTAAAGAAATTAGAGGGAGCAAAAGCAGGAGCCTTCTCATTAGGGGACCGGAGAGAAGAAAGAGGCTGTCTTTATTGGAGTCCACTGTATGCCATGTGTGCATTTTATGAGTTATATTTCTTAAAAATAAAATATAATTTAATATGAACTATAAAAATATAAATGCATTTAATCTGTTTTAAAGTACAATTATTTCTAGAACTATAGGGTGCAACTATGCAAAAATAAAAGCTTAATTAACTGTGAAAGAATTTGTAACTTAATACACTCCGAATACCAGACTCAAAACTATAAAATAAAAACTGACCAAAATATGCATATATTTGCAAACTGAAAAAATCCTCGTAGACTTCACATGCTTCTTGATGGGGGTGGGGGGTGGGCATGTATGTATACATGTGTGTGCATGTACTTACAGGGCCAGAGGTTGACATCAGATGTCTTCCTCGGTAACTCAGCCCCTTATCTTTTGAGGCAGGATCTCTCTCTGAGTCTGGAGCTCACCAATTCTGCTAGACTGTCTGGGCAGCAGTGTTCAGGAATGTCTTGTCCATCCAAACCCTCACCCCGATGCTGAGCTCACACAGTGCTGAGCTCACAGGCAATGGTTCTGTCCCTTACCTTTTACTTGCATGCTGGCCATGGAGCACAGGTTCTTCTCTTTGCACAGCAAACCATCTTCCCAGCCCCTAACCTGCCTTTATTTGATAACTAAAGGATCAAGTATATATATATATATATATATATATATATATATATATATATATATAATAAGCACTTAATAAGCATACCAAATTTTACATTTAATAATGTTTTTGAATGACTGAACTTCAATTCTGCCATCAACCAGATTAAAGCAATGTTAGGTTAAAAAAAAAATCACAAAAGGAAAAAAGTGGTGTGACACACTTTTTACAATGGTTTAAAAAAACAAACTTGAGCAAATAAATAAAACTGTATAGAAATGTCCAGTTTTGTCAGCACCACGGACTGAGCCCAGAGCCCCGCGCATCCCCAGCAAGTGCGCACACAGGCGCTGCATCCCTGGCTCCACAGGTTCAGCTTCGGTTCTTTGTTTTCTTTTGTGTTTTGCTTGTTGGGTTTTGGGGGATTTTGTTTTGTTCTCTTTCTTTTTCTTTTAACATTTTTACTAGAAAATCACTACCTAAAAATGTAGAAGTAGGTTGAGAAGATTTCACTGAGAGAACATTGCGCTTCATCAATGCCTTTGACTAGCATTTCGGGAATATGATACATGCCCAATATTCATATTTGTGGAAAATAAAGCAAAAGGCAACATGAAATGGAATTTGATTACTGTTTTCATTATCTGAGCAACTCATACCTGCATGCTTTGTTCAGATCAACCCTATCCTTCCCTCTCCACTTTCTCTTCTAACCTTCCTACCCCTCTTCCTCCCAACTTCAAATGCTCCTTTTCTTTAAACCCAGAGTCCCCTTAGTGCTGCCTGTGTGTGCATGGGTGTCAGGCCATCTACAGCCTCTCGGGCCTAAGTAGTGAAGAAGTCGTCTCAGCCCTCTGAACTCCCTCTAGACCAAGACTCGTGTTATGTATCCTTATCCAAGGAAGCACTGACTTGGAGGATAGCGTGCAGTGGGCATGAGTAGCAGAGGCAGGTTGTGTGTTTACCAACATCTGTTGTATGCATGTACATATATGCTTACACATGGAGCTAACTAGAGAGACATCATCCATTTCTAAGAGTGATATTCCTTTGTACATGCAGGTCTCAAGACTCAGCTGGATTGAGAAAAAAATGGCTGCTACTCTGTTCGGAGAAACGCCATCTTCAACGGTTCATGAAGCTTTGCTCAACTTCCTTAAGGTGTGTTTGCCTGTCACGTGTAATTGCTTTGCTGATAAAACTTTGAACAATTAAAGGCGATATTGCACATATCTAAGCATGTAGTATGTCTACCCACTAAATTAACTTTCTAGTCACCTGGTCTCTGCCTTACTCTGAAACCGTTAAGCAGTGTTTCTTGTCAGCTCCCAAACTTGACGCACATGGGATTTCCAGTTTCCAGCTGGTGACGTCAGTTATTTTGTTGTTTGAAGGAGAGGATGAAGGAGAAGAACACACGAGTGGAGGTTATCCGGATGAGGTTTTCTCAGAGCTCAGAGAAGTAGGGAACATGGAAGCGGGGCAGTTGAACAATTAGTCTGCGTCATTCTTGGAGTGGCTCAAGATTCTTGCCAAATGAGGACTATTGAGCCGGAAGTGATTACAGAGGAGAAATACCTGGTCAGCACTGTGGGTGGCTCCCCTGACCCTTTTAACCTACAGGCTCAGTTGCACATCCAGACCTCTAGCCAGGGCTGAAATAACTGCTTCCTCTGATCTATTCCTCTGTCTGTACTCTCTTCCGTGCCAAGGCCATACATGTTCACCTGTCAGTCTTAGACTCTCCCACAGACATAGTCACACACATACACAAGTGTGCTCCTTGACAGTGAAAGTTGAGAACAAATTTAAAGGTCTAATGGAAAAGTACATAACTTAATGAGAGTATATCTGTACTTTGAAATACAGCTTTTAGGAACAATACAGTAGATCTACATATGCTAACATGAAGATTCATCTGTGACTCCAGGAAGGGAAAAAAGTATAGGAAAAAGAACATTGTGGTGTTATTTTTAAAAATAATAATTACTTCTGTTTCTGTATTCACTCATCTGACAGGATGAGTGTCGATGGTGGCACTCCTGGAGAACGTGATTGAAGCTGAGAGTAAAATATGAAAGGGGAAACTTGCCTTTTCTTTCTTTTTTTTTTTTTTTTTTTTTTTTTTTTTTTTTTTTTTTTTTTTTTTTTTAAAGATTTATTTATTTATTATATGTAAGTACACTGTAGCTGTCTTCAGACACTCCAGAAGAGGGAGTCAGATCTCGTTACGGATGGTTGTGAGCCACCATGTGGTTGCTGGGATTTGAACTCAGGACCTTCGGAAGAGCAATCAGGTGCTCTTACCTGCTGAGCCATCTCACCAGCCCCGAAACTTGCCTTTTCAAACTTTGTAAATAACTGAGTCTCTCAAGTTTTTTGTTTGTTTAAAGTCTTCCCTTAAGTTCTGCATCCCTTGGGGCTGGGGACTGGAGTCTGGATGGGAGCCTACATCCTAACCACGTCCGCAAAAGGTGGCTCAGAGGCAAAGGAGGACTGACTTGGGTCCTTAGAAGAGCTCTAGTTTAGTGCCCTATCTGTGCAGGAACTCTTTCTCCCAGAGATTAGGAGCTGTGTGTGAATGAGTAGAGGTGGGCACACTAATAGTGCCTTCTGCTTGGACCAACTCTCTTGTGGATCCAGTATTTCCTTTAAAAGCACTGCATGGGATGGACGTCAGGGGTTATTGAAGTCATGTGACTTGCCCATAAGCAACCAAGTCTTAATCTAGTAGAAAATGCTTGCTGTGCCCTACTCTTGTTTTCCTAAGCAGACGAGGAATGTGTAGGCCTTGTCTCAGGAGAGTGTGTTGCTGGTTGTTTTTGTTCTAAAGAAAAATGAGGGCAGATAGGACAATAAAAAGGAAGGCAATGACTCTGTATTAACTAATCTAGTGGATGCTTAGTGACTATAACGGAGATGGCAATACACTGTAATAGCTTTCTCCAAAGGCTGTTTCTATATGAAAGATATTCAAACATGGAACAAACAAGTCTTGGGGCAGTTTGATTACTAGGTCTGATTTGTTGAACTGTGTCCCTTTTCATTATGACTGGTGTTCTTATTATAACATAGCCCTGTGGTCCTCTTGTGTGCTTTCTCTTAATCCAGACTGAAGAATTGCAACCTGGTTATTCTGTGTCCAACTATTTGTATGCAGCCAAGGTAAGGCAGTGAACTGCTTAAAGATAACTCTGAGCGCATTGCAGGAAATATGGGTTGCCCTTAACATGAATGTTTCTTTTCATTTCTAGTGTTATGTTGATCTTGGGGAGTCTCAGGAGGCTTGGAAATTCTGTAACTTGGCACTGCTACTGCCTATTGTCACCAAAGAGGTAAGTCGAGGCAAGGAGAAAGTGTGGGGCACCCACCAGTGCGGAGGTGCAGTGATGAGCAACCAGAGTTTTCCTTATCCGTTAATACATGGATTTATTTTATTATTCCAGCTTTATTGGAGTATATTTAACAGACACATACATATATTTTTATACCTCTCTTTGACTACTTAAAGACACAGAAATCTTTAAGTGTGTAAGACAATTACCACAACCAAGTTAATGTGTACTTGCCTCACCACACACCACTCTTTTCATGGTTGAAACCACCAAAGAGTGCTCTCTTTCCTGTTTCGTGTTTGATGGAGAATTACTAACTATAGTCAGCATACGGAGCATTAGCTTTCCAGAACTTACTCATAAATGAAGCTTTTACCCTTTAATCACTTCAAGGGAATGGGCAGATACTGGTAATCACGGCTATTCTCTTCTCCTATGGTGAAATGTTCTTTTATAGTACAACTTCATCACTTGGATTTTGTGTGTCCATTAAAGTTTTAAAAGTTGTTCAGTCTCTGTAGAATAACTTGTCACTAGGAGATCACACAAACCTCTAAGGCAGACACAAATCATGAGCTATCACTTAGCACACCCTGCTGCCTACTGTGTATAAAACTGCAGGAAGAGACGGGGGAGATGTCTCAGTGGGTAAAGTACTGAGGGTACAACCAGGAGGACCTGGGTTCAGAGCCCCAGCACCACAGTCAACATAACGCTCAGCACTCCGTGCCTGGAATCCCAGCACTGGGCGAGGGGATGAGTGCGCTCAGGGCTTTCTAGCTCGCCATCTAGCCAGTGCAGCAAGTTCCAGGCACAGTGAGACACTGCCCCAAAATAAACAAGAATGATAGAGCAAGACACCCAAGATTAGCCTCTGACCCCCCCACACACGCACACACCAGACTTATGCACACAGATGACAAACATATATACATACATATAACAAACATATACATATATATACATATAACAAACATATACACATACACATATAACAAACATATACATACATTTAAAACAAATATATACAAATACATATATAAAACACACATGTACACATATTACAAACACCAATCCATGGATACACACATGCACACATATATTCACAAATAACAAATATACATGTACACATCTAACAAACACACACACATCTTACAAAGGAGAAAGTTCATCAGTCAGGAAAAAAAAACTAGGCAGACTGTCCAGTTAAAAACACATAACTATAGAACATTTCATCCTAAACGAAAAGAATACACCTTCTTCTCAGCAACTCACAGTACCTTCTCCAAAATTGACCATATAATTGGTCACAAAACAGGCCTCAACAGATAATAAGAGGATTGAAATAATCCCATGCATCCTATCAAATGGATGTTATGAAAATAATTTTATAAGAAAAAAAAGAACATGAGCAAGTCATCGCCATGTCTTTTTTATTTTTCTAGTCTTCATTTGTATTGTTAAATTGTTTTCTAAATTGTGTGTATGGTTAGAAACTCAGTTTCCTCTTAGTCAAGAATATAAGATAAAGTGATTTATACCTATAACCACCTGCTGCTGGAAGGTTTCTTCAGTCTGAAATAGATCCGGTTAGTGAGTTTGTAACTAGTTTATCCACGGCTACACTAACAGCAGCCAGGGTTGCAGTGAAGACTCTTCCTCTGTTTCCTGCCCTGCCTGTGACCCACCATAGCATCCTTCGCTTGTAGCTTCTTCACATTACAGTTACTTTGTAGCTGTGTCTATTGTCTCTCACCAGAGCATTCTAAACTTATCACACATCCAGTTGCTACAGAGACTGTCACCATTTGCTCCCTAAAGCCCAAATGAACGTGTATCAACATGTTTACCTTGCAAGAATCTGAAACTACAGTATTTTCATTATACATGTGAGCATCTCTTCACTTTAAGGAGCTAATCACAGATCCTAAGAAACCATTTTTAAAACAGAAAATAAAAGGCATTCCTATGTTTAAGGCAGCATACAATGATTGCTGAGTGAAATAATTACTTCATCAATAGCCTCACCGCTGTTTGCCTAAAGGCAGCGTTCAAGTTCAGCAGCCTGGCATGTACTGAAAAGACTCATGTGGAAGAGAAATTATAATACTTTGATTTGCTGTGAAAAAAGACACTAAATTTTCTTTTAAATTGTTATGTTTTCAGACAATAATCACTCATAGGAGAGTAATCTCAGTATAAATGACTTGATAAAGTCAATAATGAAATATATAATATTTAGGAAATATAATATGATGTACTTATAAATATACAATCTACGTATGTATGGCTCTTCCTGAGTAACCTCAGGTACCTTCAAATCCTGCAGCTTAGGCTATGGCTTCTTCACACCTCTTAGAAAGGGAGACAGCACTACTGCTAAGACACTGGTAGAACCAATGTGTCAGCCTGTGTAGGAGACTGTCCCCTCCTGGATCCCACTCCAGAGTTCATGGAGAAACAGCACCGTACATCAACTACATTCTCATACATCTGCATCCTGTGCGCTCCTAAGGAAAATACAGTCTGTTTGCGATAGCCTTTCTAGAAAAATACCTACATCCAAGACTAGTTAATTTCAAAGTTCATAGAGTACCAGTGTGAATGTGTGACATCTCATTGTACATTTGTATTTTCTTTATAGGACAAGGATGCACATAAAGAGGTGAAGAAAATAATCGGTTCTTTGAAGAGGTAAATAAAAGAACTTATTCTTCAGCAAATCCAATACAGTCTTCTAGAATTTAACAGACTGTACTTTTTTAATGCCTTTCTCCTTAATATAGAGATTATGTATTCTCACTTGATTTGAAGGTCTAGCCTTGCCTTCTAGGGCCACTGCACTATGAGACAAATCATGTTCTTTGGAGACAGTACTTACTCTAATGTTAGTATGTAATGATCGCTGGACATGTATACTTCATTTTATTCATGTCAATAAACTACAGACTTTAGAATGTTTGTGTAACCAATACTTAATGTAATAAAAATGCACCCTAGCGAATGTTATTGTTTCAATAGACTTTATAAAATGATTAATTCATGATGAAAATGTAAACAATGGGCAGAGTTGCTAGAAAAAGAAGAACAAGAGGAAAAGGCAGACCAATTAATCAGAGAAACGTGAATAGAGTTGCAGTAAAAAGACCCTTTCACTACCAAACTTGGAAGGTTTTTTTCTCTTTTTAGGACGTAGCTAATTTTAGCAGTATTACCATAAAATAAATGTGTTCATATGTTGATAGTGTGAGTGTTTTTGCTACAATCCTCTGGTTAAAATATATCTAAAGCCAAAAAAAATTATTAAGTCAAATCCTGCAGTGTCTCATCATAGAAATAATCCTAGAGAGAAAGCACAGGCGATTGATGTGAATTCCAACATTATGCCCAACAAGAAAACAGTCAATCATGCTAGAGTTCCACTATAGTAGAAATATTTTAATATTAAAAATATATATGCTCAGCATGGTGGCATATGCATAAATACCATCACTTGGGAACAGGAGGTGGTTTGATCATGGGTCCTAAGCCAGCCTGGGTTAAAAAACAAGAGCCTGTCTCAAAAAAATATATACACACATGTGTGATAGTATGATTATGGTATAACATGCTATGATATGATATGGTATGATTTGGGGAAAAGAAGGAAGATCATGAGTCCTACATGGACTAAATAGCAAGGCTTTTGTGGGGGTGGGATATATGGAAATGTTTGTGAACAAGAAAAAATGGTATATAGATGTAAACTCAGATGTGTGAAAACATGCCAGAAAATTATTAGTAGAAAATAAACTAAAATAATGAGTTTTATTTCTGTGACTATCTCTTTTATTTGCTGCTTTTCCAAATTTTTAGTAATAAACTAACACAATTTTTAAAAGTCAAGCTTTGTCATCAGTGATTGATAAAGATATCAGTAGTATCCTTCAACCATCCTAGAAATCAAAGGAAAATTTGAATCTTCGGTTTGCTCTCCCCAACACACACACACACACACACACACACACACACACACACACGAGGTGGAAACTTAAGGGTTCTTTGGAGAGTCAATTGAGTTGGATGGTGTATTGCTGGGGCAAACATGTGAAGGAGTGTTTTCCTGAAGTGGACACAGGTGAAAGACTGAGGCAGACTCATGAAGGAACATTTCACTGAAGGAGACACAGGAGAGAGGATGTTCTGCTAAAGCAAGCATGTGAATGGACACATGATGAAGGATTCTCTGCTAACAACACGCATGCATTGGTCCGCCTTACACTGTGTAGTTGGACTCCATGGACTCCAGCTGATCGGATGTACATGCCAAGGCAGGGCACGTGGTGGAGGACACATAATCTTTGGAGGGTATAAATAGGACTCAACGGAGTGATGGAGACAGAACTGGGCTTGCTTGTGGGTCTCGAGTCTTCACTGATCTTTGCTTCCCTGAGAAGCACAGCTGAGAACTTCTCCTGGTGTTCCTGCTGTCCCTCCTTGACTCAAGCCAAGGCTGAAGCCTGGCTGTCCCTGTTAGGTCACGTCACTAGGTCATGTCACTGCTGTTGCTAACCCAACTCTACTGAACTGGACTGCTGGTGTATCTGCTGCTGCTTGCTAACCTGTGATGGGACCAACCCGAGTGTCTATGGTTTTGGGTTTTTTTTGTTTTTTTTTTTTTTTGGAGGGGGGTTGTTCGTTTGTTTTTGTTATATTTTACCTTGCAACCGCTATTTTTTCCTGTACAGCCTACTAAATTACATATAGAATATTATATCCCCTCCAGGAAATTCCATACAACTTCTTCTGCATGAATGCTAATTTCCTGCGGTTGCTTCCCTCACCACTCAAGATACCTGACCTTGGAAAAAAAACAGAACATGGTCACCATGCGGGTGTTGAGGCCAGACTAACGGGACCCCTTCCACTTAAAGATGAAGTACACAGAGTCTGACTTTTCGGGAGACCTCATGTACAATGCTGGACAAAGGGAGCTCTAATCCAGAACTTGGAGTATCTCCCGAAGATACGAATCGAGACTGTATGTTACAATTTCTCAAAACACATGAGAGAAATAAACACAGTGTTCTGACATCTTAGTGCCTTTATGTCCCTTAGTTTGTGTTGTTAGCTCTCCTGCAGGACACATGGCCTTCACTGTAATAAAAATGGAGTCATGTCAGCTGGGCCCCCACCCTATAACACAAGTTCTTTATTTTGTAACGTGTTTGTACTTTTGAATTAGTTAAAGCTGAACAGGACCATCAATATATCTTCTATACCAAACTTTCCATTGTAAATACATAGCTTAAGCTCTGGTATAAGAGGAACATAGCGCCAGAGTATCCCACTGGCCAAGCCAGGCCTGGGATCCTGACCTTGACCTTGGAATCTCATGTACTCTCAAATCCACTTGGAGCCTAGGGCTGTTTCCCTGTCGTTACTGGAGTCCAGCATACCTAACAGAATGGGCGCTCTGAGAACAGTGACTTGCACGGTGATTAATCGTTACTCTCATGTTGTTTTTCCTGTATCAACTTATTTTGTACACCAACGGATCTCAACCTTCCTAACGCTGCAACCCCATTCCTCACCCCAACCGTGAAATTATCAGGTTGGGACTTCAGAACTGTAGTTTTGCTATGCTGTGAATTGTAACAATGTATCCGATCTACAATATATCTGATATGTGATCCCCAAGGGAGTCAGGACCCACAGGTTGAGAACCACTGTTACACACCAACCCTATGCGGAAAGGGCATTTGATTTTATCCTGTCTATATCATGGATGCCAGAATACAAGATATAAACTACCGTGTCCTGAAGAAAAGACCAGAAGCAGGGAATGCTCCAGGGTTCGTGTTGCCGTCTGAGCCACTGCATTCTCCTGTCCTGTAAATGGGGCAGAGAGGGAGATGGGTGGAAGTAGAGCAAAGAGCAAATGATAGGAAGTAGCAAGAAGACACTAAAATCGGAAGGAAGGGGAAAGAAGGGTGGGAGAGTAAGCAGAAAGTAAAGAAAGATACTTATTATATAAGCTGTGGGGTTGTTTCTAGTGTTTGATTGTAGATTTCTGACAACCTATTGCATAATCTTCTAAGTTAGATTTTTCTCATATGTTTACCTCTGCCCCCTCCCCTAGATAAGAGGAGAAGAGGATAAGGAAGCTTAGATTGAGCAACATGACCTATTTTGTCTTGGTGTATAGGAAGACCCTTGTTGTAGACTTTGTAGCTTATTAACTGTGATGAACAAGACTGGCTTCTTTTCCCAAGGCAAGGTAGACTTCAGTTATCTCCATGTTCTGTGATCTCAGCTCTTCCAGCATGTAGTTTGCTTTAGGTTCCTGTGGCCAAGTCACTAAGGATGATTTTTTTTTTAAATAGCCTTATTGAGATAGTATTAACCTACAAATAATTACATATATTTTGACACACATCCTTTGACAAATTTTGACATGTGTGTATGCCCATGAAGTCTCCAGCACAATCAAGAACATTTCTATAACCTCAAACTCTAGTCCACGCCCTTTAGTGTCTTTCCCATCTTCCTCTGCCACTTGTTCCCTGCTGCAGCCACACACAACTGCTGACCTACTTGCTGTTGCTGTAGACTGAGTCCTTGGGTAAAATACAGCTCAGAAGTAGAAAAGGAATGAACTGCTACATGTTACACCAATAGGTGGATCTCAAGATAATTATGCTTAAAGAAGTCAGAAAGAGATCCACTATGTGTGTTTACATAAAATTCTACAGTGTTCAATGTACAGCGACACCTTCTAGCGTAATGGAAGCCAGTCAGTGCAAAGGAAATCCCCTCCTGTCCCCTGTGTTGTTTGGCCTCGTCATTGCCACCTCTCTTCAGTTCTAGATTTCTATGTCTTACGACCAAAATGTATAGTCCTCAGTAATGAGCTCTTACCATCTAGCCATGGTGAATGGGCAGCGGCACCGGCCTCTGGGGCCTGAGTGGTCACTACAGGAGATGCCCCATGCCAACCACCAAGATTCACATTTAATAACTCATCTCTAGGAATAGCAATATCCTCCCACGTAGGTGTCCTTCCAAATGCCTTTTAAAAAATCATAACATAGACTTTTAGGGCTTTTCCTTCCTCTCTGAGTGTCTCGTATACCACAGTTTCCCACTTCCACTCAAGGAAAATAATTTTTAATTTCTGTGTCGATGTCTTCTTTAACATGGGAATTATGTGGAAGCTGTGTACCTGTCATCCCAAGCATCCGATCCTCTAGGCTGTGCAGGAAACCTCATGCTCACCCCATCCTCCTTGGCTCTCCATGCCTTCCTCCTGAAGCTTTTCCCTTGGGAGGGGAATGAAGCAAAGAATGACAGGCTGATACCAACATTGTGCTGTCTTTCCAGTGTTACCCACTGCTTCAAGGCCGGTTCGACTGTTACCACATGCTTCTGTCCCACCTGCCCTTCCAACAGATCTCCAGAATTGTCTCACTGTGCGTATGCTGTCTGCATACCAGACAGACTGGATTGGTCATCACTCAAAAGCTTTCCAGTACTCATCTGGCCGGCTGCTTGGTTTTATTCCCTGTGGGAATAAATGCCCCCATGACTGCCCATTGTAGTCAAAGTCTAGTTCCTCGATGAAAGGCCCTCATCAAAACCTCGTGACCTGTGTCATCAGATGTGATCTCACCCTCCTCAAATGCCAGAACACTTTCCTGTGTCTTCTTTCAGTCCAACCAACATCAGTGAGGCAAAACAGAAGTCCTGTCCTGTGTCACTTATCTTCACAGTGCCTATCCATGTCTGCTCACTTAATATTTGTGAAACCAAAAAAAAAAAAAAAAAAAGCCAGCATCCTAAAATGGAAGGTTGAGAGACAGGGGAGGGGCAGAGAGCAGGCATAGAGGGAAAAACAAAGGGGCAGGGGCATCTCGGATGCTAGCAAGCCAGAGGCTAAGCAAGGGACAGCAAGGCTGATGTGGTACGAAGGCCAGTTTCTAACATATTACATCAAATAATGTAGTGAAATTGCTTAGCCCCTGGGATAGGTTAGGAAAAGGATCATGGAACAAAAGTTAGACTAGATGATGACATACACCTAGTTCATTCAAGTAGGAAACAGGACCCAGGGGCCTGACTTCCAACACAGTTTTGGACAGCACTAAAATAAACCATCTTGAAGCCGTATATTCAACTTCTATTTCAAATGACTTTGGATTAATGTACTCGCAGGCGGGAGCGGGGGGTGGCTAACTCCATTTCCCTTCACTTTGTTTCTGCTTTTTAAAAATGAAAGCAGTTAAAAATAAAAGACAAAAAAAAATTCTTGAAATTTGTAGAATTGTTAACTTAGCCAAGACTGTAACAAGTGTCTCCCGTGGGAGAAGGAGGATCTGTAGAGGTGGTTCGCTGGAAAGGAAAACAGTAATTTAAGAGGAATTTTGAAAAAAGAGCTTGGTAGCCACCTGAGATAAATTCCTGGGAAGGTGCCTAATTCTTAGGGGGTTTGCTTGTCCCTGAGAGTAATGATTCCTCCATAAGATGTTCCTATTATACATTGTGTCCCTTTTTAAATTTGCATTAATGTGTACACATTTTCACTGCTACAGAACTGTAATTTATACTTCATAACATGCTTGAGATATGTTTTGTCTAATACTTGCAAATCCCAACCTGAACATGCCATGAACTGACCAGAGAAACTTAGGGACAAGGGGGAAGTTCATCTGAGCTCCCCAAAACTCTCTTGACTGGGCGTTGTTAGCACGCCATTTCTTCACACAGAACAACTTGCTTGTGTACAGTCATTCCACGTCGGCTCCTGACCTTCCTCCAGGTCACCGGGATGGAAGTGGTTTCAGAACGGAACCTTTTCAGGAAGCACAGGGCCTATGAGGAATGTAGTGACCATAAATAGCTACCCCTCTGTTTAAGGTCCTGTCCAAGAAAGAGCTGATGAACTGGGTCGTTTCCTAAAAGGACCATCCTATGAAGCACCACAGTGGCTCTGCCTGAGACTCACTCAATGTCTTGAATAGTGGTTTGGGGGACCAGCTGCATGCTGTGGACCAGTACCTAAAGGAGTTCTTTCAAGTGAAGGCTATATTTCTGATTTTTCTCAAAATACAAAAGCGATCTCGTTTTTTAGACTAAAGGTACTGAGCTGTAGATTACATATAAGAAAAATGCAGATAACTTACTTGTATATTTGTAAAGTTCCTTTTGCCCTTCCCCATTTAGGGCCCCATCCACTTTCATCCCAGCCCCATTTAATGGCTGATCTGCCTTCTGGTGCTTGGGCTCACAGTTTTCTAGCACTCCACAAAAGCGGAATCACACGTAGATTCCTAAACCCAGCTCTTTGGCTGAGCAGGTTTTGAAATTCATATATGACATACATGTAATTTTTAATTTCATTTCGGAGGCATCTCTAGCTTGAAGATAGCAAATTTGTTTCACCTGTGTGGGTTGACTTGAGGCTTGGAATTATGAAAAGCTGACTTGAATTTTCGTGCACAGGTCTCTCTGCAGATTTGTTTTTTGGTTGGTTGGTTGGTTGGTTTTTTTGCAGATGTGTTCTTGTTAAGAAGAAAAGCCTGGGAATGGTGGTGGTGTTTCTCATAACTAGTATGCATTAATATCGTAAAGTGTCACAAAGCTACTTTTCAAGCAGTTGTACCACTTCCTGGTTGCTGAGCATGCTCACCAGCTCCTGGTGTTCTCCGTCTTTAATTTTCCACCTCCAAGCAGGTGTGTCTCTGTGTCCTTTTGTAGACACATTTCTGGTCGTTGATGTTGAAAGCCTTCCCCTGTACCTTTAAGTATCTTCCTTAACTCTGTTATACTGACTAGTTCCATGTCACTAACTGATTAATTCAACTTTTAAAGTTGAGCTTGCCCTTATCCTTTTGAGAGATTCTGTCTAAGATAAAATTTGTTCTACATTTCGGAGCAGTCATTTCATGGCAACCCAAGATTTCATCCCTAGAACATTATGTGATTCCTCCCTTAACCGCCTGCCCTTGTTGACAGTGGAAAACAAACCTCATCTGGCCTGGGTCTGATCTCTGTGAAACAGTCAGCATATTATTTTAAGTTTTTCACTGCGCCAATTAACTTTAAAAGAACACACGTCTTGGTTCAATAAAAATGCATAAATCCAGATAAAAGAAATTTTTAATGAGATGTTTATCCCTCCAGCTCTTTTTCTTCTTTTGATGATGATGAAAAATATTGACGTTTGGTTACTTTTCAGAATCTCCTTGGGATGCTCTAGAAAGGGTCCAGCCAGGAAGCCATCACTGTGCTGGAGCTAGGCAGTGGGTCTTTATGAGCTCTGGGTGCCTCCCACCCTTTGCCTGCCCTGCCTGGAGATACATCACCTCCTTCCCATCACTGCCCAAAAGATCCTATTTCAGCCAGGATACTTGACTTGTGCTAGACACGATGCTTAGTGCTAAACTGCAAGGGTGGTGAGTTCTGGCAAACTTAGTTCTAGCATCTTTCTTGAAACTGTTCCAGATACAGGAAGCTAAGGCATGAAAATCAGACTATTTCAGGGAAGAACTATGGGTTTCCAATAATTGATTCTCAACAGACCTTCTACCAATCAATAAGATAACCAATAGCCATAAATTATCAAAAACCATTCAAGATCCCAAAAGATATCCTGTATTGTCAAAGGAAGATTAAATCATAGGTGATAGTTAAAATATTATTATATATTTTCTTCATTTACATTTCAAATGCTATCCTCTTTCCTAGTTTCCTCTTTGAAAATCCCCTATACCCTCTCCCCTTCCCCTGCTCCCCAAACCACCCACTCCCACTTCCTGGCCCTGGCATTCCCCTACACTGGGCATATAATCTTCGCAAGACCAAGGGCCTCTCTTCCCATTGATGGCCGACTAGGTCATCCTCTGCTACATATGCAGCTAGAGACACGAGCTCGGGGGGTACTGGTTAGTTCATATTGTTGTTCCTCCTATAGGGCTGCAGATCCCTTCAGCTCCTTGGGTACTTTCTCTAGCTCCTTCATTGGGAACCCTGTGTTCCATCCAATAGCTGACTGTGAGCATCCACTTCTGTATTTTCCAGGCACTGGCATAGCCTCACAGGAGACAGCTATATCATATCTAATATGGTGATATGCTATAATTCTATTAAAATTCTCTAAACTCACATCCTCCAAACTTCCTTTGATATTGTTTGCTTTGGTTTGATTTTTGGTTTTTGAGTGTTTATTTTGTTTTGGGGGGGTGCTTATTTTGTTGTTGTTTTTTGTTTGTTTGTTTGTTTTTGAGCCAAGGTCACACAGTTCAAGCTGGCCATAACTCAGAGTGCTCTTGTCTAGAACTCCTGAGTACTGCTTTTATAGATACATGCTACTATACTCAGCTTCCAAATGATTTTAATTTGCATTTTACTTATCATCATCATCATTATTACTATGCTTAAATGTAGATATGTGTATGCCACGGTGTGAGAGTGTGTGTGTGTGTGTGTGTGTGTGTGTGTGTGTGTGTATTTGTGTGTGTGTGTATGTGTGTGTGTGTGACAACTTTATGGAACTGGTTCTCTCTTTCCGGTTTCACAGGGATTCCAGGGATTAAACTTAAGTCTTTGGATTATGCAGTGTCAGAACATGGTCTAGGAACAGACTCATGTAAGGAGAATTCTGAGAGCTTGGGAGTACATTGCAAGAAAACAAGTCTTGTGAGCTCCATTTCTTCCAACCACAGACTTGTTCTGGCAATGTGTTTTCATGCTTCTCCCAGGAGTAGCAGACAGGAGTGAGTTTACCTCAAGTTATCATTATGGCTTACAGGTATTACTCAATTAAATGTTTAAACTGTCCTTTATATGCCTCTATGGAAAAGCATGCTTTTGCCATGTGCTGCTTGTTCTTGTGATTGTATACCTCTTGAACACAAGAGAGCTTTACCCATCTGACTCTACTTACCCTCTCAAAGTATAAATTGTCTGAGGTCCTGAATAAAGTTGGCTGCTCATTAGCTCTTCGTCTACCTCATTTATTGTCTCCATTCTCCCAGATCCAACCTTTGGAGTGGTGACAGTGCATCATAAGCCATCCCATCTCACTGGCCCTCTGTCTACTGATGTTAAATTTAAAACATTAACATTCCCTAATGCATTTAGATTTATGTATTTATAAGTTTCAAATATTAATGCCACACTAAAATGTTTATAAGAGAATATGCCCAAATATATGACATCTTATTAGGGGGGGCAGGAAGATAACACAATGGGGAAAGTGCTTGCTAAGCAAGCATGAGGAACTGAGTTCAAATCTCCAGGCCTCAGGTAGAAGTCCAAGCATGGCAGTTCACACCTAGGATCCTTGAGCTAGGGAGAAAGAGAAAAATTGCATCTCTGGGCTCTCTGCCTAGCTAGCCTGGAAGAGTTTAGGTTTGGTAGAGACCTTGCTTTAAGATACATGGGAAGCACGAGGAAGACCCCTAACGTTGGCCTCTGGCCTCCACATGCACGTGAACACTTACCCACACACACATCACACACACATACACACAAAGGAGCAAATAAAAGAGACAACATCTTCTAGGATAAGATAACCAGATTTTTGTTTTCAAAACTCTTCATGAGAAAATAGTTATTCACACCAGGCTTAAGAACCAAATGTTGACAAGCACTTACACTGAAGTCGGGGCAGCACAAGAGGGTACTGTCACGACTGTTATTAAACAATGTCCTAGAGAAATTTGCCCTAATGAGCAAAACAACTAATGAAGTTAAGGACAACATTATAGAGAACACAATAAACACCATTCTTATACTGGTAAATTTATATATGTGGAAAACCTGGAGGATTAACTACAAAACTATTTCCCACTATGAAAGGATTAATTAATCATGCAAAAAAAAAGTAGTAACCATCGCCAATAGACAGCAACTAACTAGAGGATAGCCTGGAGAATAAATGCTCATTTTCCATAACCTAAACAAAATCAAATACCTTGGAATAAATAATAAGCCAGCAGAAGCTCAAGGACCCCAAAGGTTTTAACAACCGGAAAGACACGCAACATTTTGATAAGATAGAGATTGTTCTAAAATCACCATATGCTCTTCATGTAGACTACTTGTGCTCTGTGCTTTCTATACAAGGACTGACCAAAACTTTCTTTGTTTTACATTCCAGGAGGAAAACTGACAAGAAGAATGGTAAGAACCACTGAAAATGTCAAGTAGAGGAATGTGGCGAGCTACAGAGACTAAAAAAATAAAAATAAAAGTGTAAAACTATAGTCCTCAATGACACACAGTGAATGGACAGATAAGTTGGCGAGATAGGATAAAAAAAATCCTGTCTCTGAATGTATATATTCGGATGCCATGCTAGTTAAATGTATGGTAAGAGTGACATGTAAAAGGATGTTTCAAAGAGTGAGGTAGTGATATAGCGTGTTCTAGCTCTCTTCTACCTCACACCAACCCTCAATCATTTTAAAGCAACTGGCTGAGGTCTTGTTTATTCAGGAAGAGTCGGTAGTGCCTCACACTTCCCCTATCACCACGATACTCCTAGGTCTACTGATGGGTAGTAGTTGTGTCTTCCTCGAAACATCCCAAGCACTCCTGTTTCATGACACAGCAACAATGACCTGTTATGAGCATGCACAAGACAGTAGCTGACCAACAGAGGAGACAGGTGCATATAGTAACTCTGAACACGGCAGCATAAAAATGTCAGCTAGGAAGAAGATGAAGACTTAAGAGAAATGAGGATGGAGGTGGGCGATGAGGAGATTAGCCTAGCTTGCCACACTCATGGAAACCTTGTAGGTATGGCTCGAACTGTGAACATGCCTGTGCTAGAGAACGATAGAGAGCTCATTGCAGAGATTCTCTGTGTATCATCAGAGAGGAATACATCATCCTTGAAGTAGCTCGACACTAGGGACCCACGAGCATGGTTCTACATGGTCTCCAGCAAGCCTTATGCCTGGTGCATCCAGCTCACAGGGTTTATGTGACATTTAAGTGAGTATACTTTTCAAGCCCGGTAGGTGCCCAAGAAGTGAGCCTTGTGGTGACAGGCACTCACTTTAGTCTACACTTTACTTCCACAGGAGCCCTGTGTGACTTGGACCAGACAGACCCAATAGTAGTTTCCATAGGTTCTGTCAATGAAAGTTAAGGCTGGGAGCCATAGACTGGGCAGCATCTCTGTGACGCCCTGTAACGCGAGCACAGGCGGAGGAAGCAGCTTTGCCTGTAAGCCTTCTGCTCTGTTTGCATTCATGTTAGCAGACAGTGATGACAGACACAGAGCTCCACCAGAACAGGAAGCAGTGAAGATGGACCCGGATATAGACCTCACACCGGAGCTCTGCTCTCCTGTGCTGACATGTGGAATATCGTGATTCTCAACCCCTCTGGGGGCTCAAAAGACTCTTTCACAGGGATAGCCTAAAACACAGAGATTGACATCATTATTCATACCAGTAGAAAAATTACAGTTATGAAGTATCAGCAAAAATAATTTTATGGTTGGGAGGGTCACCAAACATGAGTAATTGTATTTAAGGGTTGCAGCGTTGGGAAGGTTGGGAGCTACTGCATTAGCAGGTCTGGTAACACCACAGGAGACAAACTCTTAGGTTCCTGCTGGGGAAAATAGGGGCAGGCTGATCAGTACTGAGTCACCAATCGCAGGGTTCTCTGCTGAAGTCTACTGAGATAAGCAGCCCACTGAGAATGTTACTGAACTGATGGGTTCAAGGATAGCCAATCCTGCCTAGGAGATGCTGCTTGTCTATTTTGGGGTGGGGAGTAAGTAGGATCAAGAGCATAGAACATAAGAACATGTCTCCTTTATCACTAGAGTACATCAATCTAGAAATATGGGCTTTCGGGGAAAGGCAGCATGGCATAAGGGAGAAAGGAGCACATTGTACTAGAGCCTGACTCAAATCCAGACCGTGTACATGATGCCTGCAATGAACTTGGATAAGTGACTCTTAAGCTCTCTGAAAGAGGGGATCCAAATCTCCACCATGAAAGATTTTGTTAGAGGGATAAATAGGTATGCATAACATAATTGGCACCTTGAAATGGGTTAGATCTTCCCAGCATTTCTCCCAGGGGAACAGACATTCCTCTGGCTCCCTGGGCCATCCACAGGATGCCCCCACTTGCTTTCTATGTCCACACCCTGATTCCCTGCTAAAGTGACTCACATATAAGAACTTAGCAAAACACATTAACTGTTCCCCCAGATCCTGCTTGTTTAATAGATGTCTTCAGAAACAGTCAGCAACGGGCTCATGGCCCAGTGTCTCAGAAGGGCTTGGTAACACCACAGGGCCCCATGCAAGGCTCAGGAAAAGAGCTGTCAATCATCCCCCCCCCCCCTCTCTCTCTCTCTCTCTCTCTCTCTCTCTCTCTCTCTCTCTCACACACACACACACACACACACACACACACACACACACACACACACCAATGACCTGGGCTGCACACTCCCTAGCTGGTAAATTGATGTCAGTTTATCACAGAGTCTCAAAAACAGTTCAGAATTCTTAGTGTGAACTACCAGGCTTCCCGTCGGCTATGGGGAACCAGGAAAAATCTCAAGGAAGGAACTCCCCAAAGCACTTTGTACACTCTGGCTCTTTTAATCCCCATGGGCTGTGATCCCATTGTCCAGATGATTAAAAACAAATTGAGGTTAGACAAGTCACGCTAACTGCCAGAGCTAGAGACCACCAGAGCCAAGAGTCATGAGCTGAGAGTTTGGCATGAGCTGGTGAGAGAAAACTGTTGATGAGTGTGCAGTGCTTGGCAGAGTCTGTAAGCCTGGCAGAACCTGTGGAACCTGGCATTCTCTCTCTCTTTCCTCACAGGCCTGGCCCTCAGGACCCTCACCAGTACCCGCCTTCCCAATTTTCAACAACACTTAAGTCTCCTCATTTCTCCCTTCCCTTTCTCCCATTCTTTGCCCATCTAGACTTTGGGAGCCTCCATTTTAGCCCACAGAAGCTCTGAAACCTGGCCAGGGACGTTCCACTGACTCGCCTCTGCCTTGGACATTGGAGCCCTTGGAGGAGGCCAACCCAGGGTCTCCGAGACACAAGGGCTCCAGCCCAGAGCAGATTCTGCCCGATGTGACTCTTTCTGTGTACAATACTTGGACTTTGCTATCCTTAGGGTGTTTGGGGGTTTTCCCAACAATCTAATAAGCTGAGTGTTACTGATTTAGTTATCTTTGTGTTTAGGGGAGAGGGCCAAAGGGAAACTTGATCTTCATTGTGGAGTGAGGTCCTTTCTGGGAAACTCTGAAATGTCTCCTGTATGGTTCACGGCTCGTTACCTCTGTCTGCATCCCAACCGTTGGAGTTGCCTGTGCCTTTTAGCAAGTACCTCAGCACTGGGGACCAGGTTGCGCTCTTTTCTCTTCTGAGGTAGTCTGTATAGCCAAATGGAAAACATAGCTCTCCAATCTTTGCATCCAAAGCACCGGGAATAAAGTCTGCCACAGAGCAGGCACCAGGGAATCAGGGTAGAAGGTGGGCTGATTACAAAAAGCACGGATCACCAACATGGGCTTGGGACGGGCAGATGCTGGCGATAGGGAGATGCCTTGGTCTACTCAGACTTGATCATAGATTCCATAGCTGGGGGCCACGGTGTTACCTCTTAGCATCGCAGAACAATGATACCCCAAGAGTGAAGTTTCCCTCCTCTTGTCCATAGGTGTTCCAGCCCAGCAGGTCTCACTGGGCTGCTCATTTGACATAGGTCAGTTTTTTATTCATTTTTTTTGTTGCTATTACAGATCACCCACATTTTCACATTTAAGATAACAACTGTCATAGATGGATACATATCAACTATGGTTATGGTGTATGTTCATGGCATCCTATATATTTCTGTAATCTCTCTGACTATATTACTAATATTTTCTTACATGTTACCTAGTTTTCCATAAAGTTCCCTGTCAATTATGTCATAGTATAGAAGTAGCAAACAAAATCGAAGTCTTACTGTAGTATGAAAGTTGTATTCTGGTTGGTAGCTTTGACTGGTGACTTACAGACATTTGTATAGAAAAAGTTTGGTATAATACAGTCCCATTATAAAGCTCTGACTCATTCTGTAGATGAATGAAAATAAAGATGTAAATATTCAGTTTCATTCTTTCAAACAGTACAGTACATTTGTCAGTAATATCCATTTTGGCAAATGTTACGTTTACATAACTCTGCATGTTAATGGATTTGGAAGAAGAACCTAATACACATCTAAATCTACTTTTGAGAGAAAAGATACGTAATTGACAGTGCGTCGGCTTGGGAGATGCTTGTGCATTTACGTGATTGTAAGTATAATTACACTTACAGATAATTTGATTATTATCTCCATATATGCTTTTTTTAAAAAAAATCCCTGTAAGAAAAAAAATAATAACAAGAGTTGAACCAAACATGGATCTGATGACTCATGAATGTAATCCCAGAATTTGAGAGGTTGAGGCAAGAGGATTGAAATGAGTTCAAGGACAGTCTGCATGAAGGAGGAAAGGAGAAGAGCGCATGGATGCCTGGGGACCCAGGCCTGATCTACAGTGTTTTCCAGGCTTCCCGTGAGCCTCTAAGGATTGTCTGAGAGGGCAGTTTGCAGGTCGTGGACCAGATGGCTTAATTCTCAGTTCTGCGGTCCTCATGTTTCTCTTATAGGTTGAATCTCCAAATCTCCACTGGCAAAGTAAGCTTACACATCTTGTTTGCTTGCTTTTCCAGCCTCTAGGCCTAAAGTTCCCAACAATAATTAGTACTCCAGCGGAGGAGGTTGGCGTTTCGTTGTTCCCTGCTTCACCACTGAGCTTTTAGCATTCATCATTGGCTTGGATACTTATAGTACTCTAGAAACTTGAGGCTTATAAAGTTCATTGTCCCCAGGAGTAAAAACCCACTTTGAAAGGTTAAACTTAACATCAAATTCACACATTTTCATAACATGGAAAAGACTGGATTTGAAAACTGGAACTTAAGAAAGCCCTTAAGTCCACGCTACACAAGCCCCATGAAATTTTGTCCTGATATATCAGAGGTCTTGTCTTCCTCCTTCCCAAGGGCTTTCCTCAGACAAACATTTCATGCATCTTTTCTTCTCTCCCCGTTAAATCAGTACTTGCATGTCCCTAAATATAACCCATTAAAATATATCTCAACTATGAATCTATTCCGTAGACCCATACAGCCCCAACTTTTAAAATGTTCTTTTCATATTCCTAAGAAAGCAAGTCATGTAGTGTATGACAATTAGCCTTAGGTCGCTAACATTTTTCAAGAGCCTTGAATAGTCTATAGGACCTATACCCAAGACTCTGTTAGCAAGTAGGAAAAATGGTGGGTGTTGAATAAATGCCCACTATACCTGCCACGCCTCTTTAGGCCATACAGATGCATACACGAATCCCCTACCACACCTAGTCCATTACTACCCTAAGGACATCCAAGTCACTCACCCTGAAACTATTTCCTGAACACCATAAGAGGGCAGCATTGCAGTGTGCACTGGGATTCTAGAATTATGTCACTGGATTCCCCAGGGCTGTTCACAACCCTCCTACCTTCCTTCTCACCTCAACATTATATCTCTCTGATCAACAGCAAATTGTCTTCTTCAACTCAGCTCAAATGACATCATGGCACCTCTGTGTTTCTCTCTCTCTCTCTCTCTCTCTCTCTCTCTCTCTCTCCTGGTTTTTTGAGATTAGGTTTCTCTGTGTAGCCCTGGCTGTCCTAGAACTCACTCTGTAGACCAGGTTTTCCTCGAGCTCAGAAATCTGCCTGCCTCTGCCTCCCAAGTGCTGGGTTAAAGGTGTGTGCCACCACTGCCCAGCTTGATGGAGCCTCTCTTAAGTGTCCTCTCCCCACAAGCTCTTGGTATTTCTTGGTCATTGTTCCCAAAGCTCTTAATCCATATCTCTCTTCAAACACTCATCAAGCCCTGTTAGGGATGTTTAAGTACATTTCCTCAAATAGAAAAGGCATCTCTGAGTGAGTGTATTTGCTTGTTTTTATGACATTCAGTTTCATAACACTTTATAATAACACCTAGAAACATGAGTTAGATGTTGAATAAGTAATGGGCTGGATGAAACTCACTGTATATAAAATTATATTGCAATTATGTAAATTATATTGAAAGCAGTAAGAACATATGAGAATTTTCCAAAACACAATTCAGAGTAATGAATTACTCTGAATTCAGATTAGACTAATGTTTCTCAGTTAGACTGGCATATGAAACCTATTTGATGGATACCACCAAATGTCTTAGGTTACATGCAAAAAATTGAAGCTGTAGCCTACCACAGAAGCTATAAAATCATGGAGTCCATAGAATACCAAGAATTATTTCTCCTAGCTTCAACGTCATGTCTATTGACTGGCCTCTCCCCATCACACTCTCTCTACTACTCTCCAAAGCCCCCCCGCTCAGTTTCTACAAGTAACATCAACTCTTGTAGATTTCAAAAGAGGGCTTTGGATGTTAGGCTCCAAAGGCTGTGCAAGTTACAGAGCTGATCACTAGTCAATAAACAGTGTGCCAAGTCACTACCTTGTACCTCACTGGGCGTGGTGGCACACGCCTTTAATCCCAGCACTCAGGAAGCAGAGGCAGGCAGATTTCTGAGTTCGAGGCCAGCCTGATCTACAGAGTGAGTTCCAGGACAGCCAAGGCTACACAGAGAAACCCTGTCTTGAAAAACAAAAACAAACAAACAAAAAAACCCCAAAAAAACAAAAAACAAAAACTCCTTGAACTACCTTGTACCTCATTATATGTATAAAATTGTTTGTTGGTTAAAAATAGAATAAAGTAAGGATTTAGCCCTAAAAGTATCAAAAGGTCAGAATCAAGAAGAAAATAGGCCTTTAAAACCTCAAGCCACAAACCCTCCTTCAGCTCAAGTCATTGCTGTTATGTCACTGACAGTTTTCAAGAGCCTTAAAACGTCTACACAGCCTACACCCAAGGCTCTATTAGCAAGTCAGAAGAACGGTGGGTGTCTTAGCCAGGGTTTCTATTCCTGCACAAACATCATGCCCAAGAAGCAGTTGGGAAGGAAAGGGTGTATTCAACTTACACTTCCACGTTGCTGTTCATCACCAAGGAAGTCAGGACTGGAGCTCAAGCAGGTCAGGAAGCAGGAGCTGATGCAGAAGCCATGGAGGGATGTTCTTTCCTGGCTTGCTCAGCTTGCTCTCCTATAGAACCCAAGACTACCAGCCCAGAGATGGTACCACCCACAAGGGGCCCTCCCCCCTTGATCACTAATTGAGAAAATGCCCCACAGCTGGAGCTCCTGGAGACGTTTCCCCAACTGAAGCTCCTTTCTCTGTGATAACTCCAGCTCTGTCAAGTTGACCCAAAACTAGCCAGTACAGTGGCAGTACAGTGGGTGTACCTGCGCTTGGGTCTGACTTTTGCCCTCTAGTAGTTGGGTTCCTCAGTTTCTGATACAAAGCTGACATTTTCAAAGAGTCTGAAATATTGCCTTTGTGGAAAGCATAACTGACATATTTTTTGTTCCCTGGTGCCTCCTTCAGGGGATCTTGGCTTTTTTTGGGGGGGGGGGTATCTCTCCCCGAGGCAGCATCAGCTTGCCAGGGTGCTAACACAACTCCAAGGCCAGCCAAGAAACAATCACACGGAAGTGCTGTGCCAAACAAAACATACTTCCCAGCGTGAAGAGATAGTTATCCTTATTAGTCAGTGCCCTGAGAAGTTGACTATGTAGACCCGGGTTGACAAGATTTTTCTGTAAAAGCCCAGATACTAAAAATTTTAGGCATTGCAAGCCATGTGGTATCTGTCATAGCTACTGAACTCTCTGTCATTGTACCATGAAAGCAGCCATGAACAATAAGAGAACAAATTAATGTGGCTGTGTTCCAGCCAGTTTCGTTCATGGATATAAAAATTTGAATTTCATAAAAACATTCTTGCGGCGTGAAATACTATTCATCTCTTGATTTCTTTCAACGATCTAAAAATGTAAAATGACTCCCAGCTCGAAAGCTGTATAAACACAGGTGGTGGGCCACATTTGGTTCACGGACCACAGTTTGTTGACCTCTGATGTGATTTCAGATGTGTGCTAGCCAGTGGAGCCGCCATAGAAGAGGAATGACTCGGGAAAGCATCCAACTTATGATGGCAGTATTTGGGAGACGTTAGCTCTTGCAAATTCAGTTTGAACATAGTTATAATTACTTCATATCTTGTTCTTTTGACCTGGGTCTATTTTCCACCAGGAGTATTGGCTTGTGTCCCTGTGGGTGAAGGCCAGATCAGGATGAGTTGACCATACAGACTAGGAGAAGGGGTGGAGGTTCCCAGAGTGGAGTATCCCAAGTCGATGAGAAACCACACTCAACTGCTGTCTCAGTTAGGGTTTCTATTCCTGCACAAACATCATGACCAAGAAGCAAGTTGGGGAGGAAAGGGTTTATTTGGCTTACATTTCCATACTGCTGTTGATCACCAAAGGATGCAGGACTGGAACTCAAGCAAGTCAGAAAGCAGGAGCCAAAGCAGAGGCCATGGAGGGATGTTCTTTACTGGCTTGCCTCCACTGGCTTGCTCAGTCCACTCTCTTACGGAACCCAAGACTACCAGCCCAGAGATGGCACCACCCACAAGGGGCCCTCCCCTCTTGATCACTAATTGAGAAAATGCCTTACAGCTGGATCTCATGGAGGCACTTCCCCAACTGAAGCTCCTTTCTCTGTAATAACTCCAGCTGTGTCAAGTTGACACAAAGCTATCCAGTACAACTGCTCATTATCCTTCCATAAGTCTTTAGGTCAAGTCTTCATGCTTAATCCTGCAAGAAGCAGCCATCATAGAGATATCACTCCTGGGAAGGCAGTTCTCAGTCTGTCGGGGATTGGGGTGGGGGGGTGGGGGATTGGAAGGATGATCATATAAACTCTGGTGACCCCATTTGTTTTCCCAAGCTCTGTTCTAGTGGGGGCATCAGACATACAAATTGATACTCTGAGGAGTGGGATGGAACTAGAGACAGACCACAAACCCCAAACAAAATCATGTTCACTTTAGGCTATCTTGAGATACATGCTGGGATTGGCCCACAGAGAGAGGATAGAGCAGGGTTGGGATTTTGAAAGAGCCTGGAAGAGGGAAACAATAGGTGTGCTCAGGAGCAGCTTCACTGAGGTGAGAGCTACACTCCAGTCAGACAGTGGCAGACAGTAGAAAGAGCTGAGTGTGGAGCTCTGCAAAGCCAGTTGCAAGTCTATATAATGGTCCAACCCCCAACACACTGTCACAAAGAAAATGAGCTCTAAGTTGTGTTTGGGGAAGACAAACAGGTAGTTGGTTTCTGATAACAAATTCTCAATAGATCTTAGAGCCACTTCCAGAGGTTTGAAGTTAGAAGAGGCAGGCAAGCTTACCTTGTTTGTATAGCCACTGGTTCCTGAATACCACACTGCAAAACCCAATGAGTTATCATCCCCGTTCTTCTACTGTTTTGTACATTGTCCCCAGGCTACCTTTAGGTGTTAAGGTGAAACTCAGAGCAGCAGGATCTCCTGTGGGTCTGTGGAATCCGAGAAAAGAGAGCCTTACGTTTAGAAGATGATGCCTAGGGAGAAGGTAAGAGAACAGAGGTGGCCCTTTAGCCTGACTGTATCAGCTCGGCAGTGAAACAGGAGCCAAGAGAACAGAATGGATGGCCTCAGAACAGAGAGGAACATCCTGAACTTCCTCAGCACAGCCTTCCCTGAGGCCTGGCTGGGCTAGATGTAACCTGACGCCTGGTGTCCTGGGGAACTGTGTGGGTGAAACAAAAAAAGTAAACCTCAGAAAGAGAAGCCTCCACACTTGCTGTGACCAGCAGAGGACCCGTGATCTCCCATACAGTCTCACCCCAAGCAACTCAGTCTCGGCAAACCAGGTGGGATTTGGTGGCAGTCTTTATCAGCCATGCATAATAAACGTGTGTTCATATGGCAGAGAGACAGAGTGTTGAGTATTCCAGAAACAAAAAGATTCACAGAATCAGTCTGGAGGCGTTCAGTACATACAGCATTAAACAATCCCTACAGATCGTTAGAACACACTTTTTGTTTGGTTTTGTTTGGTCTGGAGCAGTGGAGGCAATCCTCAAACTCACTGTGTGTAGACAATAGCCTCTGAACTCTCCTAATAGACTCCTACCTCTGTCTCGGAGGGTTAGGGTTACGGCATGTACCAGGGTCCACCATAACGTGTACTTTTAAAGGCATTGTTGAAAAGGACATTAGCTCTTGACGCTTGCTGTCTGAATTTTCCTCTCTAGAATGAGCCAGTGTAGTCAGGGAATGGTCTGGACCATGCCAACGTCATTTGGCAAAAACAGAAGCCAAGACAGATTAAGGATTTGCCCACAACATCTGTCATAGGGTGTGCTCACACTATTTTACTTCAAATTACTCAGATTTTAAGTGACTATGAAATCAACTTAACGGGGGTAGCCAGCCCTTTTGTTACTGCTGTGGGTGATTAGTGTGTTGTCCTGATTCCCTGTCTGCATGTCCTTCATGAGGACAATTTAGGATGAAGCTGACATCATTAATGTTTGCCCCTTGCTGTTGCCTCCTGCAGAGCCTTCCCTAAGTATTCATTGTAAACAAGCCCCAACATGCAAATACACACAACTGCACACACCATATACATACTTACACACACGCACATACATATCACACACACACACATGTACACACATGCCCATACTACACACACAAATACACACACCACTCTGTTTATTGATTGTATCACATACTTACTGGAATTATGTTTACTTCCACCCACCCATTCATCCCACTAAGATTATTGGCTCTGTGAGTTCAGAGCCTGGGGTTACCTGTATATACCCCTGCCAATAACAGTGCCTGGTTTGTACACAATTAGCACCCTAATGAGATAAAAATAAAATTTCTTTGACTTGTAGAAGGTTCTACCCCAAAGGCCATTTCCTGTTGAACTTGGAGAATCTGGTATGAGCACTCATATACATACATACACACACACACACACACACACACACATACACACACACACACATACACACACACACACACACACACACACCATCCAAATAAATACACACCATCCAAATAGCGAGGATATCAACACAGGCCTTGGCCCCTCTTCACCAACCTGAGCTTGGCCTCCCCTCTCAGAGCATCCATCTTGTTGCTTAGGCAGAAACAGCAGCCATGCATTCTGGAAACCTACATCAAGTCCTTGGAAGCTCACATACACCAACTACCCCTTAAAACTTTTTAACTTTTGTTTTTGTTATAATAAAATTATATTTCCATAATGAAGAATCAAATCTATCCTTCTCCATCAGTGAACTATTGCATGGAATCATATTGATAACCTTTTGAGGCTTTTGTGTTTTTTGTTTGTTTGTTTTGTTTTTGTTTCTTTTGTGTTTTTTGTTTGTTTGTTTGTCTTTTGAGACAGGGTTTCTCTGTAGCCCTGGCTGTCCTGGAATTCACCTGTTGACCAGGCTGACCTTGAACTCAGAGATCTGCCTGCCTCTGCCTCCTAAGTGCTGGGATTAAAGGTGTGCTCCACCACAAGCAGCTGAGGCTGACTTTTTTTTTTTTTTAAACCAATGTTAACTCCTTGACAAGCATCCAGACCCTGTGTTTGTGCACAGTTATTCAGTTTTATTGCTGAGTCCTATCCTAGCATACGGCTGTACCACATTCACCTTAGCTAATCACCTTTGAAAGAAATGTCATGTGGAGTTCAGGTGAATTATGAATAGAGCCACCATAAACATTTAGGAAATAGGTACTTATTTCCTCTCTGTAGGAAAGTACCTTGGAGTTGGGTCACAGTACATCATTTTGTGTTCCCCTCGGCACTGGGTGAGAATCCTGGGAGCTCCACACATCCCCAGGGCTTACTACTGCCAACTTGTTTGCTAAATAAAGCCACTAGAGTATATCTGCAATAGTATGTCCCCTAAAAGAAAGGAAACTGCCGTGACTGAAGATCACAGTCTCAAAGGCTGACAAGCCACCTTCTATTCCCAATCGTAGGCCAGTTGGGAAGAGGTGGGTGGTACCAAGGCACAGACAGCAGTAAGCTTTCAGGGACCACCCAGAAGAGCTTGCTTCTGAATTATTTTATCTATCACCCCCGTAAGACTGTGTGTTCAAGCTTATTTTCGTACTCTGATCCAAAACTAACCGTTAGTGTCCTGCCTCCTGTTTCTTACTCTCTCATCTGAAACAAGCTAAGAAAACACCATTTTTTTCTTAAAGTTAGTGCTTGTCTTGTCAGGTAAAGGAGTTTGAAATACAAACTGATGCTTAGAGATTGCATGGATTTTTCCTGTGTTTGGTATGTGTGCCTCTATGTGCATGATCACTGGCATGGGCGTATTTGGAGGTCAGAGGACAGCATTGGGATCTCTTCAGTGACCGCTCCACCTTATTTTTAGAGACAGGGTCTCTCACTGAACCCAGAGCTCACTGTTCCAGCTACTCTGGCCTGCGAGCCCTGGGTTTATCCTGTCTCTATCCCCCAGTGCCAGGGTTACAGATGGGCACGGCCACCCCTGGCTTTTGTGTGGGTGTTAGGATCCAAATCCAGGACTTCATGCTTGTACTTTGCATAGTGAACCATCCCTTACCCCACCCCCCAAATAGTTTAATCCAAAATACAACAGAATTGTTTTTGTATCTGAATATACTTAGTTTTCCTTCTTTTTCCTCGTTTCCCACGGGGAACTGAGACACCAAAACCAGACAGTAAAGTGTCACTGAGCTTGAATAAGAGAGAGAACTAAAAGCCAGTTAGTTTCTGGAACAGGTATGCACAAAGGTGGAGTGACCCCAGGGAGTTCATCTGGCCGATGCCTAGAGTTGCCATCACTTCCCACCGCATCAAGCCTGGAGTCTGAGATGAACTGGGTTTACTCCCTCCCCCTTCCTGCCCCCAAACAAACAAACAAAAACTTTACCCCCATGGAGATTTTAGGCTTTTTCCCACCAAGAAATTATTTCTCTTACTTGTCCTTAACAGATATGACCATTTTCCAAGAACTTTTTATCATTTCTCTGAAAAAATGAGTGTCTATTCCTTAAGCCCAACCCACAGCCATCCCTTTGGCTGCTAAACTGATGTTTCCAGCCAAAGTATCGGTGGCATGAAGCGCTGCCTTGGCTTTCCTGCTTGTTTTCCTAATAACAGGAGTGGTTGTCTGGAAGAAATGAGGACCTCTGGCATTGCAGGGCCCTGCCGCCTGCCTATGTGTGCAGAAGTGAGGCCCAGGCTATGGGTCCTGGGACACCGTGTCAGTTACCAAATAAACAGGGCCTCAGAAAAACATTTCCACATCATGCATGGGAGAAGTTTCTCATCTGTCCTGTTCTACTGGGCACTGGTTACTCTTACTAACCAAGCCACACGAATCCTAAAAATAAATGAACTGCACGCTCAAAGAAAGGACCAGCATGCTGCGGGTGGAGATAAACGTAGCCTGCATTTTCAGATGGAGCAGAAATGTTAGGTCCGCATGGTAAGAATTCAATCTAGTCTTTCAATGTGACAAGTTTAACTCTTTGTGGGTCTTTGTAAGTTTAGTAATATAAAGACCATGAATTTGCTAGAAAACTGGATGCTGAAAAACTGTTGAATTAAGACACTAGAAAAAGTAAAAGAGAAAACAGGCTAGAATATGGGATGACCAAAGAAAATGTAATGCATTTTTTCTCTCTCTTTTTTTTTAACATTAATGCACTGATATATAACAATGTTGAAGGCAGGTACACACCACATAGTGGTGTGAAAGCTGAATTGACACATGTAGGAACTGCTGGAACTCTATACCACAGTGTTTCAATGCAAGGCACATGATAATAGTAGAAATAAATAACCAACTAGACTGTATTTCCTATAGCATAAAAAAAAGAAATTTCATAGAATTATGACATTGGATTTTATTGTTTAGTTAACAATGTTTCGTGAGAGATAATGAAGACAGAACATTTTAAATTTTGGTATATCAAAAGGTAGAAGCTACATGTTAGTAAATTCTGTGTGGGGAGGATCTGTGGGCACTGTATCAGCTCTATACATGTTAAGAACATATATGACAAAGTACAAAGACACAAGAAGAAGCTAAATAGGGAGTTATTCCTGGGTTATTATCACCTGGTAACATACACCTTTTATCATACAATTGTGTCACAGCTAAGAGCATACTAATTAGCATGCATGGTGATCTATCTGCTTAATCTAGTACAGCCCTGGTGGGAATACATAGGAGGGTGCTAATATTTCACAGGTCAAGGCTAAGTTCTGGGGCATGAACTCTTGTGATGAATCCATCAAACACACCTGAGGAATCTGTTTTGGTTTTGGGGGGGAAAGCAACGTTCTGACATAGTCCATGCTTTACTGTACAAACGAGGCATTTAATGAAAACGTGCTCTTGCTGCACTGGCCTGAAGTCGGTACTCTGATGAACATGGTGGCAAAAGAAGTCCCTCCGTAGCATCACAAAAGCGGGCTTTCTGACTAAGCCAGGGACCTACTAGAGCTTCCAAATAGGACAGTTATTACTCTTTTCTGGCTTGTATCCTTCTTCCTTTCACTAGATTCTAAATAGATTAAACAAAGCAACCCCCTCTACTTTCTCCTTTGCTGAAAGCATCAGATGAAAATGACCCCTACATTCACAAAACATCTGGGTCTGGTTGGTTTAATAAGGAGTCCAGGTTGATACATGAAGACTCTCACAATTGTAAATTTCTCATAGTAAAAGGGCCATGGAAGCTCAGAATCACTGTCCCAGTCCTACTAAGGTGCATGCTTTTAAAATGTCTGAAAAGCTTAAAAATGTATTGCATAGAGTTAATTTTTGTTGAAATTAAGGCCTTTAAGATACTGACACAACCTGTGTTTCACATTCAAGGGGTTCTGTTGTGGAGAAATTTAAATAAGGCTTACATTGTATTTTTTATAATTCAACTTCCAACCACAAATAGGTGGGGGAGATGCTGCAGCCTCTCTTAAGAGACACTTGAAGGTAAAGCCTGCCACGCAAAACTCCTTTTGTCTAAACATTCATGCCTCAGATTTTCTACTTCAGGAAACTGATTTGGAGTGAATGGGGACCATTTAGCCATCTCTCTTCTCGTGCTTTCTCTGACTTGCAGCTTCTGGCCTCCGAACACAAAGAGCATCGCACACTCCTTCCTTTGTAATTTTGATACGAAAATCCCAAGAAGCCTAATGAAACAGAGCCAGCAGTAAGCTCTCTGAGTGCTGCGGGCTTCTTTCGTTCTGGCTGATTGCAATGAAAACAGAAATGGGAAACCCCCCACGGGCCCTATCCCCCACTTTTCCACCCATCCAACCCTTCTTCAAGGGCTTTCGGATTGTTTACATCATCCGAATATGTATATTTCTCCTCTCTCAGCTTCCAGGAAGTGGCTGCTCATCGTGGTGTGCCATCCTAAATAAGAGAGCCCATTTTTTTGGCATCTCTGCTGTCTCAAGAAGCAGTTGCTAAACAACCTCCCAAGTCAGTCTACAGATTCTGACTTAAAAACAAAAACAAAAACAAAACCACACAGACCTTAATACTCAACTTAAAAAACAACTACAACAATAGTAAGAACACATGAGTTTCCTATCATATGGTCCTTAATGAACACCCAGAACATTCATGGCCTTTCTTTCTTTCTTTCTTTCTTTCTTTCTTTCTTTCTTTCTTTCTTTCTTTCTTTCTTTATCTAATTTTTGCATTTGGCATTGTTCTTAGGCAAAGGTTAGGTTTCTCACCTTCTTCGAGATAATGATCATATTTTCTCTAGCTTCAACTGAAACGAAATAATAAAGATGGATTTTTAACTAATTTAAAATTGAAGCAAGCCAAGAATTTGTAATCTTAACATATTAATAGGGTCAATTCCAAAAGAAGCATCTGTGTTGTAACTACAATTACCAGATCAGAACATATTTTGCTGGTTTAGTTTTGAGATTTGTCCCTTGTATGAACTATAAATAAGAAAAAGATCGTTCTGTTACTCGGTTCCCTGATGTCAAAACGGATTGATTTAGTCAGGCTCGTTTCCTGGAATTGGGCAAATTTCACTCAACTGATTATACTTTTTGGTTTGCAATATGACATAAGAAATATATTATTCAAGTGTTTTCCTGATCGAATAGTTAATATTCATATGATGTTTATGAGCAATTATGTAAAATTTTATATGCATTGAACACTATGTGGTGACATGAGGCTCTTTTTTGAGTTTATCAGACTTATTATTGAATCCAGTTCATTACAATCCCAAATTTGAAACCTTAAGCTAGCCTGGCAAATCTTTTTCTCCCTTATAACTGGAATACTTCATTTGAGCAGCCAAATGAGGTTCAGCTTTAACTTATAAACATATTTTGCCATCTAAATAAACAATTTACCTTTAAATTCATTAATCTTTAAAACCTATTGCAGTTATTAAATCAGCCATAACTTCTTGGGGAGCAACTGAATTTATGGTCCGTTCTAAAGTGGGAGGCCCACCTATAGGCAAGCAGAAAGCCTCATCCATGGCTGTAAAGGAGTTGAAGCATTTTTCTGAGCAAGTTGTCTCATGATAGGAGGACTTCGGGTCTTTACTTTTACACTGAAATCACATGTCTGAATCTTGAGTATATCCTAAGCCTTTGCTTACTGCAGTTTCCTATGGGATCAATTTCTGCACATAGAAGTGCCCTCACGAATCTCGTCAGAAGGGCAGAATTACTGAAATACTTTGTTAGATAGTTGTGCATACATGTTGATACGTGTGCATGTGTTTAACTGAAAACCAAAACCAAAACCAAACAAAAACAAAAAACAACAGGCTCCAAATTCCTTGGGCCCTTTTGCTCTTCAATTCCAAAATACTTCCAGGAACTCCAGCACAGGCCCGAGAGGAGCCATGAATTGGTGAGCATGCCACACCTTCAGACCACTTCGTTTCCATTCACTGTTGAGAGCTGAGGCTAAAATGAAGCTGGGAGAAAAAATCTATTTCCTCCCTAGTAAATGAGATAAGTGTTCCTTAAACATTCCAGCTCCCTCCCACCTCTCACTTGCAGGCTTCCTCAGTTTGCAGCTTTTGAACAGCATTATCCAGGAGCTCCATCGACTCTCTGAGAGACACATGGATTCTAAATGACTTGGGCTTAATGGTCAGGCCGTAGCTGAAGCTCATGTTTGAGGACTCATTTTGGTTAGCCTTGAAATTGCACTGATGAGCGAGGATGGAGATGAAGAGAAACAAGAGCATCTTAGACAGCTCCTCCCCGATGCACCGCCGTCTGCCCACCGAGAATATCATCACACTGCTGGCTAGCGCCTTGTTAATGAAGCCATCCTTGTCCAGGAAGCGGGCTGGATCAAAGGCCTCTGGGTTAGGCCACTTGGCTGGGTCATGATTCACAGACCACTGATTAACAAAAACGACCGTATTCTTGGGGATGTAGTAGCCTAAAACAAAGGTGTTGGCGGTGGTGGCGTGTGGAATGGTGACAGGCAAAAAGCTGGAGAATCGCATGGATTCGTAAAGAAAAGCCATGACATATGGCAGGTTGGGCTGGTCACTCATGCAGGGCAGGCGGTCCCTCCCCACAACCTGGTCCAACTCGGCCTGCACGCGGGCCTGCACATCCGGGTATCTGTTTTGATTTTAGTATGAAAGAACGCGGGAGGGAGGAAGGGGGAGAGGGAGAGAAGGAGGGAGAGGAAGAGAAAGAGAGACAGAGACAGAGACAGAGACAGACAGAGAGACAGAGACAGAGAGACAGAGACAGAGAGAAAAAAAACAAAATCAGTTCATTTTTCCTTAGCAGCTCACTGTACCTCTACTTTAATTCCACAAAGTATCAGGGTCTGTGACTGAATTCCAATTTCTGAAAGTCTAAAACGAGTTACTAATTTCTCTCACTCAGTATTACAAGTTAAACAATAATAATTTTATTTTTCTGTAATAAGCCTTTTGTAGCCTAGGATTTATTTCCCATTGTGAGAAAATAAAACTCTCCAGTTTTTAATAGTCTAAAAATGCACAAGGGTATACATTTTAGACACCCAGGAAAATACTTGCCTATCTTTTAAAACCTACAGACCTAAAACAAATGGACTTACAGCTAGATGTTCACATACACATGTTAGCATGTTCATTTTATATTGGTGTAGTTATAAAATATATTTTCAATGTTTTATAGAGAAAGAAATCTACAAAGGCAAAAGAACCCACAGAGGTTAAAATGCTACCCTGAGAGCAAATTATTTTTCTTCCCTCATAACTTAGGCAATTCCTTTTTCCTATTTTATAAAGTATTATTGGTCTCTGGACAGATGATGCTACTCATGTCCTAAACTCACAACGCAGAGCCCCAGCTTGTAAGGTGAGGTACCCATTATAGGTCTGAGCTGCTTTTGTTAGGAAAGGGGACAATTCTTTTGGAACTCAAAATCTTCCTGCACAGCAAACTATAAAGGCAAGCCCTTAACCTCTCATTAAAAATCCAATCTTTTATACCTCGAAGCTCATTTTTTCAGAAAATAGCTTTAAAGGGATAATGATGTATAATCATAGCAATGCTCAAAACAATGTAGCCCAAACCATTAATTAATGTTAAACCTGATTATACCTATGAATATAACTAGAACAGGATATTATGTAGCCATCAAAATTGCTAAAATCTGGGCTACAGAGATGCCCCAGTGTTTAAGGGCACCACTGTTCTTGGGATGTGAAAGACCTGACAATACACTCTAGGAAGACCTTTTTCCTAATCTTGGGTTCAATACCCTTTTAAGAGAATTTCTGCCCCCTCATCTCACTAGTCCCAATATATATTTCCACGATTTGGCTTTAATATTGAAAAACTATTTTAAATATACTCTACTTTTAAAATGCAAAAGCAGATCTAAGGAAATATGAATTGTGTGAATTCCAATAGGAACCAGATCCTGTGTGACAAATTCACAAGTGAGCTCATCTTCAGCATTCCTTAGGTCAGTGGTTTTTCACCCTTTCTAATGCTGCAACCCTCGTGTTTTGGTGACCCCCAATTATAAAATTATTTCCGTTGCTACTTCAAAATTGTAATTTTGCTACTGTTATGAATTGTAATGAATCTGTGTTTTCCTGTGGTTTAAGGCGACGGGGGTCGAGTGACCCATCGGTTGAGAACCGCTGCCTTATTCTTTAGGAAAACAAGTAGTGCTTCTAGATAAAATACAGGGTAAATCTGAATTTTAGGTAAATAATAGGTAATTGTCAAATTCCCATAAAGGATTCATTTACTTAAACCACCTGAGTGCAAGGAGGAGGTGGGGGCGCTCTTAATCCTTGAGTTCAGCCTTGCTGTGAGCGCTATAGAAGTCTGCTCCCTGACCCAGAGATCAGGAAGCCCGCCAGCACCTAGACTCCTCTCTAGATGCTGAGGGCACGCCACAGAAGTGACTCCTCCTGCTTATTTTGCAGTGCAACCGCCTCGGGGTAAACCTTATTCTTAGGTTGTCCTCTGGGAACAGATCTCTGCTGGCTTCCTTAGCCTGGTAACAGAACCCTGCCCGAAGCTGGAAGTAGGGCCCGAGACCGGACAGCCTCCCCAGTACCCGCTGCGCGCTGTGTTTAGTTAACATTTTACTGCACGCCCCTTAAACTTGGAACCGGTCCAATTTTGCTTCTATTGAGCCGCGGAAGGATCAAAGCTGATAGGCGGGCACGGGAAAACTCTTATTTGTTTGTTTGTGTGGTTGGTCGGGTTTTTTTTT
This sequence comes from Mus pahari, assembly GCF_900095145.1. Lineage (NCBI taxonomy): Eukaryota > Metazoa > Chordata > Mammalia > Rodentia > Muridae > Mus > Mus pahari. Next base: position 45,576,030 of record NC_034607.1, read on the forward strand.
TTGTTTTGTTTTTTTGTTTTGTTTTGTTTTGTTTTTGGTGGGGAAGGACTCTTCATACATTTGTCACGGGGGAGGGGGGATAGGGAGTGGGGCGCAACATCAGAGATGCTGGTAAGTCCTGGCAACACTTGGAGGGGGAGCATGTCTTGGCCTGCCCAGTTGGACCCGGCCTTATCTTACCTGAGATCTCAGTTTCGAGGAATTGGGGGTGGGGGGCGATGCAGCGCGAAACCTCAAACCCTGCGCCCAGCGGCACTCCTTTTCTTCAAAGGAGGAAAACAAGGACCGACCCAGCCCCTCCCGGAGGCTTTACCTGGTAAAGAGGATGAGCAGCCACAGCAGCGCGGTGGAAAGGGTGTCCTGGCTGGCTCCGAAGATGTCCGTAATAGTGGCAGGCACATCCTCCAAGTCCAGCCCGGAGGAATCGTCGCCGGGGCCCCCAGACGCTTTCTTTTCGGCAGAGAGGATGAAGGCGTCCGTCATGTCTCGAGGAGCAGCCCCGGGCACCAGGCTTTCGCGGTGCCTCAGGAACTTGTCCAGGACGAAGTTGCAGAAGTTGCGGTTGAGCTGCTCGAACTCGCGGAAGGTGGTGCGCACCGGGTTGGGAAATAGTTGCAGCCAGGGCAGCACGTCCACCAGGCTGCCGGCACCCACCGTGCGCCCGAACTCCTCATTGTGGCTGAGCAGCTCTAGAAACTCGGCATCATCGTGGTTGTACCGACAGCCGAAGCACACAGCACTCATGACGTTGGCCACCGCCACAATGACCGGCTGCGTCGGATCAAGGAAGGCGCCGCCAGCACAGCGCCGCACCAGCACTGCCACCAATTCTCGAGCCTCTGCCAGCGCGTGGCCCTCGAGGAGACCGCGGCTGCGCGGGTGGCGCGTGGAGAAGGCACGCATCGTGCTATAGGCCGCGCGTCGCTGCACCTTCCAGTGCTCAGAGTAGTGACCGAACGCCAGACTGCGGCCACCAGACACCACATGGAAAGAGGCGAAGGGCGGCCGGTCCGCGAAGACGCTGCCCTGCTGCACCAGGGCCTGGTGGATGGCACTCTCGCCATTCAGCACCACCACGGGACAGCTGCCCAGACGGATCTGGAAAATGTCGCCATAGCGCCTTGCAAGGCGAGCGAAGTACAAGTGCGACGCCTGGCCAACAGCCGCCGCGTTTCCGATCAGTGGCCAAGCAAAGGGACCTGGGGGCGAGGACCACGGTTTCCGACGCCACTGTCGTAGCAGCCACTGACCTAAGTGCACGGCGGCCAGGACGGAAAAGAGTAGCAGAAGAGTGGTCTGCTGGGTAGACAGCGAGCTCAGCTGCTGTGGACTGTCTGCACTAAGGCTGGTGGCCATGCTGGGGACACAAAAGCAAAATGTGAAAATCAGGTGTGCAAAGGAAAAAAAAAGAGTGCCCTCCCTCCCGCATCTTGGCCCCATGATCGGGCTTTACTATGGAGTTGAATAGAGAGGAGTCAGTGAATAGCTCAGGTAAAGGCTGGCTTTCTGGGCAAGATGCTTAAAACTATGTTTCCTGCCCAACCCAGCCTCCAGCAGAGACCTACCAGCTTCTAAACCCCCAGCTGCCTAACGGTTCCCAGAATTCCGACACAATGCCGGTGGGTGGCAGACACAGAGGCAGGTTTTTTTTTTTTTTTTAAGTACCTAATACCCCACCCCTGACCTTCAAGAACTGCCCTGAAGAGGCCTCAGGAAGGTGGCTCCACGGACAGACTGACCTGCAATGAAGCGTGGTTTCCAGCGGTGTAGAGCAGAGGGGTCTGGGAGAAGCTCTGGAGCCTCTACCCAGATTCTGACAAGGCTTCAACCTGAGAGTCCCCGGGGACCCCGAGGCCTAGACACCTGAGACCCGCTGCTTTAGCACCCACTCTTGGCCCAGTCAGAGCCTAAACTTAGATTAGGATGGAGGACAGGGGCAAAAGTGTCTCAAGTTTGCACCTGGGGCTCCGCAAAGTCAGGGCTTTCTCACGCAGTTGGAGTTGCGGTTGAGAAGGGTGGGAGTTGGGAGTTGGGAGTTGATAAAGTGGAGTTAAATCCCAGCCCGCTGGCAGTTTTCAAGCTGGAGTCGCAGAGGTGTCTGCAACGCACCCCAGAGGCGATGCCATCCCTCAACTCGGGGGTTTTAAGGACTGGGTAGAGACTGGAGGAAGCGGGACCTTAGGGGGTGGGGCGTGAGGGGCGGGACGCACTGCGAAAGTCCATAGATCTGAGAGTTGGGTCTCTTGTCCGTGTTCAGGGTGACCCAGGGTGGTCCAGTGGGAAGTCCGCACCGCGGGCTGGGACCGTCCTGAAACAATAGCTGGCAGCTTTGTTAGGATCCGCCTCGTAAAGTTTTCCTTTGGCGATAACGGCTTCTCGTCAGTCATCCCCCCTCCCTCAATCAAGACCCCCACGCTTTCCCCAGAACCGAGCTTGGGACAGAATTTCCAACGCCTCTGCGCGCTGGAGCAAAGCGCAACCAGGAGCACGCCCTCCTCCTCCTCCAGGTGACTGGAGCTTGGTGCCTTGCTCATGCTCCCTAGGCACCGAGCCAGGAAAAGAAGCTTGCTATTTTAAGATCAGGGCAGCTTGGTTTGCCTTGCATTTATCTTTATCTTAAGGTTTTACAAAGCATTTACGGCCGCGGCCCTTTGTGTGCACAGATCTCTACCTCTGAAACCTGGAAACCTTTAAAGTTCTCCCGCCCCAAGGCGTTACACTATCCTTCTGCACACAAAGCTCTCAGAAGGCAAGGCTTCCGGCGTTGAAACGACAGGAACTCTGCCACCTGCTGGACACGCGTGACAGCTCAGGTCACCCCAGGCAGTGATCCAAGCTTGGGCGCCAGAGACAATCCTGGAGTGCCAGACCCGAGAGGGGGCGGTGAGTGGGAGGAGGAGGCCGGCTCTGTACGCCAGCAAACGGTTGGGTTGAAAAGTTTCTGCTGTCACCTCCCCCTTGCGTGCGGAGCTGTGCCTTGCGTGCGCCGCTTCTGGGAAGTCGGCTCCAGTCATCTCCCTGGGCGCTGCTCGCGGCCGCCCCTCCCGCGCTTCTCAGGACACCTGACACGCCGAGGCGGCTGCCAAGGGCGGGGTGCCTGCCGCCGCCACCCTCGGCAGCGCACGCACAGCTGCGCCCGCACTGGTCGACCCCCACTCACTCAGCCAGTTTCCCAAACTAGCCTCTGGGACGCTTTCTTCAAAGAGAAAGCCAAGGATGTCAAATGTCCTGGGAAACAACTGCTCTTGTTTATACCGGTCAATGCAAAGTATAGTGCAAAACACCTGAGAGAACAAGGTTTCTGCTAGGCTCTGGAAAAGGCAACCCAAGAAAGAGGTAGACTGCGTCTAATAAAGGAAGAATCGTAGCTCCAGGCCATTGGTGTGATCTCTGGATAACCCACTCCCAACGTTGTGTTATTGGTTCATTTACAAATAAACAGATTCAGAGAGATTGTGAGACTATTATCTGAATCACAATGTTTTCTAGAAGTGGAGACAGGATTTGAACTGACAAAGTCCCACTCCAAATCCGTCATACAGGTCTATGTAGAGTAAAAGCACCCTTAAGAGGACCAACAAATTTCTTGCTAAACAATACTAAACAAGCAAACAAAAACAAAACAAAACAAAACTTGCATAGGAGCTGGCCAGAGGCTCAACAGCTAACCATGCTTGCTAACAACCCTGACCACCTGAGCTGGGTGCCACAGGGCACAGGGCTCACAGTAATCCCTGACCTCCACACCTGGGCCAAAGCACACACACACACACACACACACACACACACACACACACACACATGAGTGTACATACGTGTAATAAGTTTTGAATCAGCCAAAGGAATGTTGGTTTTTGTTTTCATGACTGAGGATTATAAGAGTCACAAAGAAAGACTATACTCACTCTTTGCCCTTGAATTGGCCATGAGCGAGGCCAGTAGACGTTGCCCCACAGCTGACATTAAAATAACTGATTACATTATAAAGGAGCTTAATGAAAATGTCTGAAAGAGAGTCTAACATCTTTCAACAAAATTCCTGGCATGCCCAGAAAATGCCTCTTTATAAGTCTTTCCAGTAACTTTTGAGGTCTTTTCTGAATGAGATTTTATATACACTATGGTCTAGGACTCAGCCCTGTGATGATGTGGGGCCAGCGTATCTTAGTTTATTAATAACCACTGGCTTCTCAGAGCTGCACTGGACCAACATGTCTGTTTTGGTTTGTTTTTCTCCTGTTGTAACGAAATGCTGGAGACTGGTCCATATATCAAGGGGACAATGGGTTTACATGAGATCATAGTTCAAGAGGCAGGAAAGTCCTCCAAGAACATGAGACCAGCTCCTGAGAGGAGGAGGAAGGGAAGGGGCAGCCACAGCTACAGTCCATTAGAGCAGAACATATTCAGGAGAACCATTTTAATACATCAGGTTCTTTGATCCCAGTATCTTGAAGCTCCCTCTAGGTACCACCACTACCCAGAGAAATTAAAGTGGCAACACATGCGCTTTGGGGAGACACATGCAAAAACCATTAAGAAGCTCTTCCAAAGACAGTTTGTGGTGAGCTTTCAGTATTCACCTTTAGCAGAACCCTGTCTAGTGATTTGGGAGTCAACCAGCTGTACGAGTCTCCCACAGGGCTACATTCTGAGCCTTCCTCATAGCATCTCTGCCAGAATTAGATAAGGTAGGTTGAAGCTGCCTTCAAACCAAATCAACTTCCATTTTAATGTATAAAACAAGGTGTAAAGCAAGGCTAAGACCTCACGCTTAACAAATGCTATGTAGCTTTTAGGTCATCACGTGCATGCCTGCCTGCCACAGCGAACGCCGTCCTTGGCTGCAGCTCCTGTTCTAGGACATGCCTTAAAAAGTAGAGGAACCAGTTGGACAGATGGAGTCAGGGAGATAGGCTCTTATCAAAGATGACAAATGAATGTGCCTGGCCACCTGGGCTTTTAGGCTACAGGTGCCACTGAAGCGTCTTAGTCCTCAATAAATACTTCATATAAACTGGGTGGTGGTGGTGGTGGTGGTGGTGGTGGTGGTGGTGGTGGTGACGGCAGCAGTGGCTGCGGTGGCAGCAGCGGCAGCATCCCGCACCATTGATCTCAGCACTCAGGAGGCAGAGACAGGGGGGCATCTCTGAGTCTAGTACAAAGAGCCAGCCTGGTCTACAGAGCAAGTTCTAGGACATTGAAGGCTGCACAAAGAAAACCTGACTGGGGGATGGGGTTTGAGGTGAGAAGACTTCAGATAAATCCAGGCACCGGTATGTATTTCAGATCCATCTGGTTCTGTTCTCTCTTAACCAAGCATCTGTGTTGAGGCTTTGGGATAATGTCATAATTTCTCAACCAACCTGTGGGTCTCAACCTAGAAATCTCTTCTCAGACAACAATACAGAAGGCGGCATTTCTTCCTTCCAGATATCAACCTTGAATCAGTCTGTCTTCTCTGTCTTCCTTCCTTTCTCTTCTCTTCTCTTCTCTTCTCTTCTCTTCTCTTCTCTTCTCTTCTCTTCTCTTCTCTTCTCTTCTCTCTCTCTCTCTCTCTCTCTCTCTCTCTCCCTCTCTCTCTCTCCCTCTTTTCTTCTTTTCTTCCCTGCAAATAACTTCCAAAAAGACCAGTTAAGCTGGGGAGTGGTTTAAAGTGGGGATTTAAAATTCTTCATAGTGTGCCAACTCCCAGACACAGTTTCAGCTTATACAGAGAATGCACCAGCTCCTGTGGCAATGGCTAGCAGTGATACCTCAGGGCATAAGATGACCCAGACAGGGTGGCTTGTCCTCATCTCTGCTTCCACTGCTCTTTGTTCTTCTAACTCTTTCACGGATGGAGATGGTGGCCACAGGCAGCCTTCAGTTGAAGACCCTGAGAGAAAACATCTCTTTCAAGGTCCTAGATGGGCCACATTGGCATTGGGTTTCACACTGTGATTAGGGGCTTGTTTTATAATTAGAAGAAAACAAAAATGGGCAAAACCTCAGAAAGCCAGGGAGCCTCCACAATGCGTTCCATGCATCCTGCGCATCACGGCCATTGAGTTAAATAATACAAATCCATTGTTACTATGATGGTGTTATCATTATTACAAGTCAGCAATAGACGGATTCTCTCTAGAGACAATACCCAAGACAGCTCTGCCCTTTATCACCTCTAAGTGGATGTAGGTAAGCAGTGTGAACCTCCAATCCACTGCAAACACAAACATGCTCACAGAAAGGAGCATGAGGAAAAAGAAGTAAGTATTTCCCAACAACCCTGACACTGGGAAAGCAGTGATCAGGCACTTGTCATGCAGGGCGGGGAGCACAAGTGCAGAGACAGGTTAAGTTTCCAAGGTGAGGCAGGGGGCATCAGACAGTGTACACTATATGTTAGAACTCACTAAGCAGCGTGTTCCATGTCCTGGAAGACAACAGCAAAGAGAGCCATTAAACTGAAGGAGGCATTCCACCTGACCCTAGGACCCATTGTTTGTTAATGTATGTGATAAGCTGACAGGTGAGGAGCAGCCGCATGTAATGGTGCCTTTGTCTACATGACACATCCAGAGTTCAGAGATGTTAAACATGTAAAATGTGTGTTTGGGAATTGTGGTGCCATGGGGGGTCTCCAGGGGACTTTGACACTGCTGGGGTAGCAGAGCAGCTGAGGGAGGACTTACTTCCACTCAGAGGGTCCAGGCTGTGACCGCTTGGCTTCGTGTTACTGTAGTGAGATGGAACACAAGGCAGTGGGAGCATGTGACAAGGGCTGTTAATTCACAGCGGATAAGGAAAGCGAAGGGGCTGGGAGCCTGGAGACCAGGTACACCCTGTACACTGCAGCGGCCAAGCTTTTTGCAGTGAAGCCTTACTTCAGGAGCTTCCCACCGCTCCACAAAACAGTGCCACTAGCGGGGACCAAACCCTTACTATATGAGCCTGTGGGGAATATTTCATTAAAAGCCAGTAACATTCTTCTCCAGTCCCCAAGATACCATGACCTTCTCATAGTGCAAAATGTGTCTGGTCCCTTTCCAAAAGTTCCCCCAATCTTAAGAGTTCCCATATTGTTCAAATTTTCAAGTCCAAGGTCTCTTTTGAGCAAACTGTTACTATGGAGCCCTTGTTAAAAAAAAAAAAAAAAATAAGCACACAGTCCCAAGACGCAATGGCACAGAATAAGTATTTCATTTCAAAACAAAAGGGGAGGGACTGTTTCTGTCCCTGACCTCTTAACAGTGTCAACGGGCCTGAGTCTTTTTGCTTGGCATCCTTTGCTTTTGAAAGTAGAACTCTAATCCACGCACACTACCCCGACCTTGTCCTCAGTCTCCAGCTTGTGTCACCTGCTCAAGGGTTTGTGACTTCCTAGACACTTCAGATGGTGCAGCCACTGCACTGCCTTTGCCAGCAACCTCTGACTCTGTTCAGCTTCCTTCTTTTCTCTTGGTTTTCTTCCTTTGGGGCCTTATCCCCTCATTCTTCCTTTCTCACTTTCCTTTCACTACATCCATTTCCAGCTGCCACAGCTTCTTCCCTCTGAGGCCACCTTTCCCAGTCTCTACTCCCATCTGTATCTCTATCTCCCTCCCTCCTTCCCTCCCTCCCTCCTTCCCTCCCTCCCTTCGTTCCTCCCTCCATCCCTTCCTTCCTTTCTTTCTTCCTTCCTTCCTTTCTCTCTCTTTCTTCCTCCCTTTCTTTTCTTTCTTTCTTTCTTTCTTTCTTTCTTTCTTTCTTTCTTTCTTTCTTTCTTTCTTTCTTTCTTCCCCCCTCCATCTGAAGGATGCCACATGCCACACAAGTGTTCTTCACTGAGCCACAGCCCAGCCTTTCTCTGTCCCCTGTACCCTACCATACACATCGACCCACACCCTCCCCACTACACAACCACCCACACCCTCCCCACTTTGAGCCCCTTTCTTTCTCACAGATGACTAAGGAGTAGACGTGGGGGAACAGAGATGTCAGAACAAAGGAAATAAAAAGAAGGCACAGAACCCCAAGTCCTGGGACTGAAAATTAAACTGTGTGTCATTTTATCTAGTGTCTTAGCCAACACGTGAGAATGACGGGCTGCAGCAGTGACTCCTGGGGAAGTCTGCCATGTCTCTGCTTCACTTTGCCCTTCTGTCCTTTGGGGTCTGCCACAGACGGATGCAGTTCTGAAATGTGTCTAACACCGGAGCATGGGGAGAAAAGCCTTGTTCTTCCCATCCTCTGACCTTGCATGAAAATCTATATATGTTGGGACAAATGAACTTCCTATTCCAAAAAGAAAACAGAAGGTACGCTTGGCTCTCCTAGCTTATATCTTCATATCTAACCAGGGAAGGCTAAAAACAGAGCCAGACTTCAGGCCCAGGCTTTTAGTTCTGTTCCATTTGATTCTTCATTTTCTCATATTATATTTGTCTTTTTCTTCCAAGTGTTTTTCTTTTTCCATAATGAGATAAAAATTCAAGTTGGGGGGGGAGGAAAGCTGTATTCATGCCTGAGTTATAAAAAAGATAATTGCTAGTTAAATAACATAAGTGGCTGTTTTTCCTCCATAATCCTAAAAGGAACATAAGAGCTGAATAATTACATGGTAGCGATTTTTGGCCTTGACCTCAACACACTTCCCCCTTTCTGCTATTAAAAGAGCCATTTCTCATTTGTGGCCTCTTCTTCTGCTAGATTTCATTGGTTAACAATCTCTGAAGGCTAGAAAGCTCTTTTCAATAGCAAGGAAGTTCCTGAATGAACTTTGTTTTCTTACGATAAGCCTTGAACACTCTTTGAAGTCTATCTGGCCGAACATACCTTTCAAGTGGCATACCTGAGGACAGCCATCATGTTGCCTCTGAGCCATTTCCCAGTCATTGAAACAATGTCCTGATCCCTTAGTCATCATTTGAATAACCTGCTTTCAAGCACTGAACCCAGTGTCTGTTTCCCTGGACAGTGTGAGTTTTTAAACTCCCTGTCTAAGGATGTGCCTGAGACTGACCACAGCCAGGGTAGATGTCACCGCATTCTGTTACACATGCTGTTTCTCTTCTTGCTGACATCTGTCCCCAGTTAAAATATTTACAGTTGACTAAGAGTGTGATCAAGGAGCTACCTCATCTTGTGAAACTGGACCTGATACCTAGCTCAGACTTGAACTGTCCAGGTTTTCTCCCAGTTCTTTTATTGTTAAGAATAGTTTT
>NC_034607.1:45585265-45607770 GCF_900095145.1 Mus pahari
CTGTAGCTGTCTTCAGACACTCCAGAAGAGGGCGTCAGATCTTGTTACGGATGGTTATGAGCCACCATGTGGTTGCTGGGATTTGAACTCTGGACCTTCAGAAGAGCTGTCGGGTGCTCTTACCCACTGAGCCATCTCACCAGCCCCAACTGTCCAGGTTTTAATTGATACTTTTTAAATGTAAACCTTACATTTACTCTTCCCGAAATGTATCCTACAGCTTGAGGGTAATTTTCTAGCCCTGGAGGCCAAGCGGATACTCTTGCAGTTAGGGTTTTTTGTTTGTTTGTTTGTTTTGTTTTGTTTGCTTTGTAAACATTTACTTCTTTTGGGTTTTTTTTTTTTTAGAGAATTTCACACATGAATACAATGTATTTTTATCATCTACAACCTCCAATTTCATCTAACTCCTCCAAGACTCTCCTACATCCCCTTCTCAACTAACTCTCTCTCTCTCTCTCTCTCTCTCTCTCTCTCTCTCTCTCTCTCTCGCTCGCTCGCTCTCTCTCAATTTTAAATAACTCCCTGAGTCTAACTAGTGCTGCCTGTGTGTGCATAGTTACAGGGCCATCCACAGAAGCATGGGAGTCTATTAGTGGCCACTCCCCTGAAGAAAATTGACTGTTCATCCTAAAACAGCCATCAGCTATGGCTTGGGCATTGGGAGTTCCCACCCACATCCATACTGGACTCTTAAGTGGCTTAAGTCATCTTGTATAGGTCTTATACAGGCAGTCACAGCTGCTGTAATTTCATAAACACAAGAGCTCCCCTTGTGTCCTGAAGACATGGTTTTACAGAAGGCTTCCCAGACCTCCAGTTCTTTCAGCCTTCCTTCTTCCCTTCTCTGGTGTTCTCTGAGCCTTAGAAGGAGGGTATGACACAGACATTTGGGGCTGAACAAAGACACGACTTCCCTGCACTTTGATCAGTTAGGAGACTCTGTATTAACTACTATCCACTACTGGGTGAGGCTGAGAGGCCACACGGAACCATAGTTACTAAGTATTTAGAAGGAAGTTTGAGACCGTGTCCACTTAGAAAAACCATCTTCATACGTTCACCAACTGTCAAGGGCAGAGACTAGAACAGGACAGTAAAAGCATATTAAGAGGATGTCTTTGGCCAAATAACTGCGGCCCTCTCTTGATTTCTTCAAGACAAAGATCTTTGGACCATGGCTTGTACTGTACTCTACACTTACAACATTCTCCAATCACAATATTATTCACTTTTTGGTTTGATCAGACATACACTGAAGTTTTTGTTTATGTATTCATACATGTATGTCAAAAGAGGGCATTGGATCACCTGAAACTGAAGCCAGAGGTAGTTTTGAGCCATCACTCCAGCCCCAGGCGTGATGCAAGCATAGGACAGAAATAGATTCCTGCTGCAAGAGTCGACCAATGCTAATATGCAGGAAACTGGAAGGACGCATATTCCAACGCCTCCCCAGACCCCAGATGTAGAATCCCTGGACCTTCTATTTATATACATATTTTTGACATGCATGAGATCTTATTCAATTTTTGCTATTTGGTGACCTTTTCCAGGCAAAGGATGTTAGCCTCAATGCAAGATGCGGATCTGCTTTCTTTTAGACTATTCTGGAGAATGGCTCTAACAATCTATTTAGCCATAAGTAATGACTTTGGCACCATGTGTGCTGGTCTCAACTCTACTATTATTGACTCCACTGTGGGGCCTTTGCTTTTCCTTCTACTCCTGAAGGAATCTGCAAGTGTGAAAGTTTACCCAGACATATAATAGATGGCCATATATATGGTGCCAGTTTGCATGCCCGAGAACCATGATTTTTGTACCAGGTCGCATGGGCCCAGAACACTGTTACTTTAACTCAGTTTTGGAAACATGGAACACAAAGTTAAAAATCTCATCTATCTTTCAAACCAGCCTTTATTTTCAAGGACATGTGTGCTTGTGTTGAGAACATCATTTCTCCCTGACAAATGAGGGAAACTCCAGGTTAAAGACAGGGAGACATCAGAACCGGGGAATTCCAAGTCTCAGTGTCCCAAAGGGAGGCTTCACAGAGTCTGGGGAGGGACACTCAGATGCCCTCTGGAATGATGACAGTTCTTCACAAGACCCCCAGGCTCAGGCCAAGATGCTTTCCAAAGTCATCTAACCCTTTACAGTAAAATCCATGTGTCCTGCACACCGGTTATCAGGAGCTTGGCACTCGTGGGCATAAGTCTGGATGCTCTTATTTATAGAAATAATAACTTCAGGCCTGTTATACACTTGTGAGCCTGACCTTCCTCAGTTTTTAAAAAAAAAAAAAAAACGCAATATCCCAACCATGATTATTGATCATGAGGAGTAAATAAGAAAAATCAATTAGTACAGTTCATGACAAAGTGAAGTCTCTATAAAAATTAACCAGTGACGGCGGTCGTATTCGTATTATGGCTTCTCTTACCAAGTCTTTTCTTCTCATCTGCAAACCATGGTCTTGAAGGGGTGCTTGGGCCTTCATCGCAGAAATAAGCACCTAGTCTGTCAGCTCAGTGTGATGGCTTCCAGGACAGCAGCCCCTCACCCACCTGCCAGCTCTTTCCAGCCCAGAGTCAGAACCCTGACCTTTTGCTCATCTTTCTTGGGCAACACATTGACTGCGAACCAGCCCCCCAGAGCTGTGTGAGAACGAGTTGCAAGCCTGGTGTCTGTCCCACGATGGACACTTAGACAGCCTCCGTCACTGCTGTCCTGCGGGAGGCCATTGTTGCTCCCTCTGAAAAGTTCACACCCAACCTTCTGTTCTTGGCAGATAGGCTCAGGGACCGTGGCCAACCTGTGGTTTTTCTCCAACTCCAGCTGGTGGCTCTACAAACGGGGTGGTTCCTCACCCCATCTTACCTCATCCGGGACCCGCCTAGATGGGGATGCTAACTTGCAAAGGCTTCCTGTTCCCCAAAGCTCCTGAAGGTATCCTGCTGGCCTCCCTCTAGGCTCTTGTCCAGATTCTCCACTGGCTTTTATGGTGTTATGTCTTGCAGCCTAGAGATAATGAGGCTCCTGGATAATACTCATCAATCCCTGGCAGCAAAGATGAGGAAGCCAGCCTGGGGAAAACAAAAAACAAAACAAAACAAAAAAACAAACAACAACAAAAAAAACCCAAGGGTGTCCTGCGGGGCCCTCCTGGGGATGGGCACCAAGGGGGCAATATTGACTGCTTTCTAGAAGATTCATCTGATTTCTTCTTTTCCAGCCCTGAGAAGAAATGCACAGGGCTTCAGGCCTGGAATGCCTGACCTAGGCACGCCATACTGTGATCCTGTCTCAGGCACCTGCAATAGAAGGCAGGGCACGGAGATCCCTCCTGAATGCCAGAGATGAAAGTCTTCAAAAGCCTTTCCCAGTCCCAACTAGAAAATTACATGCAACCGTCTGTACTCTGGCACAGCCTAACCCCCAATTTTCTTTTTCCCCTGTGCTGAGTCAGTACCCAGTGGGCCGTACGTTTTAAGAATTCAAAGGCAGGAAGAGGGGTGGGTTTGTTAGATCCAAGCTTGGGCAAGCTGTCACTGTGACCTGTTTGAGGGTGGCCGGGCCATCCACCTAGCTGCCATGTGCCTTAGAGTCTCATGCTACTGTTTCAGGAATGCCCTGTGCAGAAAGGATGTGCCTATGCCTTATGTCCTCAGGGTACCAGCCACACCCCAGTGGGTGTGAGCTACCACAAAGATGTACAAAGGATTCTAAACTAGCTTTTCGGTATTCCTCTCTTCCAAGCTCTGAGGGCTTGCCTGAGGGTTCCTGCAGCAGATTAGAGAGGTCAACATCAAGTTACACATATCCCTTAACAAGGAATGTCCACACCATCAGTTTGAGATCTACGTACAGGCCACTGCACCCAAGTATAGACTTTCCTCTCTGGTGTGATCGTCATTGGGCAGGTCCATGGCTTGTGTGCCTCTATTTATTTTCTTAGCATCCCCCAAACAACAAGACGAGCTGGAGACAGAGAAAGGAAAGGAGCTGGGATCCCACTCCACCCCCCAAGGGATAGGCATTGCATTCTGTGCTCCAATCACCCTCCCAATAAGCTAGCCTGTTTCATATATAAAGGGTTTTTTATTGTTGTTGTTGAAAGTCCTATGGGTTGCAAATGAAGGTAAGTGGCTATCAGCCCATTTTGTGTTGCTATAACAAGATATACAAAGTGGGGGAACTTAAGTAAAGAGGTCCTGAAAACTGGAGGACCCCAATAGCATGGTGAAGCACCCAGGCTAAGATCCTCTCACGTCACCACAACATAGCAGAGAAGCAGAAAAGAAATCGGGTATATGCATAAGATCTGGCTCAGGTCAACTTTGATCTACAAACCCACTCTCATAAGACTTGGTTCACTTCTTCAGGGTGACATTAATCTGCACATTGAAAGGGAGCTACTATGACCTAGTTATTTTTTTCCCTAAGCCCTATCTCTTAAAGGCCATCACCCTGGAAACCAAGTTTTGAGTATGTGAACTTTTGAGCTACAAGATATGGCCACACCATAACAGGGAATGAGATTTGAATTCAGGCCTTCGGACTACAAAGGCCACCATTCATTACCATACCAGTCAGCAAGTGTTCATTGGCTTATTGCCCATCATCAAGATTTGACAAGCCTCTCCCATCCAACCTTGCACCAGCTATAGACTTCTGACACACTATTATGCCTGTTAAGGACCTAGGCCATATAAGTGGCCTTTCTGAGCCAGGAGTCTATCTTCTCAACAGGCAACCATCTTTGTTCCAGTGACAGTTGAATCAAGTTCTCCCCCTACTTCTCCTGGTGTGAGCTATCCTCAGTCTTTTGCTGGTACAACTTAATGTCTATAATTTACAGATAAATCTTGAGTGAGCGTCACAAAGCTTCCCGTGGTTAGAAGATGAGAAAGTTGGCATTAAACTAAAATTAAGGCTTCGTAACAAGATCTGCTCCACTCAAACTCATTATACAGAAATCATCATAAAATTCACACTCTTCCCCTCCCCGGAGATGACAGCTTTATTTGGAAGGAGATGAACAAATTGATGATCTCATGGGCCACAGCGCCAAAACCTTAACTCTGTATTTCTCGAACATGTTTCTTTGGTACCTCTTCAGACTCTTAAAAAGTTACAGTAGAGCCCAAGGAACTATTGTCTATCTTGAGTGATATCTGTCAATAGTTATAGTTTTAGAAATGAGGCTGAAAATTACAAAGTATTTACCTATTAGTCCATTAAAAGACAGTAAAGTCAGTGCACTATATACAAATATTTGAAGGAAATAATTATAATTTCCAAAACCAAATATTTAGTCAGTGGGATACTGTTTTGTATTTTTACAAACCTCCTTAATTTCCAATTTAACAGAAAACATCTGGATTTTCCTTTTTCTGCCTGCAATCTGTTATGATGTCAAATATCACGTAGATCCCATGTGAATAGAGTGAAAAAGGCAAGGGATATCTATCTTATGATCATAGTTCTAATGGGTTCCCCCAAAGGGTCTCAGAGACCTTGAGGATTCTTGAAAGGCTTTGGAGACCACTGTCTGAAAGAATATTATTTTCCTGTGATATAGAAAACAGACAGGAGCAATGGTGGATCACAAAAGGAGTGATGTCCAAACTACTGTTTTACAAGACAAGTGTGTAACCCTGATGGTCTATCGGAAAGAAGTCCCAGCAGGCCAGGGTCTGGCCAGAAAGATGTCACCTTCCCCTGGAGGTTGCCCATCTGGATGATGGACTCTAAGCCCAGGAAAGGCCAGGAAGAAGATATAAATCTAGTCCCCAAATCCCAGTAGCTCAGAGCCCAGGAGTGGGTACCTGAGTCAAGTGGGCTTAGCTTGGGAGAAGAAGTGGGTACTCTCAGATGTGGCTAGCAGGCATCTAGCCACAGCCTAAAGCTGCAATGGTACCTTGGATGCCAGTTATGCCAACAATACCAAGGGTGACAATAATAATATATTACTAGTAATATATTAAGCACTACCATGAATTGAGCGCTTTGAGGCAGGTAGTGTGCCAAGCACTTGATATAAATCTTTTATTATTAATCCCTCACAACTTCTAGAGACAGCTATTATCTCAATCCCCTTTTTATAGAAAATTAAATAAAGCAAGGCAAAAAAAAATTAAGTTATCCATCAAAATCACGGGTCTCTTATTGAGGTTGAGCTGGAAGTTGGCTTTGAATCGACCAGGTTCCAAGAACTCTCCTGTTGCTCAGCCAGACACTACTTGGGAAAATTGCTGACTGTGGAAATACAACCGTTGGAGGGTCAACTGCAGTCGTCTCCTGTTGAGAGAAAAGGCTGTTGTCACGGCTTGGGCAGTGTTACTGCTCCCATTAGAGAGAACATGAAGACAGAGTGGGCTCCCCTCCTGGTGTAGGCAGACTTCTGGAGGGCTCAGAGCCAACAACTGCTCCAGAGCCATGACAAGACTTAGGGGAGGTGGGGAAGTGGGAAGCTGAGTCAACCACAGCCTTCAGTGCATGGTCCCCATGATTCACGGGGATCTCCTGCACCCCCTCCCAACCCACCTTCATCTGTGTATAACAGTAAGGACCGAGACAACTCGGTATTGTTTTCACCAGCTGAACTCCGGCACACCTGCCTCCTCCCCGACAAAAACTATACCCCTTCGAAGCTGTGGACCCGCGGTCCTTTGCAACCCTGTTGCCCACAGGCTTTCTGGCACAAGGCCCACTTTCACATTCCAACCCTTCTAACCTCAGCCACTCGGAGGTGCAAGAGCGTCCCTAAACAAGCTCTGTCACCCCCTTCCCCCCATTCCATGAGAAAATAAACAGGGAGACTGTGAGCGAATTCCATTCCACGGCATCCTCCCTTCTCCTGAACCAGAGACTCTGAAGAGTAGAGCTTTGCACGCGCTTGCGCTTTTAATTTGCGTGCAGACAGGCACAAAAGACCTAACCGGATATACCTGTTATTTCCCAATGACCTGAGATCCTGAAGTTTATGTTAAGCCTTGGGTTATGACAGAGCTTGCACGCAAGGCTCCGCAGCTCCCTCCCACAGGCAATTCCAAGGTGGTAGTGTGGAGGACATAGGAGCCGCTCTGAAGCGACGGCACATAATTTAATTCCTCCTAAGCTGGCCAGGCATGCAGACTGTTCCTTTTTATGTCAGCCTATAACCTAAGTGATTTGTTCTACTCTGGCAAGAAATGTCTGATTAGAACCATATTGCTGTTAGGCCCCAGAGTGAAGGATGAAAACTCCCTGAAGCTTAGCTGGTGTGAGGTGAGACAGGTGACAGCTGACACACAACAGCCCCCCAGCCCCTGGGCTTCTTAGCCAGGTCATGCCTAGGGATTCGAAAGTCAGAGAGAGGCTCTACACATTGTATTCATGCACTGATCTCATACCACATTGCTCACGGACAGCTCTACTAAAAGTAGAGCTGAGAATATTTGCAGGACAGCCTGGCAGAGCATCTGGAGTTTGACCTCTGAGAGAAGTTCACACCTGCCGACACTGTTTTTCTCTGAGGTACATACAGGGCAGGTTGGTGATGCAGGCAGACATGCTTCCGCGGCAGTAATCTTACTCAAGCAGTCGGGTGCAGGACCCCAACGTTGCCCTGCCTCTAACGAGCTTTGGGTTTGAGACAAGGAACTTCTTTCTGCACGTCAGTGAATGTATCTGTAAAGTAGGTGAACTAACTGGTCCTCGCCTACAATACTGACATTGACATCTCACAAATAATCACATTATTGTGACCTTATCCATGCCATCCCTTTAGGATTCTTGATTTAAGATATTTTCTCTAGTGACATGAAGAGAGGAAGACTATAGCAATCATAGCAGTAGGATTTGAGAAGAATGTTCTATGCCTACCCCACCCAAATCCAGCTATCTTGTGTCCTCTGAAGCTACAATACTGCCAGCGGGCTCTACAGCCTGCCTAGGGCTGTACTTTTCCTCAAAAGGTCTTTTCCCCCCACCTTCCTCTGGTCCACGGAAAACCATTCCAGCACCAGGGCTGTCCTGACTCATTGCTTCGTTGATTTCTTTCTGTCCCATGTGACCTTGGGTTTTATTTCCAGTGCCTTTCTGTCTCCTCTGGAAGTTCAGGGACTTAGTTTCCTGTGCCGTTTCCTCCGTCTTTCTTTCTCCGCCACCTGCTGTATATCCATCGTGGATGCATTAACTTGTTGAACCCTGTGGATTTCATCACAGCACAGAGAGAATGCCCCACAGGACTGGGAGGGAAGTTCACCTCCTAATATGGAGAGCACTGGCTCCATTCTCCAAAGATGAGCTTTCAGGGTGGCCAGCAAGAGTGGTTAGGCCAAAATAGTGAACTTGGACCAGTTTTTTCAGGGAAGGGTCGAACTGAGCACCTCTGTGGAAAATGTGACCACTTCAGGAAATGTAAAGATGACTAGAGTCCTTGGAAATCCTTTCATTTTCTTAAAGAAATATGAATTTTGTTCCTGATATCATCAGTACTTCGATGAAAAGATTCTATGTGGTTGACCCTGTGAGGGGCCAAGAAAATGCAGGACCTTGATGTTCACTGCTCCCAGCTCGCAAAGCACAGAGGGCTTGAGGCTGCTTACTGGAAGGGGACCTTGTGACTAAATTGAGAACTCAATATATATGAATCTTTTTACTTTGAGATCAGCATAAAGATGTTTAACATTACAGAATATCTGCAGTAGGAAGAGAGCCTAATAAAGGCGAGGGCTTAAAATGTAAAATTGAGTGGTCCTCAACTTTCCTGATTTAACACAGTTAGTAACTCATTTTGTGCTGACCCCCAATGACAAAATTATTTTGTTGCTACTTTATAATTTTGCTACTGTTGTGAATTGTAATATAAATATCTGATAGGCAGGATGGTGTTAGGCAACCCTTGTGAGAAGGACATTCAGCCCCCAAAGGGTTGAGACCTACAGACTGAGAACCACTAGGTTAAATAAACTTTGAAGATATGAAGTAGGTAAAACACAGTACCACCAGTGCAGGGAGGACGGTGTGGAGTGTGCGGTGTGGGGTGTGGGACCCTCAGGTCCCAGCAGGGAGAAGCACCCTGTCTCAGGCTCGCTGCCCTTTCCCTGACTCGGGGCTCTGGAGTACAGTCTGGGTTGTTTCCCATAAAGCATTTCAGAAATGTTAATGAGTGTGGCAAAGCTGTCTTTAGAAGATCAGAGAGGGAGTGGGAAAGATAATGGGTGGTAGAGGGAAGCTGGAGAGCATGCACACTGGCTTGAGCAGCCAGAACTCTGGCCATGTGGATGGATCAGAGAAGAGTGATGTAAACACCAGATTAAGTTTGGAGAAACCAGAGACCCGAGACTAGTAGGGAAAGTGCTTTTTTTTTTTTCCTTTCTGATCTGGAAGGAGAAATTGTGCTGAGAAACATTTTGGGGGTTGGGGTTGCGAAAAAGCCTCCCCTCCCCATGCCTGGAATGTTTCTAATTATCTGATCTTAAACTCTCCCACAACAGTTTCTAAGAAGACTGACAGACCGCCTGTGAGTAAGTGTCCCTTCACCTGCATTAGATAAATGTCTGTCTTACCAGTGCCAGGGGATAAGCTCTGTTTGCAGAATTTCACAAGTCCCTGTGGTAATGGAAGGGTGTCAAGGTGTAGATTGGTGACACAGGAGGGGTGATTTCTCCAAATCTGTGATCTTGTAGAGATAGCTCTGGGGGGTGGGGTGGGAGAGAGGTCTAACCTCCTGTAGAGAATACAGATCTTGAACTCCAAATAAAGAGGAGGCGAAGACATTTATCTCAGAAAGTCAGAGCAACCGGAAACAAGTTCTTATTAAGGCTCTGACTGCTGGAATATTCAGCCTTGGAAAATCCATGACCAAAGATGTTCACACAGAGTCTTCAGGGGGAGTGAATCAAATTATCAAGAGAGCTGATAGAGCAAGTGAATTCTGCCTGCTTGCATGAAAAAACAAAAAAATGCTACCACCCATGCTTCCCTTGGAGAAACAAGAGGACTTGGGAAGGGAATGAGTGATTTCACATCTGTCAGCTGAAAGCAACTCCAGACCGGCTCCCACACCACCATCTTATTTTGATTTGAAAACAAGGTTACAGTGTCATTGAAGTGTACAGAAAGAACCCTCTCAGGAGCACGGATTTCCTAATGTATCACATAGTGCACAGTATAAGACACTGGACTAGCCATGGCATTACATGGGTAGTGTCTTCACTCCGATGGAAGTGTTCATTCATGGTAGGGGGATCTCTTACATTTCAGCCATTATTAGCAGCAAACTGTGAAAGGAAAACAGGCGGGTGTATTGACCTTGTGGAAGCAGTAACAGTTTCTTTTTTGCACCTTTCCTCTGTGGCATGTGATACATTTCACAAACTCACTGAAAATTGAGAAAATAAGCCGTTCCTTAAGTAACACAAAACAGCTCATTTATGAACCTAAGAAGATTAAGGAATATGGTTTTACTGTGTTTGTTTAGAACCTGTGCCAACCTTTTTTTTCAGAAGCATGAATCTGATTTTTTCTTTTCAGAAAAGAAGAAGAAGAAGAAGAAGAAGAAAAAGAAGAAGAAGAAGAAGAAGAAGAAGAAGAAGAAGAAGAAGAAGAAGAAGAAGAAGAAGAAGAAGAAGAATTTAAATAGAACCATTTTTTTAAAGAGGGGGTTTTACAGTGAGATCTTTCTCATTCAGTGCTCTTGACAAGTAATTTTCTTCTGTTTTGAGAGTAGGATCTTTACACTCCATTAAATGGGATGTAATTTTCTTAAAGGAGTATATCAATGGGTTATTACAGTTCTGTATGATTTAATATTTAAAAAAAGATCAGACCATTCTCCAACTATTTGTTTATATTCCTGCATGATTTAATTCCTCAAGAAGTCTTTTAAAATTGAAATTTCACCCGTGTTGCTTGGAACTTTGCAGTGAGTTTCCCGTGGGCTGTAAGAAAGGTCAACCCTCTTACTTTGGCCACATCACCTGGACCCTGGCTTGCTCACACTCCACTGTGAACTGCTTTTCCAACTAAGTCTCCTGTCCCCTTACAGTGCCTCCGACAGACACAACAGTGCTTTCCCACCCCCACTGTGCCTGCGCTTGTTTCCTCTAGCCCATCCTTCCCTCGTCCTTTCATGGCTGCCTTTGTCACATGCTTTGTTTCTTGTCCCACCTTTCTAAAGAAGTGCCCTGCAGCCACCCATTGCCATCTGTCCTGTCTGTCTCCTAGTACCTGGCATCCATTGCCATCTGCCCTGGGTTAGCCCTGTTTCTTGGTTAGTTCATATCTGTGGGTCTGGGAAAATGTGTGCTTCACCGGCGACCAGCCCTGGGCCCGGCACGGTAGCCGCCGAGGACCAGCTGTTGCTTTCCGGGGTAGACGCCATTTCTGATGCCAAGAGGAGCAGATGAGAAATCTTGAGAATTGGGAAGGACCATCGGGGTTGCCTACCCTTCCCTTCTGTACCTGTCCTGTCCTTTCTTCATTTCTTCTGGGCTTGAACAACAGCATATCCTTCTTCCTAGCCTTATCTGGAGAAAAGAAAAGAAGAGACAGTGAGACAGAGTCCTAGACTAGAAAGGCCCCATGCTCTTCGGAGACGCCCACTACGCAGACGGTCCCATTAGAGGTAAAGACCTCCCTCCATCAGAGACGACTTTAAGTGGAGCCAGCCATGCCAGAACAAGGTGTCTGTAGGGCACTGCTGCGAGTTGATGATTGAGATATTTGGAAAGCTGAGGCAAGAAGAAAGCGCAAAGCTGCCTTAGCGTTTCACAGAGGCATGAGAGATAAGGAGAGGAAAAGCCTGCTGGGGTGAGGGGGTGGAGTGGGGGGAGGGGTGGAAATGAGGTGTGACTTAGGCAGGCTTCGAATACCTCAGCAGGACTCAGAAGAGAGAACAGAAAACTAAGAGTATTTCTCGAAACTACTTTTCAAAAGTAATTTCCCTAGTGAGGCCAATAAACACGCACATTTTTCATTTTATGGATATTATTGGTTTTCTGTACTTACGTTTGTATAGCACATACAGGAGTCAGGGGACTTCGGGCATTATGCCACCCAATTGAAAGGGGGCCAGGTCATTGGCCTGACTATAATTTGTTACTCTCTGGCTTGATTTTTTTTTTTTTTTTTAAATTTCCCCTGGAGCCATTGCTCCTGGAGTTGCCTTGCAGCCCCAGAATTACTAGACTGATCAATTAGCATCTTCATAATAGGCCTTCGTTAAACAACAGCAGCCTATAGGACAGAGCACCCTCAAATGAGGGAGACTTGATGGGGAGGCTGTACCCTTCCGCAGATGGAATAATTTTGTGGAGACAAAATTGTTCTGCTCAAATGATGATCAAAGTCCTTACAGAACTAGACAGAGGTAATGACCAAGCAAACCACCGGACCTACCAAGATCACCTCTCAGACCACTGAACATAATTCAAATCCCTCCTGTTTCCCATTCAAAAAACAAAACAAAACAAAATTCAATAATCCCGTTTGTCTCTTAAAGAACCTTAGGGTCCCTGAACCCCTTTATCGGTTATTCTGAATGCATCCATGTTGATCCTGTCTCCGCTCTCTGACCCTCGGCAGTCCCCTGGACTTGGCACACAAGTATTGGAGGCTGAGCCTAGTTCGTTGGGGCTCTCAGAGCTGTAAGTTTTGCTCCCAACCTCAGTAACACACCCTGACAAGCCATCTAGAAGAAAACATGCCATTGAGCGTTGGCCACGTGTAGAAATCGGACCCAAGACGGGACCGTCTTCATGAACTCACAGCTACCAAGATTACTTTGATCCCAGAGAATCTCTTATCGTTCTGCCTCGGCTGGCATCATCTACTTCCTTCTATTTGTTGAACCCACAGGCTCTAAGCCTAAGATGCCTGCCGACTCTTCTTCCCAACCACACCCACTGTCCTTGGTGCTTTTTGCTTCTTGCTGTATGAGCTGTTTGAGGGAGTGCTATTCTAGGCTATAGTTTTAAAAATAAAAATCTGAAAATTTGTAGGAATTGCAGTCCATTTTTTTTGTTTCTTGTCATTTGTGTTTTGTTGGATTACTCTAGGCACAAGCTTTTATTTTATTATTTTATTGGGGGGGCAGGGAAATTTAAAATTATATATATATATATATATATATATATATATATATATATACTCTCCTCAGAAGCTTAGTCTTCCCCCTTCTGGTGAACTTTCCAGAAGAGAGTTTAAACAGGACAGTATGTTGGACTTCAGCATATGGTTTCTATTCACCCATGCCCTTTCCTTTTGCATCTGGTAGGTCCTCTCTCTCTAGCACTCTCTTTGTGTAGCCTCCCCCAGCCTTGAGCAGGCTGGCTCAGACTTTGCTGCCACTGTGAATGAGACCACCTGGGGTGAAGCCTTCCTACCTAGATGGCTTTATTGTTTTGTCACCTGCAGCTGCTCTACCGCTGAGAGGCTGAACCTGTCTGCCTGAGATATTCCTGAGACAGCTGACAACCTGTGGACTTGGCGACCTAATGCTAACAGCTCTGACAGACTAGTGCTAACAACTTAGCAACAAAGCATCAAGAAGCCTGGCGTGGCAGGGCTGGGCTTTCCCTCTGTATAAGCACAGACATTGGACCTTGATCAGAAGTCTGTCTTGATCTCTTTACTTCTCTCACTGTGCTGTGCCAGTTCTCTCCTATACAGCTCCCGCCTCCCACTCAGGAAGCCAGTTAGTGTGGCCACAAGCGGCTACATCTTTGTAAAAAGCCTGCATATCCTTAACCCAAGGCAGTGTCCCTGGGTATCCAACTCTGACCATCGTCACACACCTGTAAATAATTAATAAGCTGTGTTTAGTTAATGAGCAGCATCCAGTTCCGATATTAATAACAGAATTTAAAATCTAGATACGGCTGGTGACAATTAGCGATCCCAGGTTGTCTCCGTTCAAAGCATTAGCTTAGAGAGGGAGACTGAACGCTACCAGATGTAAGCAATCCTAAATAAATAAATAAACAAATAAATAACAACAAAAATAATAGAGTGTAAGAGGGTCTTAGGATACGCAAGTTCATACACAAGCTCAAACGCTGAGATGTCCTTGTCTCATACAAATGTCAACTCTGTCGTCACCTCCGAAGACCCTATGACTCTTCTTTTTTTTTTTTTTTGTTACAGCTTTCCTCAGCTCTTTATTTCCCTAGAGCAGGTAAATTTTTTAAATCAAAACTTGGGGCTCAATGGTTGAACACGGGCCGGAAGTGAAGACCACCATGGAAAAGGTGGGGAGAACTGGCTTCTCAGTAGTGAGGTATGAGCAGCAATCCCCACACACCGCGTCCACATTCAATGAGTTACCCTAGATTATGAGCAGAGGTTGGACCTCGCTCAGCAGGGCTCACAGTTCCCCAACCCTTGATCTTCCTGTCATCATATACCTCTTCTGATGTCTCCTGCCTACGCCTTCTCACTGTGAGTTGTCCCGGTAGAGAAGGAAGGCACTTTTGCCTGATTTCTCCAGACCCTCTGGAGGATTCAGCTCAGCAGGAAGCTTTTCTTCAGGTCCATCCTAACTTTCCTCTTCCATCCCCCTGGCTGGTTCTTCCCTCCCTCAAGGACCAGCTACAACTCATAAACCCTTTCTTTGTCTAAATGCTCGCCCCTCTTGCCAGTGACTTTGCACCCACTTCCCATCATTCCCCGCAGCATAAGCTCCTTATCAAAATGATACAGCAGAATGTCCCAGAACTGTCTTCAAGTATATGGTTGCACAATACACAGGGGGAAACTCCTGCCTTCAATA
This sequence comes from Mus pahari, assembly GCF_900095145.1. Taxonomy (NCBI): domain Eukaryota; kingdom Metazoa; phylum Chordata; class Mammalia; order Rodentia; family Muridae; genus Mus; species Mus pahari. The sequence continues at coordinate 45,600,030 of NC_034607.1, forward strand.
GACAGAAAGCAGTAGAGAGTCAATTCCTCTGAACCATTTCTCCTACAGATGCTGGCCTTACAAAGGACAAGCGGGTAGAGACAGCTGGGAAGAGCTTAGCCTAGAGTTGCTGTCCCCTGGGAAGTCTTGTTGCAATTCAGCACCACCTCCCACAGGAACCCAGGATAAAATTTGATAGTAGAACACTTTCCTAACATGTACAAGGCTCTGGATTCTTAATAGGCGCTCTCTCTCTCTCTCTCTCTCTCTCTCTCTCTCTCTCTCTCTCTCTCTCTCTCTCAGAACCCCCACAGGATGGTTAACATGGTAAATTATGTTTTCTTTTAAAGACCAAAAGAGACTCCTTTTTAGCAAAATCAGACTTAAGTAGTTACTGACCAGAACTCCTTTTCCTGTCTCAAACTCCCTTCCTCCCACACATAAATTCTTCATCCTACTCATAAAACGGAGCTAGAGGAGCAGAGGAGCAGCCATTGACTGGAAGAAGAGCCTCGTGTTGTTTCCCTCTTCCCAGATTGGCACCGGGTTAGACCCTTTCACATGCTTCCCTCTCGACTCTTTGGAAAGAATGCAACGTTTGGCTGGTGTATCTGCCCACCATATGATGTCCTAATTATAGCTTCGTAATAACCGGTGTGACTCGGGGCACTGTTTGAACCCAGTTTCTTCACCTATAAGATGGAGAAGTTGCTAGGCAATCCATGGTTTCTTTCAGCATGTACACTTTGTGAATTACTCCCTCTCAGACTTTGGTCTGTACGTATGATACTTACATCTTACATATCATGTGTAATGGTGGAATGAAAATATCTTCCTTGAACCTCCACAGAATTTACAGGAAGGGTGAAGCATTTGAAGGGGGGGGGTACAGGGCTCTCAAAAGAGAAGAGTGAACTGGAAAGGAGAGCGAAGAACCATCTGTTAAAGATTCAAGTGCTCTGGGGACCCACTCAGAAATCAAGAATTGTCTTGTGGGTTAGAAATAGGTGGTCCGGGGGCTGGAGAGATGGCTCAGTGGGTAAGAGCACTGACTGCTCTTCCGAAGGACCCGAGTTCAAATCCCAGCAACCACATGAGTGTCTGAAGACATGTATTTACATATAATAGTAAATAAATAAACTTAAAAAAAAAAAAAGAAATATGTGGTCCCCTTCCTTCAGAGCAAACACTCGGTAGTGAAATACAAGCTGTCAGAAAACAAATACTGCCCATTTTTATGCTTAGATTCAATAGGAACAGACAATCATGCAGAAATGTAATTGAAAAGGAAGTCGATTCATACTTGAGGGGAGCCCAGCAAAGCTGGACTCTCACGACTCTTCCTGGCCTCTCCTGTGTGGTCTCTCCTGCACTCGGCAACAGGTCTTGAGACTCGACTAGCAGACAAGGTCAGAGAAAGTTTCAGGGCCAGATTTTTCCCATAGAAAAGCAGGTAAAGATTAGGAAGCATTTTAATGCCCGGGCTTGAGCGAGAGGGGTTAAATATTTGTAGCTTGGTTTGGGGGAGAAAAGAATAAGTGCCTACTTAGATCAGCAGTCTAAGAAGTGACTCAGTGTATTTGCTGAGTCAAATGAGCCCTTCCCGGGGGCCGAACAATTTGGCTGTAGCACTGCAGGGTTTTCAAGTTGGAAAACTTAATACCAGCAAGTATGATCTCGGTTTGTAGAGGAGGGATCAGAGGCTGGGGGGGGCGGCAGGGGGNGGGGGTGGGGGGTATCATTGAGCACAAAACCATGCTCTCCCCAGGCAGCAGCTGCAGGAGAAAGAGAAACAGGGCAGGCGGGGGAGAAGGATGGAGAGAAGGATAGCAAGAAGCTCTGATGCTGAAGACCTCCCAGTGTTCTTCAGACCAAGGTTTTCAGCAGCCTACCAAAGCACTCTACTTCGGCTCCTGTGGTGTTCATTCTTGCTTGTCCCATTGACTCTGTCTGTAATCAGCTAAGAGTCTCTCTCTCTCTCTCTCTCTCTCTCTCTCTCTCTCTCTCTCTCTCTCTCNTGTCTGTAATCAGCTAAGAGTCTCTCTCTCTCTCTCTCTCTCTCTCTCTCTCTCTCTCTCTCTCTCTCTCTCTCGTGTGTGTGTGTGTGTGTGTGTGTGTGTGTGTGTGTGTGTGTGTGTTTCCAGAAAGGATTAACTGATGAGATAAACTCTCCCCCCAGACAGAAAGAGGTTCAAGGGAACAGCAGTGCTGTGTGCTTGTCTTCTATTGCTGCTGCTGCTGCTGCTGCTGCTGCCATCCTTTGACATCAAATCCCTACTTCTTTGGCTTTCTATCAGCATCTCTCCAGGAGTCCTTCTGTCCCATACCGAGGCTGCTGAAGCATCAGCTTCCTGGACTGGGCAGCAGCTGTGTTCTTAGCCTCTCCAGGGTGCAGCCAGCAATTCTTAGGTTACCTAGATATTATACAGTATAAGCAAATCCTACAAAATCCTTTGTTTTCATAACCTGTATTGATTCTGATGCTCTAGAAAGCCCTGGTTAATGCCGCCCCAGAGGGAGAAGGACAGGGATCATTAGCAAAGCAGCAGAGGCCTGAAAGAAGATGGACAGGACCTATGGACCAAACACAGACAGAGTTAGGAGAGTTGGGCAGCAGCGTGGTACAGCGGGTACCCAGAGAAACAGGATGACGGAAGGGATGCAACAGCTATTCACCAAGAGCAAAGGCACAAAATCACCAAAATAGTTTGGGTGATTTACAAGCCATTTTCCAAGGGACTTTCAAAAAGAATCGGAAGCACTGGGGCAGTCTAGACTTCTAGTGTGGCAGGCAGGAACATCACTCTTTGAGTTCCTGCAGTAGAGGACAGATTTTGATTTAATAGCAAAACAAGGTTGAAATGAGCAGTTGTGATGTACTCTGGCCTGCATACTCCCATGGAAACAGAGGGGGAGACAAATTGAGGTTCCATGTAAGACTCCTGAAGCTGCTGACTGAGGAGCCCGTGACTTTGTACTAAATCATATCTCCCTGTCCCTTAGTTTCCCCAGCTAAAAAGTGAGATCAAATTCCTGGGTACCAAATTTTCTTCCAACTTGGAAACTCTTCTGGTTCACTGACCAAATTGGCAGGCCTAGTTTGGCCCTTTAGGTTCAGGAAATGTAACTGAGTCATTTCTAGACAGTTGATATCACTATTATCCTTTAAGGTTTTTCTTTTTTTTTTTTTTTTTTTAATTTGGAAAAGACAGAACAGAAGACTTTGGAAAAAAATCTAGAAGAGACTTAAGATGTCTTATGGTCTTGAAAGAAAGAAAGAAAGAAAGAAAGAAAGAAAGAAAGAAAGAAAGAAAGAAAGAAAGAAAGAAAGAAACATAAAGGAGCTGGCCAGAGCTAACATTATAAATAAAGCTGAACTGACTCCGAAGGTGAATGCCATCAACTGCAGACTCAAAAGCAAGTTCAAAGACAGTAAGTTTTCAGGTTGCTTAGCCTGGAGGATCCACATCCACTCCCATGATTCTCAGCTCTGCCTCGTCTGTGTGTAGTTCACTCTCAGTCTAGCCTCATTGTAGGTAGTTCACTCTCTGTCTAGGGAAGGTATGACCGCGGCAACTGCAAGACTGAGCATAGCCTTTGTAAAGGGCTTTTTCTTTTTCCTGGGTCACCTGACCACCCATGTCTGGAGACTTCTCCCACATCCATCCAAGTGTCATTGAGGACAAGCACTTTCTCTTCTGCTGACCTGCTGGCCCCAGATGATGCTGTGTCCCAGATGAACGGAAAATACCCAAGAAATATTAGAGCCAACCCTCCCCCATTTTCGACTTGAAAGCAACCTCCCTCCAAAAGAAAAAAAAAAAATCTTAAGGTTTAAGGAAAGATTAAGACTCCGACTGTTCAGGTCGGAGGTGAAAATGGCAGTGGTTCACTGGTGTGCTTTGAGTAGGTGGTTGGAGGTGGCCAGGTTCCGAGCAAATGCCGTTAAAGAAAGCACATACAGGGACACCCAAGCGTCTCTTCTGCTTTGAAGACAAACATCCCTCCACAATTAGAAACAGCTTTATTCATGAGCCAGATGTCCGTGCCTCCCTTCCGATTATTTTCAAAACCATCATAAAGAACCATTAGTGGCAGTGTGAAATGTCCTGGCTTGTTTTAATTTTATTTTAATCTGTCCATCCTTATATTTTTACAGTCTGATGGAAACACTGGCAATTGGATTCCTCTTCGAGGTTTTATGTACTGAGGAGAAGGGGGGGTATGGTAAGGGGTGCATAGACATTGAATTTTGGTCACCAGAAATCCTACCACACACAAAGAGTTTACCAAAGTTTCACAAGATGTCTTTTAATAACTGTTCTCTCTCTCTCTCCTTTTCGTGCACACACGAGTACACACACACACACACACACACACACACACACACACACACAGAGCTATCACTCCCTACGGAGAATGACTGGAAGTTCTTGGAAGCAGGAGGTCTGTGGCATGAGTAATATTGATGAATATAACATTAAATTCTGGCAACCACATTTGGGAAGGGACATTAATCAAACAGAGAAAGTCCAGAGCACTGGACAGCACAGCCGTGATGAACCAAAGATATTTCAGGACCAGGTCTGTGTCCTGTCCTCTCTTGTCTCTATTCTGCAAACTCCCTTATATTAAAAGGATATGTGTGTGATCTATGGCTTATGTACAATTGTTGAGGGCAGTGCAGATGGTTAACAAAGGCATTCGAGGTAGAGGGTGTGACAGCTCGTTTTAAACACTTGAGAATTATCTCAGGCTAGGGACAGAGACCTATCAGCTGTTGTTGTAGAGAACAGAATAGAGCTGCTTAGGGAAAGGCACAGGGACATAGCTCCTGCTCAGTCTTGGAAAAAGACTGTGTGGATGCTGGACACAGTCTCAGTACCCAATCTTGAATATTTGAGGAACAAATGAAGACATGTGGGCATGTGGTTAAGTTAGTTACCTGTTTAAGAAATCTTCATTAGATCTGATGCCAGATGATGCTGAGAGGCAGGTGGATAGGCAAGTATCTTAGTTTGCTTTCTGATGCTGTGATAATGACAACACAACCAAAAAAAAAAAAAAAGTTGGGAAGGGAAGGGTGTATTTGGCTTGTGTGTCTGATTACAGTCCATCACTGAGGGAAGCCAAGGTAGGAACCTAGAGGTAGGAACTGAAGCAGGTGCCACAGAGGAGTCCTGCTTACTGACTTTCCTTTCATGGCTTGCTCATCCTGCTCTATTATACAATCCTGAACCAACCACCCAGGGTTGGTGTGGTCTATAGTGGATTGGGCCCTCTCTCCTCAATCTTTAATCAATAGAAAGCCCTACAGAGTCAATCCCATGAGGGAATTTTCTCAATTAAAGTCCCCCCTTCCAAGATGACTCTGGCTTATATCAAGGTGACAAAAAAACACCAACCAGAATAGCAGCCAAAGGGGGAGAATAAACAAGGCTGATTCTTTCTCTTTGAAATTTGCAGTACGTCAAGGAATGCAAACAATCATGTAGATAATCATGTAGGTGCAAGGTAAGACAGGCCCAGAGAGGGGAAGTGGGGACATCTCATTTTCATAATGGATGATCAGGGATCCCAAAAGACTTAGATCAAGTGAACAGGAGGTGAGATGAGGCAGGGGGATAATTTCAGCATACATAAAATCTACAATGGAGGCAACAGTGGTCCTCAAAGAATAACACTTGGAGAACCCTCCACTGTCTTGAAACAGGCCACACCTTTAACTTCTACCTCTACTTATCCTTGGCCTAGAAATTTTCTCCCCGTTTCTCCTTACAGATTAACCTTGCTTGATGGCTGAGACCTGCTTTGGAAAAACAAGGCAAATGTGCCCAGGCTCTGGAAAAGGGAGAATTTGTCTTCTGAAACACATTTCTATCTTCAGAAATTCCTGACAATCTACAGCCCTGTTAAGGCATGAAAAATATGTCACTAGTGTTGACTCAATACAGAGACTATTAATTAATAAAAAATAATTGCATGCTGTCTCAGTGGTATTTATTAGAGCTAAACAGTGAGAGAACTTCCAGGAGGAACCTGAGGCTTTGCCTTGATTCTGTCAATGGTCAGGACCTTGATGACCTCAAAAACTCCGTACAGGGGCCAGAGAGCCACAAGGCCCTTGTTCTCTCAGCTCTAACACCAGAGACTGAGGCCTTTGCATCTGACTTCAAGATTTCTAACTTTTTAAATGTTCTGAAGCGCCCTGGATGGCAAGCAGGCAGGAATTATTCACGGGAAATTAGGGACCAAAGAATCCAAGTCATTGATTCAGATTTATGGCAGGAACAAGACTGAATTTGTCTACATTTTCAAGTCCAGAAGGCCTGGAATGTGGAAAGAATGAGAACCCTTCATCCTGGAATGTACCACCTCAGAGTCACTTGTGTGGGGAAGCTTCGAGGGCAGAGAGTAGAAGCTTAATAGAAATGAACAAGATCTGCAAGGACGAAAAAGATTGGTGGAGTTGTGTTGCGGTGCCAAAAAGGTTGCATGCTGAGGAGTTTGCATTTCCTAGAGATGAGAAAGTAGGACTTTGCTGGGAAATCCTGAATTTCTCAACCCCGGCGGTCAGTTATTCAACTGAGTTCTTACAGGAAACTGTCCAGCACTCTGGAAAACTTAGGTGGCATAAATATGACGCTGGGATTCTACAGACTAGCTCGAAAAAAGATAGAAATCCTTTATAACTCACAGGTTTAGAACTGCTGACATGATTGTTACATTTATTTTTCCATAAAACTATCTAATATGGAATTGTATTGTTACAAGGCGTTTAATCTTCTGTCTTCAAACTTTCTTTAAAGACAAGCAAACCCAATGAGAATGAAGGTGGACTGAGAACAGCAATTTATTTTTAATTAAAAAATAAAAAAATCAGTCTTGGCCTGCCTCAAGTAAGGCTGCCTCCTTGGGCAAATGACCGAGCTTCTTAGTTTCTTGACTTCCCCTGCAGCAAAGAGTGGCCTTGGAGGAGGTCATCTTTAGAGTCCAGCTCAGCCTAAGACACAAGGAGTAAACTTGACTGCGTTCTTTTCCCTAGGTGTTGGAGGGGGGAGCGCTCCCAGTCCTCCATGCTGTACAAAAGCAATCTGCTGAGTCGCCTTCATTCTTTGTCCAAAGAACAGAAAACCCCAGCCACAGTCTGGCACTGCTTTCAAGAGCCACAGCCAGTGACACACTCCTAGAGTAAACAATGACTATTTACGCTCCTGAGGGAAAGTTACGTTGGAGGGGCACACAAGGCCTGGCCTACTGGAAGGCCAGTTTACTTTTGTGGTTAAGAGATTAGGCTCTGGTGTCAGGCAGACTTGAGTAAATGTGTTGTAGTCTAATGACCTTGGTCAGGAGAGTACTGTGGCCATTCAAGTAGGCTACCTGTGAGATTGTGCATACCACGGGGAGCATTGGATGCTTATAAAAAGAAAAACAATATGAGATGCCACACATTATACAAGCTAGGCTTTTAAAGGAAACAGTACTTTCTCTTAATATTCCTGGCAAAGTTGTTTGCCAAAGATAAGAGAGCCAGACCATGGGGGGGGGGGGGGGGGCGGGGGTAGTGTGTGTGAAACAACCTTGGCTTAAAGGGAAAATGTGTGACTGGATGTTTGAATGAGTTGGTTGCACCCTAATGAAGGATTACAGTGAGCAGTGATGGAAAGACAGAGGGATCGGTAGAAACTTAAGAAATGAAGACAGTAGCCAGGCGGTGGTGGTGCACACCTTTAATCCCAGCACTTGGGAGGCAGAGGCAGGT
>NC_034607.1:45607781-45609007 GCF_900095145.1 Mus pahari
AAAAAAAAAAAAAAAAAAAAAAAAAAAAAAAAAAAGAAAGAAAGAAAGAAAGAAAGAAAAGAAAAGAAAAGAAAAGAAAAGAAAAGAAAAAGAAATGAAGACAGTAAATGAGGATAAAGTGATTATTTCTATTGTCAATAGAAGGCATTTCTAAGCAAATTCTAACCATTTTTATCAAGAAGAAGGAATGAAATAGCTGCTCTATGTTCCCATTTAAACAAATGCATGGGCATTCTTATGAGCATGTGGAACTCATTGAAAAATTAGGCGTTGTACACTTTGAAACATCTATGTGTATTCTGAATGTGCACATTCCAACCGATAGAGTTCTTCTTCACAGCGTCTGTGTATCACTCCCTGTATTCCCAAATGCAGATAGCACACCCGGTTACTTGGCACTAGTCACCAGTGGCCTCACGTGAACCTGCCAGCTGTCACGGGATGATAGAGTCCATGGCTAGTTTGTGCAAGTCTGCAGCTGCCTCGTTCTGCTGCACAGAAGTACAGCAAGTTGCTAAAGCGTGGGCTGTCGGTCCAGATGCCTGTGGGGAGGGTTTTGGCTCCATTGCTTCCTAGATGTGTGACATCGGGCAGTCACTTTAAAGCCCCAGTTCCACATCTGCACAAATGGAGCTGGTGGCAGGACTCACTTCATGTGGAGGGCCAGGAGTTAGTGCATAAAACCTCTTGATTCATTCCCATAGTGTGTTCAGTACCCATGAAATGGCTATGTTCTTTTCCTGCAAGCTCTAAGTTTAGGTTCTTATGGTTGGCCTTAAATTCAGAGACAGGAGCCCATTTAACTATAAAGTAAAATCATAGAGTTGGATTTGACAGGAAGGAAATGCCATAACCTTAGTCTCATATTAATGCATGTCCCATAGCAAAGTGCAGTCTCATACCAATGCAATGCCTATTTTCCAGTGCAATGTGTAAATGTAACTTTTTTTTCACCAGATATGATTGTCTCAGAGGCTTACTGCTAAATAAGCTCACCATTTCTAGTCTGTCTGAACTCTGGCTGGTTCAACACAGCTTCTCAAAACTCCCCTCCAAGCTGGCTGATTCAAACTGGCTTCTCTTGGCTTCTCACGAAATTGCTCCGAATTCCATGAACTAAACTGTACTTGCTACATGAACTGGATGGAACTGGATGAAATTGCACACACTCTGCTGAACTCAACTGTATTCAACTGAACTGCACCAAAATTCTTCTTTTTTTTTTT